>NW_006779738.1:2599161-2603012 GCF_000442215.2 Lipotes vexillifer | reverse complement strand
CAGGAATGCTGCGTTCTCTGCCACACCCTCACCCTCCAGGGCTCTCTGCTTTGCTGGAAGGTCTGTTACCAGATCCTCTCCAACGTAATGCCCCACCCACCATCCCCAGCCCACCCATCATGGGCTCCACTCCCAGGCCCTGCCCTGGGGACTGGTCTGGGAGAGAGCAGAACCAGCTGGGCGTGTCTTTCAGGCTGTGGACACCTCTCTCTCCCTCTCTCATTACTCTTTGACACCCAAGGGTGCCTGAGCAGTTGGCTCCTCCCGCCCCTTTTAGGGGAAAGAAATGTCTCAGTTCCTTTGAGTCCTGGTCACACTGTCTGCTTTCTACCCACTCACCCAGTGCACACTGAGAGCCCAGAAGGAGCAGCCGCCCAGTGGAAGGAGTATTTTATCACTGATATTGTGTAGAATGACTGGTGCCCAACCATTAAAGAATTTTCAAGCAGAAAACTCTAGAGACAGGGACTTCCCTGGCGGTCCAGGGGTTAGGACTCAGTGCTTTCACTGCTGTGGGCCTGGGGGCAATCCCTGGTCGGGGAACTAAGATCCCACAAGCCTCCTGGTGTAGCCAAGAAAGAAAAAAGAAAGCTCTAGAGACAGCGCACCCCTCGTGGCCACACCCAAGTCCTGCCCACCCTGCACCCTCATCTCCTAGGTGACCCCCTTCTCTCTTTTTTTTCCTGATGCTTTTCTCACAAAAGGTGCTAAGTCTCTACTATAGGAACCATGGGGAGAGAGACCTGTTAGAACTCCAGAAAAGAAGTTATGCCAGGCCCTTTGGGCCAACAAAGAAATAACTCCTCCCCAAAGATCACCACAGACATCTGAGAAGGGTCCTTGGTGCCTCCTTTCCCTTCTTGAGTGTTCTATTTTTTTTCTTTCCTTTTTTGCAGATGGCTGCATTTAATGAGGAAGTGCTGTCGGCAAATAGGAGAGGAAACCGTCACCCCTGGCCACTCAGGATCTGCGTCCCTATCGGCAGCGATGCAACAACATTCCTTTGCTCTGCAGGGTGGCTCCATCCACTTGAGTGGCAACAAGTAGGAAAAGCATGGATGATGAAATCACGTTTTTTTTTATACCGTGGACAGGTGACTTCCTGCAGAAACTTCTGGAAAGAGGAAACAGAAGTTTTTTTCCACCCAGTAAGACTTAACTCTGACATCTTGTAGACTAAACGTGTATACCACCTTCCACTCTCCCATTCGGCCTTTCACGTAGGTCTCTCTTTTTTTGTTCCTGTTGTCTTTTGTTTGTTTTTGGCTGCACTGGGTCTTCGTTGCTGTGCGCGGGCTCTCTCTAGTTGCGGCAAGCGGGGGCTACTCTTTGTTGTGGTGCGTGGGCTTCTCACTGCCGTGGCTTCTCGTTGCGGAGCACGGGCTCTAGATGCATGGGCTTCAGTAGTTGCAGCACGCGGGCTCAGTAGTTGTGGTTCGAGGGCTCTAGAGCGCAGGATCAGTAGCTGTGGCGCACGGGCTTAACTGCTCCGTGGCACGTGGGATCTTCCCAGACCAGGAATTGAACCCGTGTCCCCTGCATTGGCAGGCGGATTCTTAACCACTGCGCCACCAGGGAAGTCTCTGTCTCTTTTTTGAATCTTGTAACAACCTTCCGAGGGAGAGAGGACTTTACAGATGAGTAGATGGAGGCCAAAGAAATGAAGGGATTTGCACAGTAAGTGATAGAGCTGGGACATTAACCTGTCTGAAGTCAAGGTCAGTCTTCATTTGGTCACACAGGCCCTCCAGGGTTTCCACAGCACCATGGGCAACCCCGGTTATCACGGGTTTCTGCTAAAGAGGCCAAAATCCCTCATCAGTAGAGAATTAACACCTTCTTGAAAACCTGGAAAGTGACACTTCTAAAGGCAAATATATTTCCAAACTTTGGGTTAATGATAAAGCTGGGAAAACGCAAAAGACTCCCTGTTCCCTCTCCTCCTTTATCAATATGTGACTTAGATTTCCTTCATGGTAACTAATTAAAGAGTAAACCGAAGTTTGCTTTAAAAGAAAGGCAAATAGACCCAACTTTCCATACCACGCCGGACCCTGAGTCCACTTCCTGGTTCCCCTGCTGACTCAGGCTGTAATCGGAGATAAGTGCCTGGGGTGAGTGTCCCAGAATCCATGTGCCCTCAGGGATGATGGAGATGAAACCGTTGTCCCCAGGGGAGCCTGCGCGCTTCGGCGAGGAAAACCAGACGAAAGGTGATGCCACGTGTGCAAAGCTCTACGTGCAGGTAGCAGCTGCCTGTCTCTGTGTCTCGTGGCAAGGAAAGGAGTCACTCCTTTGTCACGTTGCCAATAAAACCCCGCCGTTCTTTGACTCTGAACTCACCCATAACTATTGGGAGTGAGGTGGGAAGGGCTGCACTTTTGGACTCAGATGGCAGGGAGGATAAGAACAAAGTTGGCAAAGAGTCAGCTCTGATCACACAGGGAGCATTTCCAAGGAAACAAACAAAAATAGCCAGAAATGGGTCAGCACTGACACAGAGGTTAGAGACAGGAAATTGGGGCAGAGTCCTGGGTAGAGGGATAGAAGTTTTACTTTACAAATTCAGACTATCTTTCCCATCTGATTCCCTGTTTTCCCTTTTCTTCTCCTGTCTACTGGATGCACGGGAAACATACACACGATACACACAATGAAAAAGAACAGCGTGCTATTGAATCCTTGATCCATCTTCTCAATTCCAAAACTCTCTCCCTTTTCCTGAGGCTGAAGAAAAAAGATACTTAAAAAGAACTCATTTGAGAGGCAGGCAGGGAGGCAGGAGAAATGTCATAGACCCTTTACCTGTCTTTAAGGTTTCTGCAACCTCCGTGCATATTGCTGACGGGAGAAAGGGCAGCAAACCAGAAGAAAAGCACTTTGTACTGAAGTGATTGCTCTTCCCAAGCTGGCTCGCGTACACACCAGCATCCTTCCCATCACTGTCCCAAGGGGCCTGTGACATTCCACGTGTCACACATACAGTAGACATGCACGTGTGTGCATACGCACACAGATGATACACGCGCACGCTCCCACATATGCCCAGCGCTAATGTAGATCCACAGCACACAAGTACACACACGGTACCCATGCACCCATGCATAACCCAGAAAGTGGTTCTTGCTCTTACTGTAACCTTAAGATTTTGGCAGTTCTCGTGAGCTCCCACACGTGGCAGGATCACATTTCCCTGTGGCCTCAGTGACGTGGCTGGGGCAGATTTATTGGGCTCACCAGAGAGAGAGAAAAAGAGAGACAGAGGGCAGAAAAGTCTGCTGTGCAATGATCCCAGGCAGATTCACCAGGGCCGAGACAGAGGGATCCGCAAGACGGGTTCCTTTGGTGAGAACTGGCAAATACTTGACTGGTAATTTGTTGGAGCACTGAAGCACACACTTCTTCCAAATGTTATCTCCTTGGAATTCACCGAAAAATAAAAGGAATCTGGGGGACTTCCCTGGCGGTCCAGTGGTTAAGATTTTGCCTTCCAATGCAGGAGGTGCGGATTCGAACCCTGGTCGGGGAACTAAGATCCCACATGTCTCGTGGCCAAAAAACCAAAACATAAAACAGAAGCAATAAGGTAACAAATTCACTAAAGACTTTAAAAATGGTCCGCATCAAAAAAATCTTAAGAAAAAAGGAATTTGCAGGCTGAGCCCCAAAACATAGATAACACACATACATGCATGCACACACGCAGACATATATATACCTACATACATGCCTACCCAGAATCCACAAGGACTCCGAGAGGAACTGGGGTGTGGTGGTGGGTTCCCCTGGGTTGCCCTCTCTCCCCACTGCAGGCAGATCACAAGAAGCAGCCACCTAAGGGCAGGTTCATC
>NW_006779738.1:2585496-2599151 GCF_000442215.2 Lipotes vexillifer | reverse complement strand
CAGGCCAAACTGTCACGCCCGAATCCCCTCCAGGGCAGCCAGGAGAGCAGAAGCCCCATCCTAACGGTTTTTGTTTTTCTGGCTGTGCCACGTGGCTTGTGGAATCTTAGTTCACCGACCAGGGATCGAACACGGGCCCTCGGCAGTGGAAGCACGGAGTCCTAACCACTGGCCCGCCAGGGAAGTCCTGAAGTTTGTTTCTAATGCAGAATGTTTTCTGGGGCAACAGCCGCACACATCTAGCCAACAGAATTTTCCGTGCGGCGGTCAGTTAGCTGTGTCCCAAAGGAATGGCACCTGTTTGCATTTATTTCCGAACACGAGCATGGGTGCTGGGAGCACCTGTCCAACTGAGCCTCCCAGTGTTTGGTTTCCAGAGCAACGTAGCATTTACCTGGGGCTTGAAATTCCCAGAAGGCCCAGGATACGGAGAGGTTTCAGATTGGTTTTCTCCAAATCATACCGTTTTTTAAAGATCTGCTTATTACGAAGCTGGCCTCAAAGCAGATTGATCAAACACAGACCCACTGAAAAATCTGCAAGAATAGACGATTTTTTTTAGCGTGGGGTTTTCAGGGTGGGATTTTTGGGGAGTGGGAGGGAAGCTACCCAGTCAAGATAAACTCCTGAAGAGGCGGGGCAAAATTCCCTTCTCAATTACCAGTTTTTTGTTTTTTTTTTAAATGACAAAGTCACACAAGAGAGGAAATGAAAAGGGAAATTTTTAGACTTCTCATCCGTCCAGAAAGCCCCGGGCCTGTTTCAGAACCCCGTCAGGGTAACTGTCGCCTGCGGTCACAGCCCTGCAATCCCAGGAGGCCTTGCGTCACTGGCCATTATATATCAATAAGGAACTACAATCACCAAACCACAAGCCAGCTTCTTTTCTGAGCCCACATGTTGCTTTAGAGGGTTTTTGAACAAGAGACTTTCCTGTTTTTGAAACCCGTGAATCCACAGGTCTTACAGGTTACTCAAATGATCTTATCACTTGCAGCACCCACTGGCACGGATTTCAAAACTGCCTCTGCCAGCCCTGCCCTCCCCTCCCCTCACTCCACAGACATCCATTTACTCACCAGAATCCTTATTTACACGATCGTGTTGCCAACTGCTGACACAGAAGAAAAACATACTAGTTATACATTAAGCTGGACGGTTAAAGTATCTGTGCCACATCCTATCCAAACGCTATTTATCCACTGACCAGAGGGCAGGATAACCACCCTGAAGAAAACCCAACAGAAACTATTTTGCGGTCAGATCACTGCTCCCTGGTACAGCCATACTATTATTCATGCAAACACACACACACACACACACACACACACACACACACACACACACACACGGGCGGCGGGGCGGGGGTGGGGGGGAGTAGTGGAAGAAATCATCACAGTTCATGGGAAACGATTATATTCATCCCAAGATGTGCGGCACATCTATTGGAAAATGTTAACTACATCCCAAACCACCAAATGAGGCTGCTGTCCAGATTGCTGGGAAATAAATGTAGAAAACTGTGAGGAGAGGGCTCCAAGGAACCCGGGTGAAAGATGTAAACCAGCCAATCTCAATCCTCCATGGTATGCAAGTCAGACTTGTTTTTCTCTTGAGCAAATAGAAAGACTCAGATTACAGAGCGCACTGTAGAACGATGAGCTAAATCCACAAACAAACGTCTCTCTTTCCTGCTCAGCACAGCAGCTCGAGACAGATGGGCCAAACCTAACAACTGCCCTTGATAGCCATCTCCTGGTTTAACTTCTACCCTGGCCAGGGGCCACTTGGCATTGCTCAAGCATTGCCTGCAGAATCCATCCTGAGCTCCATTGCTAGAAGCGTCTACACTCCAGGCAAAGACCTGAAGCTACCAGAGGGCTTCTGGAAGGTGGTGCAGGTTCTGCTCTCAGTAACTGCCCAATCAGAGCGAAGATGAACAACAAAAACTTTATTCTGCAGCTACACCCAGTGACTCTAAGCTGCCTTCACAGAATCCACATGGCAATAATGAATCTAGCAGCCACTTATCTAACCTCACACTTTTTGGTCTTTTTGGGTTAGAATCAACACTTAGCTCATCAAAAAAAACACACATCGTCCAAAAAGAACCTGCTCTCGGTTTGAGAGTGCTGGTGTTTTGTTGATCTTATTTTGTTTTTCTGCATTCCAATAAATCTGCGAGCACTGAAATGTAGGGATACACACTGTAAGGCCATGATGCTGTGATTTTTATGTCTGAGGGAGGATTCCTTCAAAATATTAAAAATTCTCTGTCTTGTGAAACGTTGAGTTGTGAACAAGGCACTACTGAAAAGTGTCAGAAGTAAATCTCTCAACGATTATGACGGGTCTACTGTGGCCTAGCACAATGCATCCTCAGGGGAAAAGACAATAAAATCAAAGAATTCCAGAGAATTCCAGACTTCCCACACAGGCCGAGTAGATATTTTTCATTGTAATCCTCATTGGCAAAGAGTCTACTACGTTTTATGGAAAGCATCCTATTTTTCAAAAATATTTTAAAAATAATCGCTTTTTCTTTCCTCCTCTGGAAAAGCCATGGCTATAAAATGAACATAAATGTTGAACAGTTTTCCGATCCCTTCAGACTGTGGTAATTTAGGACTCTTAGGCCTAAACAGTCTTGCCTGACTTAGAGCATGCTAGACAATTACCCAAGCACCCTCTCACTTTGGCTGTGTGGACCATGGCTCTGTGCCCTCTCCCCAGGGGATAAACATTGCCCAATGAGGAAAATGTTGCCTCTCTCCTTTTACATCATCCCAGACACCCCATCCCCAGGCAGATGCCACCAGGCCTGCCTCCAGGACTGTATGTTCCCTGCTATCCTGGGCCTTCTAGCTCAGATGCCAATGAGGGCACTAGGTAATGGGTATTTTTGACAAAGGACACTCCCATCACTTAACGGGAGTTTTCCATTTGGGGTCATTACCAACCCCTGTCCACTCAGACCAACAAAGCTTTGAGGAAAATAACATGTATGGGCAAATGTAAGATGCTGCCTTAACATCTGTGTCTGTCAAAAGTTCCTCATAGTATAGAGTGCTCACTTGATTTCTTTATTTTGAATAGCAAAATACCTGGAAAGGCATTCAATCAATACAAGTCTGGGATGTTCATAGAGGTTCCCTAGAAGAAGCTGTATTTTTGTTAATCAAAGAAATTTAGAAGTTTTTGTAGTTATTCTTGAAGGTCAACCTCTAGTTTCAAGTATTAGATACTGTAAGCAAGTCTTTTAAAGCTCATTTAAAAAATTTTTTATTCTGAAAAGTTTAAAATATATCAAAAGAAGAGCATACAGTAAAATGAAGCTCCATATACCCATTGCCCAGATTACTAATTACCCAGTTTGTTCCATATTTGCCTCACTGGTCCTTTTTTGGTCTTTTATCCTTTTCTCCTTGCTGAACTGTCGCAAAGAAAATCCCAGACCTCATGTCATTTCACCCCTTCATTTCATCGTTAAAGTGCATGAACACTTCCTTACATAGCCACAACCCCATTAAGGTCCCTTTTCAAAGCAGGACAAGAAGAAGTCAGCTTTATCACAAATAGATACTGAGCTTGAGATAACATTTCCAGAGACTGCAACATACAGACTCAGAAATACTTGGGCAGAAGCAAGATGGTGTGTTCTGGAAGACTGAGTGAGATTACTCAAAATGGGGCTCGAGTGATGACGAAGACAGGTGATGATGAAGAATGTGGATAATGAGTAAAAAAAAAAAGGCAACATTCTAAATAAGTATATTTATGCATACAATTTTAAATAGGCATATAATTAAATCAAGAAATTAAATTTTATAACTAGAAATTTGACTATTCCACTTGCATCATTAAAAGCGTACATACTCAAGCCAGCCAAGAAACACACACACACACACACACACACACACACACACACACATGCACACAACTTTTGTAACTTGCTCATTGGGAAATGGGGCATTGCCTCATATCTGGAGTTGCATATATGGTATCTTCAACCCACTGCCTGCCAACCCTGCCAAGACTACTCTTCTTAACGAGAGCATTTCTACTAGTGTCTGCTAGACGCCAAGCACGATGCCGAACCCTGAATACATAATGCCCCTTATGTGCGTGCCAGCCCTCCGAGGGCATCCTGCTAGCCCCTCATTTTCACAGGGAAGAAAACTGAGGCTTCAAGAAAGTGAGTTATTCTCCCAAGGAGAAAAAGATGGAACGTAGTTCGTTGTATGCCACTGCCTCTGCAAACTCTTCCTTCTCTCCCTTTCTCCAAGCAGCGACTTTACTTTAGATCCACCCTGAACCACGTGGTAATACCAAGATTTCTATTATATACTCAAATGAAGGAGACCTGGGAGGCTGGGAAGAGGGTTCAGCGCCTGCGTGATTCACAGTATAGCCATCACTCTATTTGTCGTCGCTGAATCATTGTTTCTGGCTATAATAGTCGGGGGATAAACAGTAGATGACGCCACCAAATGGTCTTGCTAATTCCGCTAAGACAACAAAACCAGCCAGGGTATTTGCAGAAAGGCTTGGTTGGATGAGCGGCTGGATGCTCCCAAGTTTCCGTCCTCCTCTCTCTCTGTGCTCTGGTTGCTTTTGCCCCCTTGATGAGACATCTTCCCATTCAGGGAATCCTTGCCTGGTATCATTCCTTAACTGTGGGGTGATCCCCACCAAACCATTTAACCTTTCTTTACTGCAGTTTCTTTATCATTAAAATGCGATATTTGAGGGCCACGGCTGCAACAGCCAAACAACATTATCCAATTAAGGTGAAAAGCACCGTATAAATGCTATAGAGGCTAGAATTTAAATAGTCACATATGGTTTCATGAAAAGCACTCCAGTGCATCAGCTAACAGTAAAAACATGCAGGAGTGAAATGATCTGGCTGGAAATGAACTGCAAATTGATAAACATTTAGTTGCTAATGCCATGTTTATTATTTTTTTACTAGGATAAAAATTAACTTGGGCGGCCCTGGCCAGAACACAGATTGAACCCTACCATCTGGGTAGTGGAAACGGTATTTCTTTAGGCTCGGGTTACATGCAGGTTACCGCTGCCAGCTCCGATTTTATTTGTAAATAGGCCCTGGCTGTCCAGACAACAGAACTGGGGGAACCTTCTGGGAAGCACAATCAACCGAGCCAAAGTACCAAAGAGGTGTACCAAAGAGGTGTACCAAAAAGGTGAACCAGGGGTTCCCTAGTGGCGCAGTGGTTGAGAGTCCGCATGCCGATGCAGGGGACACGGGTTCGTGCCCCGGTCCGGGAAGATCCCACGTGCCGCGGAGCGGCTGGGCCCGTGAGCCATGGCCGCTGAGCCTGCGCGTCCGGAGCCTGTGCTCCGCAACGGGAGAGGCCACAGCGGTGAAAGGGGGAAAAAAAAAAAAAAAAAAAAAAGGTGTACCAAAAAGGTGACTCTCTGGGGGGAGCTTAGGACACAGGGCCGCCCCCGCCATCCTCGGTTGTCCCGCATTTCCCACGAAACAGGTTGCCACACCAGCCCGGGTATTGTCTTCCGCCAGTGAAGCCGGCGCGGCCAGAGAAGGCAGCGCGGGCTGCGAGGCGCGCGCCTGCGGGCAGAGCAGAGAGCCCACGTGGGGTGCGAGCGCGGGGGTCTCGGGCGAGCGCAGGGGCGGGGCCGGGGCTCGGGGGCGCGCGGGGCCGGGGCCGAGGTTGGGGGCGGGCGGGGCGGGAGGCGAGCCTGAGCCAGCTCCGCGGACGCCGGCCGGGCCACGTGACCGCGCCCGCAGCGGCCCCAACTGCAGATGTCGTCCCCCTCCCCCGGGCACTCTTCCAGCAGCCGGCGAGCAGCTGGATCAGTTTACTTGAGCCCCAGCGCCCGCACCAGCACGGGCTGAATTATTACTCATGGAAATCCCCTCCGTTTCAGGAAATCAGGTAGCTTTCAAACTCCCAGCAATGAATGGCCCTTTGGGTCCAGGGAGAATAGCACACACACACAAAAACAGAAACAAAACAAAATAACAGACTGCAGGCTACAGGTTTCAAAACAGGCTGTTTGGTTTCTAGTAAATTAGAGGGAGTGGGCGGTTGAGGTTGGGGAGTGTGGTCTTCTTTGACGTCAGCAAGATGCTTCTCTCCCCATTTTCCCCTGCTTTCCCTCCTCTGTCTCTTTGGCTCGTCCACAGCCTCGTCGTCTTCCTCCCTCCTTCCCTCTTTTATGTCAAGGAGACAGATGACATAGGGTAGCTCTGGAAAATCGCTTAGAGTTGTGCAACGGAACTCGCAGGCTCAGAAAGTTCCCACATTCTCCAAAATGAAGGCTGTGGGGTTCGTTGGGTTGCGGGGTTCGGCGGGCTGCGGGGTTGGTCGTCAGCCGCCGTCTCAATTAGCCGGCCCCAAATCCATGGGACTCAGGCAAGGAGGGGAAAGGCGGCTGGAAAAGCAGCAGCAGCCATCACCGGCTGTACATTCCTCCCTTCATCTCGCCCGATTAGCAGTTCTGTCTGAGGCAACATTCTTCCTATGGCAAAGAACACATTCTTGCCTCCAGTCAGCCTGAAATAGAATCCTGGAGAGCATGCGCTGCTGCAGCTGCGTCCCGAGGCCCAGCCCCCGCTGCTGTGCAAGGATTTCTCCAGCAGCCCCCAGCCCCCGCCCCCGACCTCTCCCCTCCCAGTTGTTTTTCCTATCCTCGCCCAAGACAGCAGCAGCTGCCCCCACGTTGACACAGAACTATCTCGAATAAGCGTTCCAAGGCTAGGTAAGTATTTGTAGCCTGACCCTGCTATCTTTTTATTTCCCCTTTAAATTGCTTTGGAGGGGGGGCATTGTTTCCAAAAGGGCCGCTGTGTCCACTCCACTGCAGGGTCGTGCCCACAGTCACATGGTGAGTGTTGGTGGAACGGGCAATTCTCTGGGTGGCTTGTAATTGTCATGTAGCCTAAGCAAGACGGCTTGGTTTCTACAACACTGTAAGTCAACTATATTTCAATTTTAAAAATAATAAAATAAAAAATAAATAAATAGAAAATAAAATGCAGATTCTGATGCAACAGAGGAAAAAAAAAAAAAAAAAGACTACTTGGTTTCTAAAGTAACCTGACTCTCATTCTTTACCCAGGCGGCTCTTGAAAAGCAGAAATCTGTCCCAGGCCTCACATCAGGAAGCATGGCTCCAGGCAGGGTAGGGTAGGGAGCAGGCCCCAGGTTACACGTGGGCCTGATTTTCTCCATCAGGCTTGTGGTGGCTCCTCCCTCCTCCCTTCTCTGATCTGGAGAGCAAAGGCCTCAGAGGACCTTGGAACAGGGAGTGCTTTCTAAATCAGAGCCTCCAAATGCTCTCTGCAGGCGCTGAGTTCCTGTGAAAAAGTCTACTGGCACTGAAAAGATACATGCACAAAAAAATGGAGGTCACGTGCATCTATCTATTCAGAAATTAGCCGTGGAACGAGAAAGACTAAAGACCCTTTCGTGTGTGTATTTGAGGGGCGGGAGGGGTGCATGGGAGTGTCACAAGCAGGTGACAGCACTTCCACAAGGGCACAGGCCCAGCGCACAGATCTCTTTGGCATTAGTGTTGGGAGGATGGATGAATGAGCAAGGGAATGAATGAGAGAAATGAATCTGGAATGCAAAGAAATCAAAAAGGAGCCCAAACTTTCTGGGAGGTGAGGATGGGGTAGAGCATGTCTGCCAGAAAGAACCATTTGGTCTGAAGGAGAACAGACTTCGAAAGTGTAAACACAAAACGGATTCTGACGCAATAAGTGACAATCACGTTAGATGACATGGATTCAGCACGTCCCGTGTGCCAGATGTTGCCAGTGTCTTACACTGGCTTAGTCTTCCTGGCCTGGCACCCTCCAGAGGTGGGAACCAGCTGGAGAGTCTGTTGGCTCTTTGGAGCACCAAGGAAGACACTCCTGGACCCAGAGGGTTTAAGAGGACTGGAAACAGATCCAGCCAATCCAAAGCATCCCAGGCATCTCTTCAAAGTCGGTCCAACCTGCCTGCCTAGTCTTGCCTCCACTGGCCACTGCTGAGAGAGGATGCTCGCTCTCCTGCTGACTCACCAGAGCAGAGACCTCTCAGGGTGGAACGAGATCTGATCTCCAGGCAGCAAAAGCTGGTCGGCCTCAACTTCGCTGCTCCCTCCTTCTCTCAGAAACACCAGACCTTCCGAGGAAGCCTCTGAGACTCACTGACGCTCCCTCTGGGAACACTCCTGGCCCTCGGCCTTGCTGGGTGACCTCTGGGCCCTCGGGGAAGCACCCTCCCACCTCCTGGGACATTTAGGGACCCGGGTAAGCAGAAGTGATGCCACGGGGCCCCTCCTTGGGGGCCTCAGGGGGGCCTCTCTCACCTTTGAGAGAGGAACAAGAAACACAGGTTTCACCCAGCTGAAGTGTGTGTGTCTAGAAGTCCTCTTTGTTACACGTAAGCAGGCTCTCCGTTCAACGTCATCACAAGGACCCTTTTCTCCACCGCTCGCTTCCACTCCGGGAAACGCACCTTCTTCCTTTGGGGCCACAGCAGGGGGAGAGTCTCTCGTTTGTGGTCCGCATGTTGCCTTACTGGTTGCCTCTCTTCTATTCCAAACATGCCGTATAGTCCTGGTGCCAGAGATGCACCCTTAATAATGCAGTCCTGCGAGGGCATAATTTGAAATCTCATCGTCTCAGGTAAAATGTTTCCTGGACAGAGGTGGGTTGGAGGAGGAACTTGAACCGTCTGTTTCCTTCTGGCCACCAAGACAGAGCAAGGTGACTGTCCACCTTAGCTTCCTTTCCACTCCTCAAGCACCCTAGACACCCCCACCCACACACACACACACACACACACACACACACACACACACAAACATCCCGACAGCTGGGATTCCTGTCACCCGCCCTTGGACACTCCATTAAAACTTTGGACTAGCAGCAGGTCCTGGAACACTGCTCCGTAACTCGACAGATGTGTGATCTACCTAAACAAAAGGACAGAACAGTCAGCCACTGCCAGGTGGTTAAGCAAGGGCTTTGCGAAGCTGTTTGGCTAACAGCACACAGAGCAGTCTGTGCTCATGTAATGGGGCAAAGATGAAGCAGGTGCTCTAGAGTCCTCCTGACACAGCAAGTTGCCAGCCTCCGCTAAACTCACACACACACGCACACACACACACACACTCGTGACCTCCAGTGTCCCTGAAAAGATGGCACAAGGTCGTGGCCAGTGTATGCTCCCCACAGCCAGAGATGCCTGGCTCCTATTCTGGCTAGCTGCTCTCCTGAGTCTTGGGCTATTCTTCTGTAAAATGAGGACAGTAATGCCCCCTTGAGGGTTGGATACAATGCATATAAAACTTCAGACTTAGAGTAAGCCCTTAATAACTTGAATCCAGAACAGTCCAAAACTGTCAGCAGCAGCAGTTGTCATAGTGGCTTGGTGCTAAAGACAATATTAGCTACAGTGGACGGAGCAGTTTTTATGAGCCAGGTGTGTTACATGCATTCTCCCATCTCGACTCACACTAGCCCTGCAAGGTAGGTTTTATTATCCTCACTTTACAAATAAGGACTCTGAGGCTCAGAGTAGTTAAGACACTTACCCAAAGTCACACAGCCAGTTAGTGGTAAAGTGATGGCTTACATCAAGGTAATGCATGCTTCAATGCATGCCGGCCCCAGAGCATGCTCCCTTCTCAGGGCTGTGCTGCCTCTTGATGCAGTCAGTAAAAGCGGAGCTCTGCTCTCTTTACAGGGCAATGCAGAGTAAATGCCAAGTGACTATGCAGAGGGCTGCAGCCTTGCACACGTGGTGTGGTGTGTGTGTGTGTGTGTGTGTGTGTGTGTGTGTGTGTGTGTGTACACATGCCCTCCCTCGGCCAAGGGCCACACTTTCAGCCAGCATACTGGTCTGCCAAAGGCCTGTCTTCAAATCCTGCCTATTGAAAAGCTCATCTCTGATTTGGCAGGACAGGCCCTCAGCCCGGAACAAATGTAGGAAATAAACAAGGGCCATTCAAAAGGACTGAGATTCAAATGGGAAGTTCCTACACAGTAATAAAGCTCGATAAACCAAAGAGCCGAAGGCCTCAGAAAGCGTCAGTAGACATTCAGGTAATGATCCATTTATTTTGTCATTAGTAAGGGGGAGCAAGGGGTAAATCCAGTTTCTGTGTGGGCATCCTCGTCCCTTCTCTGAGGGCAGCGCCGACAAGCCTAAAAGTGTTGGCTTGAACAGAGAGGTCACCCCTTGGGGAGCCACGGGCACCCATAGGTGAAATATACCAGAAATGTGTCCGTGGGACAAGCAAGTTTTAACACACAGACTCTGAATGATGAAAAGCACCCTTCTGCTCTTTGTACCTTCATACCCACTTCAGTTTCTCAAAGACGGAGACTCCTTTTGAGCTTTTCCTTCTTGGCAAAGCCACACTTGTTAAGAAACCAGTATCCTAGAAACCGAAGTGGCCTTGGATGTCATTCTCTGTTGTGGCAGACTAAACTTTCCTTGCTGAATCAGACACCAAAATGTATCAACTGTGAGTCACACACCAGCAAAGGGGCCACTATTAGGAAGAGAGATAGTGCGGTGATATTTAGCAGTGGCTGAATCCTAGCAAATGTCAAGCGTTGCCTAATCACAGGGCATATTCATATGCATTACCTTCCAGATTATTGCTTGGTAGCTCTCGGGATGGTTTCTTAACTGTCAATATTTACAGAACCAGGCACTTAACAACACAGGCCAAGTGGGCTGGATGTCTCCAAGGATGAGTCATGCCGAATAAAGCCTCCTATCTCGGGGTCACTGCTCCCTCCTCATTGGCTGGAGCGGACTAGTCATGGGGTTATTGAAAAGCATGTGCAGGTTTGTGGGCTCTGTTCGGTTCTCTGGAGGAACCAACATTTATGACAACAAAGCATGGGAAGAGAGGGTGTGGGTTTGAAAGCATATAGAGCTGTCTTTTTTTGTCTGCTACCTAATAAACATAGCTCTGGGGCGAGGGGGAAGTGGCAGGGAGATGGCACCGAAGCCCAAATCAGTCTCCACTTGCAGCAAGACACATAATAAATACCCTTGAGTGACACCGAAGCCTTGGCTGGAGAAGGAAAAGTCACCTGCATCACACCAGACACACACCGAGAAAGGGGGTGCCACTGGGCTTTGAGCGAGACCCACCACCACCACTGGCTTGTTATTTGAATAAGCAAAGTAGACCATCGCCCAACCAGCCCAGGTAGAAACCCCCGGCTCCATTCAAGCACTGGAAGATCTTTCTTTGGGTTTTGAAAGCTTAGGTGTTCATCACGCATTTAAAACGCAGGTCAGGAATGCCAGATCTACGACCCCTCATCTGTGTCCCGTGCTGTTCACTCCTGGGCTCTACATTAGACCCTATAAAAAAAGAAAATAAAGGGAATGCCTTGGCGGTCCAGAGGTTAGGACTCCGCGCTTTCACTGCCGTGGGCCTGGGTTGGATCCCTGGTCAGGGAACTAAGATCCCACAAGCCGCATGGCACGGCCAAAATTTTTTTTTTTAATTGAAGTAAAATGCAGGTAACCTCTGGAGTTGGGCACACCTAAGGTCTCATCACGTAGATGCCTGGTGAGAAGCCAGAAGCAAGAGGGCAGGAATGGAGGAAGGAAGGAGAGCACTGCAGGAGGGAGTGGGACAGTCTTGCTTTTCCAGCCCTCAGACCATCCTGGAAGATATCTATCTGCACGCAGAAAAGAAAGGAAGCTTATTTGCACATCAACGTTAAATGAAGAAATGGCGGGCTTTCCTGGTGGCGCAGTGGTTGAGAGTCCGCCTGCCGACGCAGGGGACGTGGGTTCGTGCCCCGGTCTGGGAAGATCCCACGTGCCGCGGAGCGGCTGGGCCCGTGAGTCATGGCCGCTGAGCCTGCGCGTCCAGAGCCTGTGCTCCGCAACGGGAAAGGCCACAAGAGTGAGAGAAAAAAAAAAAAAAAAAAAAAAAATGAAGAAATGGCACCACGCTTCAGAAACACCACGATCAGTACAAGTGACCATGTTGCAAACTTCACTCCCCCAGCATCTACAGAGAAGTTGACTGCAACCACATGGGTGGTAAAATCTTTGCCAAGTCCTCTGGGGACCCGGCACTACGCAACATGGGACCCGCTGGTCAACACTGAGCTCCTGGAATCCCAGTTCCCTTTAAAATCAATGAGCTAAGGGAGCATTGCAAAAGGGTCCCATGAGGGGACAGGATTATTACTGAGTTGTGTGGTGCAAAATGTCTTCGATCAAAAAATCGTAGACACCATGGAAGAACGAGAAATATCAAGACTTACATACTGGGCACATGCGCAAATGGACTGAGCTTCTTAATAAGCCCAGCAGGTTTTTCGGTTTCTTTTTAAAGATTTATTTTAATTTATTTTTGGCTGCGTCGGGTCTTAGTTGCTGCGCGGGCTCTTCGTTGTGGCGCACGGGCTTCTCTCTAGTTGCAGCGTGCGGGTTTTCTCTTCTCTAGTTGTGGAGCGCAGGCTTCAGGAAGCGTGGGCTCTTAGTTTGTGGCACGCAGGCTCTAGTTGAGGCACGGGAGCTCAGTAGTTGTGGAATGCGGGCTCAGTTGCCCTGCGGCATGTGGGATCTTAGTTCCCTGACCAGGGATCGAACCCACATCCCCTGCATTGTAAGGTGGATTCTTTACCACTGGACCACCAGGGAAGTCCCGGCCCAGCAGGTCTGAAGGCTCAGAGCTGTCCCCAGAGATCCCAAGATTATTCCACGATGACATGAGCTCCTGATTCCTGGAGACAAAGAGGTCGCAGCCCCACGGCCACTGGCCAGGGCCATAAACCAAAGGACAGTCCTCCTGTAGCAGTTGTGTGGACACACGACATAGGCATCATCTGTAGTCACAAAGGGCAACAAGGGATGTAATTCATGATCCCGAGAAAGGTTTGACTGTGGCCCTTTCCAGCCACTGTGTGCCATAAAGCTGGGGACGGCAAGCACCCTGGGGAAGGCCCTGCCAGCTGCACGGTCACAGTGTGTCCACAACAGCTGAGGACCCTTTGCCCAGTCTTCCTCAGACGCACACACATACTCGGGCTGGCCATATGCATACATACACATGCACCAAATAAGGACTGGGGGGAGAGACGCAGCCAGAAAACAAAAAACAAAACAAAAAATGTGGTTCTGCAAATATATATGGAAAACATTTCTTGGATGAGTGCTCAGCTGAGCTGACTTATTTACCTGCATCATCCTTCTGTGGCTTGGAATGAAGATATGATGGCTAGAGCTAAAGCAGCCATTTTGGACCATGAGGTGGTCTTCATGATGGATGCCAAATTCTAAGAACAGAAGAAAGGGGCCTGGAACACTGATGGATGTAGAACCGCTAAAGCAGTCCTAGGCTATCTACTGCTAGACTTCTTTCATATAAGACTGAAATAAACTTTATTGTGTAAAAGACACACAAGCAAATAAACAAAAAAACGTGCTTCTGATTCTGTGTGAAAGGGTTTCATTCTATTCCAGAGCTTCTGTAGAATGGCATCTGCTGGGGAGCCTTCTGTTTCATTTCCCCCTCTGTTTCCACTTTCTGTTGTGGGTAGAGGTAAGGAGAAGCTGAGTGGAGAGGGGTTTGGGTGAAGAAAATGTGAAGAGAGGATGGGCCCCTGGCTGTTCCTCTTTCCC
>NW_006779738.1:2570635-2585445 GCF_000442215.2 Lipotes vexillifer | reverse complement strand
CTTTCCCTGTATGTACTTCCCTGCTTTGTCTCCAGATGCTCCTAGAACACCTTGCAGGTGGTCCTGTGCTCAGGGAATGTGTTGAACAGTTGTATCGGTTTGCTAGGGCTGCCGTAACAAAGTATCACAGCCCAGTAGCTTAAACAACAGACATTTATGTCCTCCCAGTGCTGGAGGCTGGAAGTCCAAGATCAAGGTGTCAGCAGGGTTGGTTCCTTCTGAGGGCCTTGAAGGAAGGATCTGTTCCAGGCCTCTCTCCTTGGCTTGTAGATGGCTGTCTTCTCCCTGTGTCTACACATGGTCTTCTTGCTGTGTGTGTCTGGGTCTTAATTTCTTCTTCTTATACAGATACCAGCCAGGTTGGATTAGAGCCTCATGTTTAGCCGAAAATGACCTAATTTTAACTTAATTCCCTCGTTAAAGACGCTGTATCCAAATACAGTCACATTCTGAGGTCCTGGGCGTTAGGACTTCCACAAAAGTGAGGCAGGAAAAGAAGTGAGCAAACGGGTAGAGCCCCTACCACAGGCTTGGCATCATGCCAGACAGCAGGGACAAAAGATAAGAAGATACAGTCTCATTGCGGCTGAATGACTAGATGACAGCCCTAGCGAGTGAGTAAGTGGATGGATCAATGATGAATGAATGGGATGAACAAACATCAAAACTGCCGCCAAAGCCCAGAGGGCTGATCAGATGTAAACCATACCGAGTCCAGAAGCATAGCTGAGTCCAGAGCCGGCAGCCAACTCTCACCTCCATCTACAAAGGGGTCTCAGAGATCAGTAGAGAAGCAAAGTGGCAAAGGGGCCCTATTCCCTGCCCAGGGGAACCTGACCAGCTCTTGGCCAAAACAGAACGGAACCAGCACGCACACAGATGCTCCCAGATGAAAACCAGACTTTTCATCACGCTCAGCCCACCGCTCCTAGGAGACCTGGGGAGATACCTCCGCTGTGGGTCCCAGCGGCCCCGGGCCACAAACCAAATGGAAAGCCCTCCACAAGCAGCATGTCAAGTTAGCTGGGGTGGGAAGGAGGGCCCCCTGCCACAGGCCACAGCCAGCTGCAGTGTGGTGACAGGTGGTACACTATCCCTGGGATGTTGACACCCATGAAATGAGAGTGAAAGTCGCCACATCCTCAACTCCATCCCCTGCAAACGCTCTCTGCACCCAAAACTGTGACCATAAGCCAGGAAGCCCAATTAGAGGAACAGAAAGAAAGGCAAGATTCCTGTCCACGTCATTATCAGCACACACTTCTCCTGACTGCAAGCATGCCAGCGACGTCACTCAATTATTATTATCTGCACTGCGCCTGTTTACTTAATCGGTCTTCAGAGAGATTTCCAAACGGGTATTTTTTTTTTTTTCTTTTTTTTCCAAACGGGTATTTTTGTGACCCAGTGGAGGTCAGAGTTCCCTGGAAAATCAATCAGAGCCAGCAGGGGCCAGGCCAGCTGCCCATCATCTGATTGCGGCTGCTGTGCACAGACTTTGCACCAGTTCCTGTGGCCTGTGTCTGTCAGGCTCCCCGTGAACCCTGGTCATCGGTCACTTCCTGAATTGCAAGAACGCACCACCACACAGCTACATACCCCAACGGCTCTCCCCTGCTCAGACGACTCCCTTTTATTGTTTTCCAGCACATTCTCCCTCCAGCCCAAACAGGATCACAGCGGAATGGCCTATCCTTGAATCTTTATTACCAAATCTGCAGCTCAGAAGCCTTGAGTTGGTATTTCCTCTGCCCTAGTAGGGATTTTTATGGGGTTTTTATTTGGTTTCATTTTTGCCATGCTTCTCAGAATGCTTCCTTTGTTCTGCCTCACTCTGCTTTGAGCCTGCAAGGCTGTCTCCTCAGAAGATCACACAGCTGCATCCCCAGACGTATATCCCCCCAAAAGATGTACTTGAGGAAACCCCCCACCTTTTATGGATTTTCAAGCAATAAAATGATGGGCTCTGAGGGCTGAAGAGGCACCTCCTCCCCCCAGGCCAGGCCCCTCACCGCAGCCCCGGGGAGCAGGGATGAGGCAGCCAAGGACCCGAGCCTTCAGTGCCTGGGGTTCGTGGGCCTAGTGTTTGTTTACCTTCTTTAGAAAATATTGCCTCCCCTGCACTGATCATATAGCATACAAATGTGAGTAGCCACCTGCTCAGAGGTCTCCCCTGGCCACAGAGACCGAGCCAGGGGCAGTCACCTGACCGCAGCGAAGGCCATCAGGGCCTCTCTGGGACTTTTGAACTCTCAGCCCCTCTCTAGCGGTGAAGCTGGGAGGTGCGATAAACAGAAGCTGCCGTCCTGTACACTCCCTGCCACGCAGAGAAAACTTACCAAAGAGATTGGAATCAATATTCAGTGGAAGACTCAGTAAGAGATGAGAAAGAACGACCCGCAGGGTCGGGTCCTGTTGCAGGCGTCCTCAGAGCCCCTTTTGGAAGCCCCGAGTGGTCTGGGTCGCATTTCTCTTGCCTGTGGCTAATAATAGCATCCCCGTGAAACTAACCAGGGATTGGATTCTGGCCACCCTGCCTGAGTGAGACTGGCTGGCCTCTGCTTTGGCCATGAGAAGAGGACGGGATGGAGGCGGGAGAGAGACCATTATCCAAGGTTATACAAGGTTGTTTAGGACATTGAAATACAGAACGCCTGCAGCAACTGTGAGAGAATTTCAACGTCTTTATCAAGTCACTATTTTCAGGCTTGTATACTCTCAGGCAGAGGTCATTATCTGGATAATTGAAGTGTTTCTTAGAACAGGATTCAGGTGACAGTGGTGATGGCCTGTAGACAGTACACTAAGGATGGATCCTTGGGAAACAGCGCTCTGGAATAATCATGACTCTTCTCGTGGGAAGGGAGCAGCTGGGCTCCTGTGCTGGAGCCCAGCTAATGGACTCATTAGCCCATCATTGGCTAATGGACAGATGGACTCCAGGAGACCTAGTTCAACAAGTCTGACACCTACCAAGGCCGAGCCCCTCAGAACCCAGATGCTCCCCCAAATGTGCCCCCCAAATCCGAGGAAGCCCCCAAGGTGGGAACAGACCCAGGAGAGGTTTGGGCTCCCCACCTTACCGGTCTCTCTCAGCTGAAACCACAGGAAGGCCTCAAGTCAGAAGGGCTCACCCAACTCAGAGGGAGGCCCAGAGTCCAGCCTAATCCCCTTACTCATCCCAAAGGGTCAGAGGAGGGCGAGCAATCACAGGGGTCAGAGCCTCAGTTTTCACTCCAAATTCAAAGACTCCAGCTAAAGCGGCCCGCGGCCCCCTGGCACCACCCTAAAAAAACGGATCCAATCCTGAGTCAGAGAGGAAGCCGACACTCACTGAATCACCCATCCACTTCCTTCTACCCTCAGCCACTTGGCCAAGAGCGGCAGCCGCTTCCGAGGGGCAGCTTAGTGACTGACACTCAGAGAAGCTGAGGCCCCCAGAGAAGGGCAAGCAGGGCCGAACCGCCGCAACCCATTTCCCTGCGGCTCCCCTGCCCCTGCACTTTCCAAAATAAAGCTTCACATCTTGTGACGGCCCCTCTCCTGTCCTGTGCTGCCCTTGCCTGGGTTATTTTTCACTTCCCTGTTCAGAACACAGCCACACTTTCCAAATGCCATGAATCATCACCACCGAGCAACGGCCATTCAGCCAGGCAGGAAACCACGGAGCAGCAGACCTAGAAGGAAGAGCTCTCCTGCACCCGCCTCCGGCCCCGGCTGGGCATCGTGAGGCCACAGCAGAGGCTGCTGGATGGAGCTGCCAGTCCGGGCACTCATTCTCTTCCATCGTCCCCAGTGGCTGTCCTCTCCTCTCTGATCCACCCTTGCACTAGGTCCCAGACAGCACTAGGCATTTCTGACGTCGTTCTAACGACTTTCTTGGTTGCGTTGGCTGACGCGGAGCTGTCATCTTCCAATCCTGGGAGGGAGAGAATTGGGCAGATCCATTCAAGACCGAGGGAGCTGAGATAGGGATGCAGCATAGAGCAGACTCACCAACAGAACATGGGGAGTCGGCTCTCTGTATGCAGGTAGGCTTGCAAGAATGGTACAAAGTCATCCCTGTCATCCAAGCCCCTTGGTGACCGGAACCATGTGGCCTTCTAGATGCCATTCAGCAAGTACCGGAAAGTAGTCACCAGTGAGTCTATGAATAAATCAATCAGTGAAAGAGTATCATCCTCAAAGAGCATCAAACGCTCGCTCCTGTGCTGGGCTCCTGGCTCGTCTGAATAATAAGTCTGCTTTCGTGCCAGCGTTAGGTACTTGTGTAGTAAGGAGAACCTAATTTGAAGTCATTATTTTTCCCTTTATGTAATCATAGACAATGCCATTCAAAAGTAAAACCATCTTGGAAGTTCCCTGGTGGTCCAATGGTTAGGACTCCCAGCTTCCACTGCAGGGGGCGTGGGTTTGATCCCTGGTCGGGGAACTAAGATCTTGAACACCCCGCATCACAGCCACAAAAAAAAAAAAAAAAAAAAAATTAAAGCGATCTAGGAAACGCAAATCAACAGGACAATATTACATCAGTTTTAACCTATCAGATTGACTAAAACTTTAAATATTAACAGTGGCCAGAGAGTGGGAAATAGGTACTGCCCTATACTGTTGGTGGGTGTGGAGTGTTACACATTTTCTGGAGGCGGTTTGGTCCTGTGCATTACAGTTATTAATGAGTAACTTTGACTCCTTAATTTGGAGACTAGGAATTTATCCTCAGCTGAACAACCAGGAAAATGCACATAAATGTAAGTACAAAGAAAGTCATCACAGTGTGGTAAATAAATACAAAAAACAAACAAACAAAAAATTTGAAACAACCTAGATGTGACTGAGCCAGTGAATTATATAGTACATTTAATAAACTACTATGCAACTGTTAAAAATAATGTTGGAACTCTACATCCAAAGCCATAGAACAATATTCGCATGGACCATTTTGATAAGAATAGGAAACAAAACGTGTGTAGCCCATTTATGGACGTGTTGACGGTATGGGGGCCTAAAAGAGACACCTGAAACGTTTATCAAGTTGTTAAGCAGTGCTCATCTCTGCAGAGGTGGATTTCAAGGTGATTTTTACCTTCTCCATATTCTCTGTATTTCTTAAAATTGTTTATAAGAAACTTGAAGCATTTTTATGATCAGAGAAAATTATGTATCTGTTTTCATTTTAAAACCAAAAGTAAGACAAATGCAAAGACTCTCTATGTCCCTGACAGGCTATATCTGTCCAAGATAAATTTCGTGTCCTCATTCTGGTAGGACGTGTTACTGTGGACCACTCCGCCAGGAGGCCTCGGTCTCTGAGTTGTTTCCCCTGAGTTCTGATGGGCTGAACTGGGTCTACCTGTGCCCTCTTAAGCAGCCCCTGTATGGCAACTCGATTTATCAGGATGGCTGACCAGAGTCGGGATGGAGACCGAAGCGTGGCAAAGTTCTCTCCCACAGGTACCAAATATCCTGTGGGGTTATCAAATCCCAGGTTTCAGTGCTTGGAATTAACCAAATTAACGAACACAGACCCAGCTGGGTGGCCAAGGAGATTCAGATGTTTTGAAAATATGTGAGTCCCAACCCCCAGAAATAAATTCCAGACCCTTGAAGACCACAGCAACTAAAGCCAGAAAGATCCTCACGAAATCATCTATTCTGGACCTCTCACTTGACACACGAGGGAACCAAGGCACAGAGAAGGGAAGTGACTTGCCTAAGGCCACACAGCTTATGGGTGACAGAGGCCAGAAAAGAACTTGTGTCTCCTGACCTGCAATTCAAGGTTCTTTTTGCTTTATCACAACTGGGACCAGTGCAGTGGGCAGAAAATGTCCTTCATACCCTCAGAAACTACTCATGTGAGGGGTCCAGAATGTACTCCAACGGTCCCAGGCTCTGTAGAAGGGTCTAGTAGAGTTACATGCAGGCATTCTTAACCAAGAGGTCATGTATTTTCCTAAAAGGGGATTACAGAGCTTTCATCATATTTCCAAAGGAATCCCACTGCACAACAACAGTTAAGAACCAATGAACTGGGGGGAAAAGAAAGAACCAATGAACTAGAACATGGGTTGTAAACTTGCTTTACAGAAAGTAAATATTTTGGCTCTGCAGACTGTATGGTCCCTGTTCCAGCTACTCAACTCTGCCCTTGTACTGTGAAAGCGATCTCAGATAGTCCACCAATAAATGGGCAAAGCCGAGTTCCAATAAAACTTTATTTACAAAGACAGGCTGTGGGCCGGATTTGGCCCAGGCAGTAGTGTGACACCCCCCCAACCCCCCCACCCCCAAACTAGAGGCCCCGATCAATGACCTTCCCCTTACTTCAGATTCTGCTTCTGGTCGCAAACCAAACGACAGCCATATTCCTGCAGTTGGATCCAGCTCTTAGCTGGGGACCACCAAGGAAGTGGGGAAACACATAAAAGGAATTTGTTTCACTTTTTCATTAAAAAACAAGTCCTCTGAATTCCTAATTGGAAACTTTCACACGTGAATTGAGGTTGCTACAGTCCTGCTCCACTCATTTATCTTGAGCAAAATAACTGTTCAGCTTGGAGAGTGACCTTTGACCTCTGGTGGCTGCCGACAATCTACTTTACTGGCTACTTTGCATATAGGGTGTTAATCACCCGCTGACACAGTCTTCTCATAAAATTCTGACTTTCTTGATCAACTAGGAATTAAAACAAGATCTCAAGGCAAAACAAGTCCAGGCAGGAACTGGAGATCTTTTTTTTTCCCCCCTCTTGTTGTTGGCCAAAAACCTCTTCAATTCAAATCGAGAAGCATGTATTGAGCATCTCCTGTGCAGCACTAAGTCAGGCCCTGCGAGGGCCACTGCCCAGAAGTTAGGCTTGGGATCTAGGACATCCTCCGCTCCTGTACAGAAGATGAGATTTACAAACAGCAGCAAGGGATGTTTCCTCTGTTGTACCTTCACCCAGGACCGGTCACTCCCCTGGCCCACAGACCCTCACCCATTGACTTCTGAGAAGGCAGAGATGGAGAGAGACAGAATAAACCTCTAGGGAAGTCTGCTTCTGCCCTGATGAGGAGAGGGAGGGAGGGGCAGAATTCAAGCTGAAAAAAGGACAGCAGACAGCCTTCCCCAGCCTCGCACAGCCCCTTCCAAATTCTGGTAGCAGGAGGACTGAGTCATTGAGTCCTAATAGTGACAGACAGGTAACACATATGTTTTTCCATCTGTATGACAACAGTTCTAAGCACTGGATGTCCATATACATCAGAAATACCCTTTGGGGATCCTTGCTTAGAGGTGGGGACGTGCTTCTGGGTTATTTTAGACCCTTTTCACACTTCAGCATTAGGCCGCACAGGAACAATTCTAAGGGACACAAGAGGTGATGAAGTCTCCTTAGAAGAGGAAAACAAAGGCAGCCGGAGACCTCGTGCCATGCCAAGGGTGAGCCAGCGCTGAGTCTAGGGGCCCTGTCTTCCCATCTGTTATCTCGATCCTTGGCCATGCTTCCATCAAGCTGGTGCCTGCTGAGAACCCAGTTTCCCAACAACTCAAATGGCTTCCAGAAGATTCAGAGGTGCCCTTTTTCTTCCTTTTTCTCTTTATATCCGGGCATGCTTCCCAGCCTTCCCATGGAAAATCCCTGAGCCAGCCGCTTCCTGCTTTTGTTTTGTTCTCCTTCCCCACCCCCACTCCCCATGTCCCCTTCGACCTTTTGTCCTTTGTCTTGATCTTCATCTCAAACTGGGAAAGAATCCCCAGCTCCAAGCAGCTCCCTGGCAACTGGCGATTTCTATCTGCGCTCTGTTCCCTCCCTGTAGGTGCTTAATAGTCCTCACCCCAAATTAGGATGTTAAAAAGATTAAGGGCTTCCCTGGTGGCGCAGTGGTTGAGAGTCCGCCTGCCGATGCAGGGGACACGGGTTCGTGCCCCGGTCCGGGAGGATCCCACATGCCGCGGAGCGGCTGGGCCCGTGAGCCATGGCCGCTGAGCCTGCGCGTCCGGAGCCTGTGCTCCGCAACGGGAGAGGCCACAGCAGTGAGAGGCCCGCGGACCGCCAAAAAAAAAAAAAAAAAAAGATTAAGAGATTTGTTTGGGGAGCTACCTGCCCGATATACAGGCAAATTCTGTAGCAGTTGTTTTTCAGTTCGGATCCACTTTTATTTGGGGCGAGGAGTGTTCTTTTGCTTTGTTTGGACTGCTAGAGGAGCTGGGAGGGTGCCCTTGGTGACGCACTGTGCTTTTCCCTTCTTTCCTCGGGTTTTGTCCCCTTCCTCCGGGCCCTGCATTCCTGGCATATTTGGAGAGAGTAGGAGCTGGCCTGAGGCCACTTTTCTAAGTATCTTCTCAGCTCTGCAGTCCAGTTTTCAGCGCGGTCTCTTTGCTTTGTTTATTCTTTGTGTCCTACTCCTGGGCAAGTACCAGATGCTACCAGATGTGACTCCAGCCCGTGAACATCGTGCCCCGGCCAGTGACTCCAGATCAGACAGGCTGGAAACTCCCGGGCCCCACCAGCTCCAGAGGGGGAACGTGTGAAACCGTCAAAGGATGTGTTAACCATGCGCCAGTCTTAGGGGGAATTTCCCCAAACACATCTGCCACATACAAAGAAAAAGGGAAGAAAGAACCAAACAGTAAACCACCACTGCCTTCGAAAATCTGCTATTGGAGCAGGTGTGCACTGTAGCGTCTTGAAGGGCTCTGGGCTGAGATATCTCCCTGGGTGACCTTTGCTAACACAGTGACCGACTCCGGCTTTGCTCTCCCTGGAGAGGCTGTAAGAGGATGTTCTAGTGTTGAGAGCAAGGCGTTTCCAGCTGGGAAGAGCAATGGAAACGGAGTGTGAAATCAGCTGACACCAGCTCCATCACTGTCTGTCAAGCCCAGGTAGGTCCCTCTTAAGTCTTACCTCGACCTAATTCATATCACAGGAAAATCTGAAGTTTACTCTCTTCTCCAAAATTGTTTTCAATTTCCCAGGAGGTAAAGAGATTGATTCATACTGTTAATAAGCAAGGGTCTTATTTTTCCACCTTCGGTCGTATAAACGTCGAGGAAAAAAAAAAAGAAAAGCTTCATGTTCAATCAAAAAACCGTTCCAGCATTTTTAAAAAGCCAAGTGGAGATAAAACAGATGAGTCTCTAGGAAAAAAAGAAAAAAAGAAAAAAACCCTTAACTCTCAAACCATAAAACCTTAAGTTATCTAAAGTTTAAGTGCCTCAACAAAAGCCTTGTGGAATTGTTTTAAAAAAAAACCAAAAAGTTAAAAACGTAGACCGTGCAGGAGCAGTAGCCCAGATGACTCCAGGTTTCTTATACCCTTAAGATGACTCAAACAACTAGACCAAGAAAGCTGAGGATGCTGAGGGAGTGCATGTGAGTCAAGCCATGATATACAATTCAGAGTTCTGATCGCACACCCATATTCATAGCAGCATTATTCACATTAGCCAAGGGGTGGAAGCAATCCAAGTGTCCATCAATGGATGAACGGATAAAATAACTATGGCATGTCCATACAGTGAAATATTATTCTGCCTTTAAAAGGAGGAAAATTCTGACACAGGCTACAACATGGATGAATGTTGAGGGCATTATGTTACATGAAGTAAGCCAGTCAACAGAAGAACAAATACATCTGAGCCCACTTATACGAGGTCCCTAGAGTCAGATTTGTAAAGACAGAAAGTAGAATGGTGGTCACCAGGGGCTGAGGGGGTAAAGGGGAGGAATAGGGAGTTAGTGTTTAATGGGGACACAGTTTGGTTCAGTTGGGGATGATGAGAAAGTTCTGGAAATGATGATGACGATGGTTGCACAATGTGGGTGGACTTAATGCCGCTGGATTGTACAACTAGAAATGGCTAAGATGGTAAATATTATGTTATGTGTATTTTGCCACAATTTTAAAATATTTTTCATTAAAAAAATTTTTTTAATTCACAGTTCTGAATAAAGAGTACTGAGTGACTAAAGCTGCCCCCTCTTTACACGCATACAGACCAGGTCTTTTTGGAGAAGCTCATTGATTGTGCCTTTAATTTGGAGCCCACATAGAGCCATGTTTCTGCTTCAGAACTGAGCTGGAGGTACCACATCTGCAGCCGTGAGGCAGAGAAACAGCAGCTCTTTGACTAATGGAAAATCCAAGGGCTGTGGAGGTTACATAGCTTGCTCAAGGTTACACAGTTCATAGGGTCTGCCCCCGCTTGAACTTCCTGGTGGCATGTCTCCAGTTTATAGCACTGAATAATCACGGGACAAAACCAACACTGGTCTGTAGAGAGATGGGAGCACGCCAGGACCGATTTTCCAAAATGGGTCCTAAAACCAATGCCCTGTGAACAAAAATAATCCAGGAGGACTTGGTATTCATTTGTTCAAAGTGTGCTCACGGAGCCCCTCCGTGGCTGTGCTCTCTGCTGGCTCAGCATCTGAGTACTGGTCTGTCTCAGAGCCCTTGGGCAGTGGAGGATGCAGAATGCAGGCATTCCAGGAGCAATCAGAAAATGGGGTGGAAAGTGCAGAGATGGGGAAAATGGTGAGTGTGGGTGCAGCAACAAGGGGTGCTCCAGGCCCCGCGAGAGAGGCGGTGCATCCAGCTGAGTCCTGGGCAGGTAGGTGGGGCCTGGGACCTCTGCTTTCCTTTTCCCTGCTTTTCTTTTTCTTTTCAATTGAAGTGTTGATAGACAATATTATATTAGTTTCAGGTGTACAACATAGTGATTCAGTATTTTTATAGATTATACTCCATTTAAAGTTATTACAAACTAATGGCTATATTTCCCTGTGCTGTACAATATATCCTTGCTTCTTATTTTATACATAGTAGTTTGTACCTCTTAATCCCCAACCCCTGTCTTGCCCCTCCCCACTTCCGTCTCCCCACTGGTAACCACTAGTTTGTTCTCTGTATCTGTGAGTCTGTTTCTGTTTTGTTATATCCATTCATTTTTTTTCTTTTTTCTTTTTCTTTTTCTTTTTTTGGCCACGCTGCACGGCATGCGAGATCTTAGTTCCCTAACCAGGGGTCGAACCTGTGCCACCTACATTGGAAGCCCAGAGTCTTAACCACTGGACCACCAGGGAAGTCCCGTCATTTGTTTCAGTTTTTAGATTTCACATATAAGTGATAACATAGAGTACTTGTCTTTCTCTGCCTGACATTTCGCCAAGCATAATATTCTCTGGATCCATCCACATTGCTGAAAATGGCGGTATTTCATTCTTTTTTTTATGGCTGAGTAATATTCCATTGTATATCTATACCACATCTTCTTAATCCAGTTGTCTGTTGATGGGCACTTTGGTTGCTTACATGTCTTGCGCATTGTAAATAATGCTGCTATGAACATTTGGGTGCATGTATCTTTTTGAATCTTTTTCCTCAGATATATATGCCCAGCCCTGGAATTGCTGGATCATACGGTAGTTCTACTTTTAGTTTTTTGAGAACCCTCCATATGGTTTTCCACAGTGGCTACACCAACTTACATTCCCACCAACAGTGTAGGAGGGTTCCCTTTTTTCCACATCCTCGCCAACATTTGTTATTTGCAGACTTTTTTGATGATTGCCGTTCTGACAGGTATGAGGTAATATCTCATTGTGGTTTTGATTTGCATTTCCCTGATGATTAGTGATGTTGCATCTGCTTTCCTTTGTAGCAAAAGCCCTCAAAAGAGTCTTCTAGACTCAGGGGATGAACCTTGGGGCCAAGTGCTCTCACTCTGGCGTCTTCAATGTCACGTCTTCCTGATGATCCTCAAATCTGTATCTCCAGCTCCAACCTCACCCCAGAGCTTCAGACTCGGACACCCCCATTCCTCACTTTGGTACATGACTCTCCTTTTCAGGACAAATCACACCAGTCATCCTTAACCAGCTTCTTCCCCCTCACGCCTGATGTCACCCAGGATGGCTTCAGCATCTTCAGCATCTCCTGCCCCACCCCCATCACCTCTCCCTTGGAGCACTGGAGGACCCTCCTAACCACTCTCTCTCCTATGCCCACGTCCTCCTTCCCCCCACACAGCCTGGGGTCATGGGAACGGCTGCTGAATTCAGGCCACTGAAGTTGTCCGTGATATGAGCAAGAAGGCACGCATGGAATCCACTCTCCAATGGGCCGCTTCCCTTCAGAACATGGCCCTGTGTCAGCATGTGGACGCTGGGATTAGCCCCAGACTAAGTCACTGCCCCTCCACCTGCATGTGTGTGTGTGTGTGTGTGTGTGTGTGTGCGCGCGCGCATGTGACAAAACAAGCCCAGGACCTGTTTTTGTCAATAAAGTTTTATTGGAACATAGCCACACCTGTTCATCTACACATTTTACATATCTTTGACCACTTTGGAGCTCTAGCCGCAGAGCTGAGTAGCTGCAACAGAGACCATCTGGCCCATAAAACGAAAAATATTTACTCTCCAGTCCTTTCCAGAAAGTTTGCTGACCCCTAGGTTAAATCATGCTTCTTCTATATGCAGCTATTAAAATGATTACATAAATGTGTAATTACGGCTCTGGAAAGTTGTTATGATATATGACTAAGTAAGTAAATCAGTTGGAAAAGAATGGGATGATTTCATCCCATTCTTATAAAAGGAAAATAGATTCAACTAAATGTGCATATCTGTGTAGAAAAATACATCCATTTCCTCGGAAGGAGGGAGATAATAGGTGATCTCGTCATTTCTTCTTTCTTATTTTTTTTTTATTTTTATTTTTTGGCCATGCCACACGGCATGTGGGATCTTAGTTTGCCAACCAGGGATCGAACCCACACCTCCTGCATTGGAAGCACCGACTCTTAACCACTAGACTGTCAGGGAAGTTCCTAATTTCTTTTAAAAAAAAATAATGAGTACATCTTAATTTTTCATTTAAAAACTAATAATACAGTTTTTTTTTTCATCTTGGGTAAAACTGCTCAAGTCCCTCACCCCCACTGACAGCTGAAAAGGAGTGTCAGCGTTCGGAGGGGCTTGTGCCACGGGTCAGCCTGGCTTCTGGGAGCAGGGAGCCAGCGAAGGGCCCAGAGACACAGCCCCTTGGGGTAATGGACCCCACGGACACCACTGGCTCCGGCTGCACAGCTCCTGCTTCCGGGCTCTTCCTGACACAACCCCCAAATCTGGCCAAGGTCCAGGCCTACAATGGGGAGACTCATCACCAAGCACTGGTTCCATCCATCACACCCAACCTGGCAGAAAAAGAGGCCAGAGAACCTTCTTCCCCTGATCCACTCCTGGTCTCGACCCACACAGGGCACCACAGGAGTCAGCCTGGCACTAAGTGCCAGGTCTCTATGGAGACAGAAGCATGGCGTCCCAACATGAATGGCTTATTTTTAGAAAAGTCCCCCTCGTGCCCTGGCTGCACTCCAGCGTGAGCGATGCCACTCCCTCTGACTCAGCTCCCCAAACTGACTCAGTTCAGAGGATCAAGGGGGTCCCCCCCACCCAACTGGCGGGAGTTGCAGGCAGTCCTTCGGGAAAAGCTCTACAGCAGGTCCAAATCCTTACAGGCCCTTGTGCAGCCTGCTTCTGGAAAGAGCACAACCATCCCCCTAACAGTCTGTGCTTTGGAACAGACCGCAGAACCCTCTGTACTGAATCTCCTGGGTCCCCACGTTCCCAGCAAATGTGTAAGTGATGCTCACTCCTCTTTTTCCTCCCGGCACGATGGGCCTAGAGCCCCGGCCTGCAGCCCTGCTCCTCACCTGCGGCCTGTTTCACAGGCATTTGCCCATCTCTTACATCAGGCCCTACACTACGTCCAGTGGACTAGAGAAATGAAGGGAGAAATTGTTTTCTCCCAGTAAAGCCACTAGAACCCATGCCCTACTGTCATTCATCCTGTGGGTTTCACAGTGTCCTCAATGTCAAGGAAAACAGTACGAGCACAGATTTCTTGCTAGAGAGGATCACAGGCCTGGCAGGTTTGGGGGATGAGGGAGCTGGGAAATGGGAAAGAGAGGGAGACTGTTTCCTGTCCCGAGGCAGCTGTTTCCAACATTCCAGAGGTAGCAAGGACACAGCTGTCCTTCCCGCATTGTCCCTGCACGACTGGACTTGCAGGCATCAGTTGTCTCAAAGCAAAGAGAGCCCAGGGCCTGCCGGTACGCAAATCTTTGGAAAGAAGAGGCCTCTCTGTTCTCCTGGGCTGGCGCCTGGGTTTCTCCTTTGCTGCGTCTCCCACGTTCTGCCTTCTCCATCCTGAGCAAAGAGCAGTCCTGGCCCCATGGAACAACTCAAGAGCTTGCACTGCCTCTTATTTTGTTAGTTGGTGTCATGCATCAGCCTTTATTCATGCCTTGTAAAGTTGTAGCCTTTAACGTTAGTCTCGTCCACACCTATGATTCTCCATCACAGCAATTTGCTGTGGAGAAAGAACCCTTCAGGAAGGGGCTGTGAGTCACGGCTTCCTCCTGGCCCTACCCATCCAAGAGGGGCTGCAGTTAATAGGCGTGTTTGATTCTCTGGGACGTGGAAGACGTGATTGAGCTTACCTGTGCTCCTAAGGTCAAGGGACTTGACACAATGAATGGGAACAGTAGAACCCTCTGTTAATGGGAATGGATAAAGAAGATGTGATACATATATACAATGGAATATTACTCAGCCATAAAAAAAGAACGAAATGCTGTAATGTCATTTGCAGCAACATGAATGGACCTTGAGATGATCATACTAAGTGAAGTAAGTCAGAGAAAGACAAGTATCATATGGTATCACTCATCTGTGGAATCTAATTTTATAAAGATTTGAACTTATTTACAAAACAGAAACAGAATTCCAGATACCTAAAACAAATTTATGGTTACC
>NW_006779738.1:2565116-2570625 GCF_000442215.2 Lipotes vexillifer | reverse complement strand
AAGGGGGGGGGGGGGGGGGGGGCAATAAATCAGAAGCGTGGGATTAACATAGACACACTACTATATATAAGATAGATTACCAACAGGGACCTACTGTATAGCACAGGGAACTCTGTGATACTCAATAGTCTGTGCTAACCTGTATGAGAAAAGAATGTGAAAAAGAATGAATAACATGCATAACTGAATCACTCTGCTGTACACCTAAAACTAACACACTGTAAATCAAGTATACTCAAATAAAATTAATTTTTTTTAATTAAAAAATAAAAAAGGAACCCTCTGGATCTCGCCCTCGGCCCACGCCCTTGGCCTCTGTTCCTCATGCAGGGTCAGTTCTACCTCTGTTTTTCAGATCATCGTCTCTACTATTTGAACAAGCAAGATCGTCCGTGGCCTTGGCCTGGCAAAGTGCTCCTTGTCTGGGAATTACTGAGACTCCCGGGAGCCCTAGAGCCATCTCACTGGGCGGGATGTGGCCCCGCTATAGAGTACAGAGTCTCTCCAGGGTCTCCTGAGGCTGCTCAAATGGCCCAAGAAAACCCTTCATGTAATTTCCCTGCCCTCAGACTCGTTTCCTCATCTGTCACTGGAAGACTTGGAGTAACTATTTGCTCCATTCCCAGCCAGCTCTAACTTACTAAAAGTCTGTGATTATCTAGACTTTCACATTTCCAGAGCAGACCTGGTCCTACTCAACTCTCAGCTTGAAGCCTCAGAGCCAACCTCACACATGCACGTGGTCTTCGGTTAGCAGTCACCATCCTCACTTGAACCTCTCCACACCTCGGTGACATGGACGGCCCCCGTGTGACAATGAGCCCTGGGAGAGGAGGAACAGTCTGCCAAAGTCCACAGAACTAAGAAGAAGCCGAGCTGGACCTGGTATCTTGACATCAAGCCCAGGCGTTCATTCAGCAGCCCCACCACTCCTGCAGGGTACGTCTACGCGGCTGCGAACAATGGCGGCCGCGGGTAGAATCTCAACCTGCTGCCATCAGCGGGTCCTCAAGTGGACCAGCTGGACTGGAGAACAGGAACAAGAAAGGCAGATAAGGAAGATGCAGTACATATACACAATGAGCTATTACTCAGCCATAAAAAAGAACAAAATAATGCCAACTGCAGCAACACGGATGGACCTAGAGATGATCATACTAAGTGAAGTAAGTCAGAAAGAGAAAGACAAATATCATATGACATCACTTCTATGTGGAATCTTAAAAAAACGGTGCAAATGAACTTATTTACAAAATAGAAATGGACTCACAGGTGTAGAAAACAAACTTATGGTTACCGGGGGTAAAGGAGAGGGAGGGAGAAATTGGGAGATTGAGATTGACATATATACACAGTTATATGGAAAACAGATAACTAATAAGGACCTACTGTATAGCACAGGGAACTCTACTCAATACTCTGTAATGACCTATATGGGAAAAGACTCTGAAAAAGAGTGGATATAAGTATATGCAAAACTGATTAAAAAAAAAGAAAGGCAGGAAGCCCTCTTTTTTTCTCTTCTTTTTTTTTTTTGCGGTACGCGGGCCTATCACTGTTGTGGCCTATCCCGTTGCAGAGCACAGGCTCCGGACGCGCAGGCTCAGTGGCCATGGCTCACGGGCCCAGCCGCTCCGCGGCATGTGGGATCCTCCCGGACCGGGGCACGAACCCGTGTCCCCTGCGTCGGCAGGCAGACTCTCAACCACTGCACCACCAGGGAAGTCCCTCTTCTTTTTTTTGCTTGGAGCATAGTTGATTTACAATGCTGTGTTAGCCTCAGGTGTACAGCACTGCGACTCACTTATAAGCAAGCCCTCTTTCTGCTCCATTTTGGTGAACAGGGATTCAGCCAGGTTGCATTAACATCCAACACCTGGCAGCCCCACTTACGTTCAGTTCTCTCTATTCGTTTCCTCCTTCTTAGTCTCAGGCATCTGATGGCTGCAGGGCTCTGTTCTGAGGATGCTTCCGGGCTGCCCATTTGGGTCAGACACACAGAATTTAAAATTCACAAAGCAGCCTGAGATCAGCTCCCACTCTCCCCCTCCCCACCTGAAAAGGATGAAAGAACAGTAATGGTATAAACCGTGGTTTGGGTTTAAATTGGGGGTCTCCTCTAGCCCCCGGTCCTGTATCATAATGGGCCCGAATCAGGGAGAAGGGAAGGTTCTCTCCATGGTCCCCAGAAGCCGGGTGCGTACTGAAGTTGACAGGACATGTAGGCGCAGGGAAGGGAGAGAGGGATCTGTGTCTTGTCAGAGTTAGAAATTGCCCAGAACATCAGCCTGCATCCTCCATCCTTCAACCATGGGTCCCTCGGCGTCTGCAGCGGCTCAAACTTGCAAAGACATAGCTTTCTCAAAACATTTACATTTCTGCCAGGCAAAGATTCATGTGAATTTGAATCTCCAAGTACACAGGTTTTCATGGGAAGATTAAAAGGGGATCCTGGTCTTTTTGTAACAAATTAACCAGCCTTGCCAAATGTCACTTAAATATCTTTCTGGAATCCTACATGTATCGGTTTTATAACTTCGCTGACAACTTTTGATTGGCACTTAATTAAGAGAAAATAGAGAGCCATGTCAACCTTTGTCCCCTGGTTCTACAGAGGTTGCAGAAAGACGTCACCGAGGGCTTGAAACAGACCTGCAAAACTTCACAATAGGACCAAGACTCATGAAAGCATGTTATGAAGCCAAATCAACTCAATGTCCTCCGAAGATGCTGAGGAAGACGTTCTCTCCCACAATCTCAGCTTCAGAAATACTCTCTAGTAGTCTAGAAAACACACACACACACACACACACACACACACACACACACACACTCCAATACCCTGCCCCCAATGGGATTACTTATTCTGTCCTTCACGTGCCAAAAGAACAATCTTCAATGTTTCTACCCTTTAAATACTTTTGCCAGAAGCCTGAATTCATGAAAAGCATATTTATCGATTCACAATTTTACCCATTTCATTAAATTTGAAAGCCAGAACACGTACATTCAATACACGCATACACACTAATGAATACAGTTCTTTTGTACTATTAGCCCTGACCTTGAAATACCGTTAGAATCTTTTTTTAACCAGAGGGAAGATCTGAGAAATTCTATTTGGGCTTTGATTGCTGTTCATCACAGATGTGATAATGATGACGATCTACAATAAGATGTGTCTCATCTGACTGGTGGGTGAGGGATGCAAGAGGAGGCTGGGACTGGAGCAGAAGGTGGGAGTGGGGTGGAGGGGATGAGATGCTGTGAGCCAGTCACACCGCATGGCAACTCAGGACCCTGCTGCCCTACAGCTGAGGTCAATATTTAGTGAAGATTTTATGTAATAACATGTCAATTCAGAGTTGCGAAATGTTGTTCAGTCCTAAATTAGAATAGGCTACGGTGCTCGATACCTACCAGGAACTGGCATTCCATCTGCTAATGTGATTTATGACTATCTGAGTGGTCCCTGTGAAGAGGAGAGAGGTGTCTCTAAATAGATCTAAGAGGGTCCAAGACACAGGTCCACGCCACTGTCCTATTCCATGAATGGAGCCATCGACCCAGCAGTTTTGTTGAATATGGCATTTTGAGGGCATTTTTTAAAAAATGTCCTCAATGATGGACTAAAGAATAAATACATATTCTTTAATGGTTGATACAATGTGGAGAAGCAACCAAGAGAAGGCAGTAGAGTACAGAGGTTAAGGACGGGGCTCTTCCTGAGTACAGGTTGGCTTCGCTGGAATAAAGCAGACTCTGCACATGGCAGTATCACTCCCTCCACTTGATGGAGGGACGGGCCATGCACCGGAGAAGAGAGGAACAGATATTCGCAAGCACTGCCAAAAGAGGGAGCCACTCCTGGCAGGAAAGTAAAGTAAGGAAGCACATGACACTTCTAAAGCCAATACGCCCACCTTGACAACTGACTGACAACCACAGTACCCCATAGGCCTCAAATATGCACACTTGGATTTCTATATTTATCCAAACACCAACCCTCCCATCTTCTTCACCCCTTCCGTTGAGTCTGCCCAGAATTCTACTCAAGATCTCCTTTAGGGCTCCTGGACCACCCCAGCCCCACTTAGTGCCGTGGCCCTACCTTGGTGATGGCCCTGATGCAAACTGCTGTTCTTCCAGATGCGTGCAGTCTACCTTGTTCTTCTGTGATCCAAATCATGCAAAGAACCAGGTGGTTACTTTACATTATACCTCATGAGCTCAGCTGGCGTTAAGCAAACCTATCTGATTTTTCCCTGTATGTGTACTTTCAGTTCTGTTTTTGGTGCCAACCTGTTATTACTTTTATAGTTCATGCTTCACTTTACCCCTCATCAATGTGCCCTCCTATATTATGTGTATAAAATATCCCCAAATATGTATTCCAGAATGTAACACACAGGTGGTCTCTGGGGAATGGAACTGGGTGGCTATGGGACTGTCTGGGAGGGAGATTTTGACTGTTTTAATGTTGAATCACATGAGCAAATACCTAATCAAAAAGCACTTTTGCCCAGAGGACTTTTTTTCTTTTTTTTGGCTGCATTGGGTCTTCATTGCTGCACGTGGGCTTTCTCTAGTTGTGGCGAGCGGGGGCTACCCTTCACTGTGGTGCACGGGCTTCTCATTGCAGCGGCTTCTCTTGTTGCAGAGCACGGGCTCTAGGCACGTGGGCTTCAGTAGTTGCGGCACGCATACTCAGTAGTTGTGGCGCACGGGCTTAGCTGCTCCACGGCATGTGGGATCTTCCCAGATCAGGGCTTGAACCCGTGTCCCCTGCATTGGCAAGCGGATTCTTAACCACTGCACCACCAGGGAAGCCCACACAGAGGACACTTTAGGGCCATGAAAATACTCTGTATGATATTATAATGATGGATACATGTCATTTTATATTTGTCCAAACCCACAGAATTTACACCATGAGTGAATCCCAGCGTAAAGTATGGACTTTGGGGGATTGTGGTGAGTGGCTGTAGGTTCATCAGCTGTAACAAATGTACCACTCGGGTGGGGATGTTGACAATGCGGGAGGCTGCGTATGCGCAGAGGAAGCGCTGTACGTTCTTCAATTTTGCTATGAACCTAAAACTGCTCTGAAAAAAAGTCTTTTTTTTTAAGCCAGAAAAAAAATACTTGGAACAATAAATAATGAAAAGAATAATAAGACTAGGAGGGGTTCCGAGTGGTGCAGAAAAGAGCAGCGGAAGAGGAGCCGCCTGCCTCCGGAAATAGAGTCCCAGGGAAAGTAGGGTGAGGGAGATATAAATTAAGAGTTTTGGATTAACATATATAGACTACTCTATATAAAATAGATAACTAATAAGAACCTACTGTATAGCACAGGGAACTCTACTCAATACTCTGTAATGGCCTATAAGGGAAAAGAATTTTTAAAAAGAGTGGATAGGGCTTCCCTGGTGGCGCAGTGATTGAGAGTCCGACTGCCGATGCAGGGGACACGGGTTCATGCCCCGGTCCAGGAAGATCCCACATGCCG
>NW_006779738.1:2563106-2565085 GCF_000442215.2 Lipotes vexillifer | reverse complement strand
CTCATTCTGTTATAAAGCAGAAACTAACACACCATTGTAAAGCAATTATACTGCAACACAAAAAAAAAAAAAAAAAAAAAAAAAAGAGTGGGTATATGTATATTTATAATTGATTCACTTTGCTGTACACCTGAAACTAACACAACATTGTAAATCAACTATATGCCAATACAAATTAATTTAAAAAACGAACATTTTTTAATGGTTCTGAAGACCCTAGGAGCAGGACAGGAGTGAAGATGCAGATGTAGAGAATGGACTTGAGGACACGGGGAGGGGGAAGGGTAAGCTGGGACGAAGTGAGAGAGTGGCATGGACATACATACACTACCAAATGTAAAATAGCTAGCTAGCACAGGGAGATCAGCTGGTGCTTTGTGACCACCTAGAGGGGTGGGATAGGGAGGGTGGGAGGGAGACGCAAGAGGGAGGGGATATGGGGATATATGTATGCATGTAGCTAATTCGCTTTGTTATACAGCAGAAACTAACACAACATTGTAAAACAATTATACTCCAATAAAGATGTTAATAAATAAAAATTTAAAAAATAAAAAAAGAACATTTTTTGAAACACCTGTGGTATAATATGGAATGTAACCACCTCCCGCCAACCTCCAATACTAAAATATTTCAGTAAAAGTCTACAAATCCTATCAAAACATGGGGCAATTGGAACCCTTGCTCACTTTTGGTGGGAATGTGAAATGGTATCACTGTTACGGAAATCAGTATGACAACTTCTCAAAAAATTGAACATAGCATCACCATATGATCCAGCAATTCCACTGGTACATACCCAAGAGAATGGGAAACAGAGTCTAAAAGATATTTGCACACCCACATTCACAGCACTTTATTCACAATGGCCAAAAGGTGGAAGCAACCCAAGTGTCCATCCATGGATGAACAGGTAAACAAAATGTGGTCTATCCATATGGTGGAATATTACTCAGTCTTAAAAAAAGAAATTCTAACCCATGCTACAACATGGATGAAGCTTAAGAACATTATGCTAAGTGAAAGGAGCCAGTCACAGCATGACAAATATTGTATGATTCCACTTATATGAGGTACCTAGAATATTCAAATCCATAGAAACAGAAAGTAGAATGGTGGTTGCCAGGGGTTAAAGTGGGGGTGGGGGAAGAATGGGGAGTCATTGTTTAATGGGTACACAGTTTCAGTTTTGCAAGATAAAAAAGAGTTCTGGAGATGGAGGGTGAAGATGGTTGCAGCACAATGTGGATGTACTTAACACTGTTAGTGTTACACTATTACACGAAGTTTTACATTATGTGTATTTTAGCACTACTTTAAATTTTTTCAAATTTCTTTAAAAATACTTTGTAAGTCTGGGTTGTGTGCGTGTGTGTCAGGTTGCATGGCGGATGGGAGAGGCAAGGGTGTGTGACAATGCACTAAGCCTGGATTCAAGGCAAGGGCAGGAAGGACCAGCATCATCTGTGTGGCATCTCTAGGGCAGACCCCTCGCCAATGATGAGCGATGCTCAGGTGGTTGATGTGGCTCCAGATGTATCCCAGTCCTCCTCCAACAGGTGGCGCCACACAGAAGCAGAGCCTGGACCTGAACCCAAGCGTTCGGACTCCAGGTTCTGCACTCTTAGCCAACACTCTATGCTGCCTCTCTTTCCTTAACAAAGCCCCCTTCCCAAGCCAACTCCAAAGCCAACAGCAAAGACCCCGATGGTTCATTCCACTGAAGTAAGCTTCTTACTGAAGATGGGCCAGGTGACAGGTAATGGTGACGCTCCTGATAAGCACTGAAATATGGAGCCTCAGGGATCAAGACGCTCTCCTTTACCTGTGGCCATTTGCCTCGAGATGCACCTGACAGATGAGGAGAGGTGAGCCAGGACAAAGGAAATGGCAGGTAATTGATCAGATCCCTTCCTAAGCCATCAAAGTTCCATCCTACAGTCTCAATTACCTTCCAGGGAGAGGGGGAAACCCAGCAG
>NW_006779738.1:2546735-2562541 GCF_000442215.2 Lipotes vexillifer | reverse complement strand
CAGGGAGAGGGGAAAACCCCGCAGGAATGGCAGCCAGGTGGACAGGTGCTGGGGAAGCTTCCTGGAAGGTCCCTTGGTGTGGAAGCAGATGGAAGCAACTAGAAGTGGGCTGAGGGGGCATCCCTGGTGGCACAGTGGTTAAGAATCCGCCTGCTAATGCAGGGGACACGGGCTCAAGCCCTGGTCCGGGAAGATCCCACATGCCGCAGAGCAACTAAGCCCCTGCACCACAACTACTGAGCCTGCGCTCTAGAGCCCACGTGCCACAACTACTGAAGCCCGCGTGCCTAGAGCCCGTGCTCCGCAACAAGAGAAGCCACTGCAATGAGAAGCCCGCGCACCGCAGCTTAGAGTAGCCCCCGCTCGCCGCAACTAGAGAAAGCCCGCGCGCAGCAACGAGGACCCAACACTGCCAAAAATAAATTAATTAATTAATTAATTTTTTTTAAAAAAGTGGGTTGAATCACAACAGACGAGGGAAGCTGCGGAAGAGGGAGCTCAGGCCTCAGGCCACAGCAGGCATGGGGAGCCACAGACAGAGGGCTCGGGCGTAGGCTGGGGAGAGGGACAGTGAGAGGCGTTGAGGCGAAGAGGTGAGGACAGTGGTGACGCCCCCGTAAGGGACCGGGCGTTTGCGCCACTGAGAATGGAAGGACCAGGAGGATGGGGTAGGGGGACCAGGCCAAACCGTAGATGCTGAATGACCGTGTTTCTCCCCCGTAACGGCCAGGCCATCTGGGATGAAACGTCCAGCTTCCCACTCTGAGCCACTCTGAGCCTTACTCCCAATCTCACACCTATTTCCATCATTAAGAGAGCCTGGGTACCAGAAGCCCTTGGACATGAGACCCATCAGAGGAGGGAGTGATGCAGATGGTGACCCAAATGGTCAGGTCACACTTCCCCCTGGGCTTGGAGGGAAAAGTCTTCATGAAATGAAACTTCAGAACAACAACAACAAAAATTGGTGAAGAAAGATAGAAATGGCAGAGATAAAATGGTGGTTTCCCAAGAGCAGCTGAGACCTTCGGTGGGGGACCGGTTGTGGGGGGGGGGGTCCTCTGGACTGTCATCCAGGTCAGACTCAACTGTATCTTATCAGGGTCTTTCCCAATGAAGTTTCCAGCATCATTAAGGTGCACAGAATGCCCACTAAGCCGTTTGGGGGTTTTATTTTCTTTCACCAAAGAAATAGGGGATGCCCAAACTTGGGTCCCCAAACCAGAAAGACTGTGGGTGCCTCAAATAAAGCAGGGGGTTTTAGTGCAGTCCCCACGGGGACTCTGGGGGCCCGCTTCACCCTTGGTGCTGCCCACCCCACCCCTGCCCTGGCCTTTTCCTCTCTCACCTCCCCTCCTCCAGCCAGCCCGCCTCTCCCCTCTCTCCTCATTCACGCAGAGGGCTGCCCACAGGGAGTTATCTCTCTCACCCAACTTCAAGGCTCTCAACTTTACCGGGCCTAAAAATCCCCAGGAATCTGTTAAGGTCCCACCCTCAGAGGTGTGTAATGAAGCCCAGGAATCTGCATTTTTAACAAGCATCCCAAGTGGCCCTGATACTTTGGACTAGACTCTCCTGGAGGGCAGACACCCTGTCTTTCACAGATCACTTGCGCACTCAGCACACACGCTCCCACACACACCCACACTGGCTCACACTGACATGCACACGGCTCAGAGCTTGGAAGGCTGCAGGACACACTGCAGGCATCCGATACTTTGTCAGTCAATTCTTGAGTAGCTGGAGCCTGGGAAGACATGTGTCATTATGCTCCGGTCCCTCTAAACCCCTCACCTGCTATATGACAGCTTCCCATCCAGAAACCGCATGGTACAGTAAAAAAACAGAAAAAAGAAAGCCGTTAGACCCCAGTGAATGTTATTTTTAATGAAAGTGGTGCATTTTGACTCACAATGTTGAAACTAGATTATAAATGAGTCATCAGTGAATCAACCACAGAGAACCTTTGTGAAGGTGATTTACAGGAGGGCTCTGACGTCTGCTGTCCCTTCACAAACTTCGCAGAGATGCTGTCAGGCTTGGAGTTGGTCTGCGGCATCTGCTGCCGCGTCAGCTCAAAAGGATGCTGTGTTGTCACCAATGGGATTCCCCCTCCAGCCGGCAGTGCGGTCCCACCCACAGAGCAAAGGCAGCCATCACCGAACGATGCTGTAGTTACATCATAGCTGCTGGCTTTCAGGTAGTGACTGGTAGGTACTGGAGAGAGTCACAGGCCAGATATCTGTTCCTCCCATGTCCCCAGACTCTTCCAGAATGCCCACATCCTCCCACCTGGTCCTCGAGAGGCAGCCAAGTCCAAGGGCAGAAAAGTGGGACCTAAAGTGGGCTTGAGGACTTCGCTGGTCGTCCAGTGGTTCAGAATCCGTGCTCCCAACGCAGGGGGCACGGGTTTGATCCCTGGTCAGGGAGTGAGGATCCTGCATGCCGCACAGTGCGGCCAAAAATAAAAAATAAAAAAAATAAAGTGGGCTTGAGTCCCAGGTCTAACGGGGTGGCCCCAAAGAGTCAGGTAACAGCCTCCTGTTTCTCATGTCTGAAATGTAAACTTTATCACCTGCCTGCTTCCCTCCAGGAACGTTGCAAGGTTCTCATGGGACCACGCTTTGAAACTATTACAGGCCATTCCAAGGTAAGTAGTCAGTAGAAGATGCAAAACCTACTGTCTGGGGGACGTCCCTGGCAGTCCAGTGGTTGGGACTCTGCACTCCAAATGCAGGGGGCACGGGTTCGATCCCTGGTCAGGGAACTAAGATTCCACATGCCATACGGCGTGGCCAAAAAAAAAAAAAAAACCTATATGAGAAAAGAATCTTAAAAAGAATGAATATATATACATGTATAACTGAATCACTTTGCTGTACACCTGAAACGAACACATTATAAATCAACTAAACTCCAATAAAATTAAAAAATTAAAAAAAAAAACAACCCTACTGTCTGAACATGCTTTCATCAACCAGCAACCTCCGCCCAGACCAGAACCTGGTACCCAGACCAGAACCAGGCACCTAGACCCGCGTGAACCGGCAGAGCAGCGTGTGGTTAAATGCTCCTTCACCTCTTACCCTGAAAGGAGACACCATTGCTCGCATTTCCCCTGAGAAAACAGGAAACGGAGGCCAGGCAGCTGGGAGACTGCCCCAGGCTCTCCAGGGCACTACCTGGTGAAGGACTCCCCAGGACATCCAGGGAGTGCAGCCAGGCTCCTGGCTTCTGGTTGTCTGCTTAGAGCTGCCTCCGTTGGGGCAGGAATCTGCAGCAAAGAAAATCCTCTGACAACTCCAGGAACAGGAGGGTCAGTCTGGTAGGACAGTGAACACCTTGACCAACCCAGAGCGGCCAGGTCAGCTGGGAACACTGTGTCTAGAAATCAGGTCCACCGAGAGCAAAACCATGGTCCATGCATAGCAACTACTCAGTAAATGTGAACGTAAAGCATATGACAGAAAAAAAAGTCCTCAAAGAAGGTGAGGAATTCATTAAATCTGCTCAAAAGAGAGCGAGGGCAGAGGAGAAAAAAACACTGCTTGACAGAGTCAACCGAATTCCTCTTCTGTACACTGCAGATGGACGACCAGAATCAACATTAAAGAGGAAGAGGAAAAAAACAGGCTTTTAGGGTCAGGCTTGCATGCCAGCCTCCTTCTTGCTGGTTCTAGGTCCTTGGAGAAGCTATATATTGTCCCGGGGCCTCCATTTTTCCAGTGGCCTTCCTCCCAGGATCGCTGCGGGGATTAAGCAGAATCACGTGTGTGTCTTACCTACAAAGTTCCTGGAACATAGTGAACACTCAAGGAATGTTGGTTTCCTTCTGTGGACAGCTGCAAAATATGGCCGCAAATTCTTCCGGTCTTGGCAAGCATGCCCCTTGGCCATGACTTGGCTGTCCTCCCAACAAGAAAGAGTTAAAGTCTATTTCCCTTCTCCCTTGAGTCTGGTCTTGCTCTAGCCAGTAGCATTTAGCAGAAGTAACAATGTGTGACTTCCAAGGCGAGTCCTTACAGCGTCCACATTTGCCCTCTTGAAATGCTGCCCTGGGACCACCATGTAAGGAAGCTGGTCTAGCCTAAGATGAGGAGAGGCCATAGGAGACCTGAGGTCCCCCAACTTGACTGCCAGGACCAGCTGCCAGACAGGTGACTGAGGCCATCCTGAGACGACCTTCCAGCCCAGCTGAGCCTCTGGCTAAATGAAGCCACATGAGTGAGCCCAGGCAAAATCAGCAGAGAAACTTCCTAGCTCACCCATAAAATCATGAAAAATAAGAAATCCTTGTTGTGTTAAGTCCCTGAGCCCTACAGGCTGATCTATTATGCAGCAATTTTTACTGAAACACCTCTCCTGTCTGCCATCTCCAAAACACCTTTTCCCTTGGGTACTCTTGAACTTCCCCTAGCCACACCTGGCAGATTATTCAGTGAAATACTAACTGAGAATTTATCAGCACCAGGAGCTGTGATCAGCCTGTCATGAAGTCATTTTCACATACACGTGTTACAACAGTTCATCAATCAAAAAATTAGACAACATCTAACAACCTAAGTTGATAGTTAGCAAGTAGGCCTGCTCTACATTGAAAAGAGATCACAAATCCAGCAGCTGTATATCCCCGCTTCCACCACAGTCTCTTGCCTGGATAACAGTACTATCTTCCTGATTGGTCTCTCCCTTTGAATTCTATCACCCTACACACTGCCATTCTCCACAGAGGGATTTTTAAAATATATTCACTCATTCAAGAAAAATTTAGTTTTGAGCAGAAATATCTACCTCCACAGCATTTACATTCTAGTTGACGTTCTTTAAATTAATAGGTAAATTAAAACATGTGGTGACAAGAAAATTAATAAGTAAAGTATGTGAGGTTAAGTGTTAAGAAAAAAATTAAGCAGGAAAGGTGAAGGGGGATAGGTCATGTTGGGAGGGGCTGCAATTTTAGATAGGACAGCCAGGGAAGCTTTCTATGAGACAGTGATATCTGAATAAAGACCAATGGGAATACCGAGTGTAAAGACCCAGAAGTAGAACCATCCCTGGCAAACTTCAGAAATAGTAAGGAGGTCAGTGTGGCTATAGTATAATAAGCAAGGAGGTGAGTAGTATGAGATGAGTTCAGAGAGGTAACAGGGAAGTCAGGTCAAGAAAAATCAGACTACATAGCACCTTATAAGCCAATGTAAGGACTTAGGCTTTTGCTCTAGGGACATGGAGAGCCACAGAAGCACTTTTATCAAAGATCGTGGTGGCGTGCGCTGATGTACATCTTAATGGTACCATTCTGAATAATGTGTTGAATGTAGGCTTTAGAAGATTCTGGGATGATCCCTATTGCGTAATTTTTGAATTTTTCTAAATTTCACCATGAAAAAAATAGTATAGGTAGGACCTCCCTGGTGGTCCAGTGGTTAAGACGTCATGCTTCCACTGCAGGGGGCGCAGGTTCTATCCCTGGTCAGGGAAGTTCCACATGCTGCATGGTGCAGCCAAAAAAACAAACAAACAAACAAAAAAGTACAGGTAGTACAGAATAGCAAAAACAAAAATTCATGGACAGTATGTACCACAAAACGAACAGACAAAGCATCCCCATGATACCCCAAATATAAGTGGGTAGGGACAACTACCAACAGCTACAAGACCTGAGTAGGATTCACATCTATACAGAGGAAACAAAGGAGAGGATCAGGAATCTGACAAACCTGAAAAGCCCCAAATACCCAACAGGTACTCAACGGGGAGCTGAGAGAGCCAATTTGAGAACAGCAACTGAGACAGGAAGGGTTTTCCCCACTCAAGTAATGGGCGAGTTCAAGGGTGTTGCAGTAAAAGTCTGAAAGGGCTACAGCTGTCTGGGACAAAGAAAGGGGACAAATGGAAGGGCTATCGAAAAAGGGTCAGGGGAGGGGAGTTCCCTGGTGGCCTAGTGGCTAGGATTCTGGGCTTTCACTGCCGTGGCCGGGGTTCAATCCCTGGTCGGGGAGCTGAGACCCTGCAAGTCGCGCAGCACAGCCAAATTATATATATATAAATGGTAAGGGGAACAGAGCCTGGAGACCTCAGAAAGTAAGCCAACAGATTCTTGAACACTACATGCAAACAGAAGAGGAAACTCTAGAGCAATGAAGTTAGAGAAGCCAAGTGGAACTATATCTACCAGAGATTCAGAAAAACTAATTCCATATAAAAAGTTCAACAACAACAACAAAAGCATACAAAGTTATTTAGGAAAAAAGATAAAAGTCATAGAGTCACACCCTTATAGACATACCATAAAATATGCCAGAAAGACATTTTCACAAAATAAGTGAAATCTACAACTTATGTCCAGAACACCTAAAAGAGTAACGTAAGTCAGAGCTATAGAAAAACTCAGAAGTAAAATGATAGAATTCAGGAAAGTATTAGGGATTTTTAAAAATCATGTCAGAAATTAGATTAAATTTCAAAGGAGACGGGGTAGGGATGTTGTGATATAATAAGAAATATACATTGGGTATTCATCCCCAGTCCCCGGCACAGAGCTCCTAAAACGTTTGTAATTCCCCAAGGGACATGGGTGAGAGGGGATGTTATTCATAATGAGACCCTTTCAACCGTACTCCAATTTATGCTAATGAGGTGACTCGTGGTGGACCCCTGGATAACTTCGGGATGGGGGCTGGTTACCAGGGGAAACAACCAGATGACAAGAGGGTTGAAACTTTCAGCCCCACTCCTTGACCTCAGGGGAAGGGAGAACTGGGATTGAGTTAATCACCAACGGCTGATGATTCAATCAATCACGCTTATGCAATGGAACCTCCATAAAAACCTAAACAAAAGGGTTCAAAGAGCTTCCAGGTTGGTGAAAACATCCATGTTGCAGGAGGGTGGTGTACCACAAACTCCTCAAAGACAGAAGCTCCTACACTTGGGACCCTTCCAGACCTTGATCTATGTAACTCTTCATCTGGCTGTTCAGTGTTTCCCTTGGTTCCCTGAATCATTATAGCAAATTATTGAATCTGAGGAGGTGCTCAGGGGAATCCCCAATTTGTAGCCAAATCAGACAGAAGTGTGGGTAATCTGGTGACCCACTACTCACGATTGACATCTGAAGTGGGAAGCAGTCTTGTGGGACTGAGCCCTTAACCTGTGGGGTCTGCACTAACTCCAGGTACTTAGTGTCAGAATGAGTTAAGCTGTAAGACACGTGGTTGATGTCCACAGAGAACTGGAGAACTGTTTGGTGTGGAAAACTTACACATGTGGTCAGAATTGTTTTGAGTAGAAACAGATTACAGCAGCATTAAGAGTGCGTAAGTCCAGCAGATAATGACTTAAGAAAAACATAAAATTTAAAGGAAAAAAGTTAAATCAAAAGAAATGAAGAGATGGCCAAAAAGCACATGAAAAGAGGCTCACATCACTAATTATTAGAGAAATGCAAATCAAAACTTCAATGAGATAGCACCTCACACTGGTCACAATGACCATCATCAAAAAATCTACAAACAATAAATGCTGGAGAGGGTGTGGAGAAAACGGAACCCTCCTACACTGTTGGTGGGAATGTAAATTGGTATAGCCTCTATAGAGAACAGTATGGAAGTTCCTTGAAAAACTAAAAATACAACTACCATATGACCCAGCAATCCCACTCCTGGGCACATACCCGGAGAAAACTATAATTTGAAAAGATACATGCACCCCAGTGTTCACTGCAGCACTATTTACAATAGCCAGGACATGGAAGCAACCTAAATGTCCATCAACAGAGGAATGGATAAAGAAGATGTGGTACATATATACAATGGAATATTACTCAGCCATAGAAAAGAACAAAATAATTCCATCTGCAGCAACATGGATGGACCTAGAGTTGTCATACTGAGTGAAGTAAGTCATACACAGAAAGACAAATATCATATGGTATCACTTATATGTGGAATCTTAAAAAAAAAAAAAAGAAGGGTACAAATGAACTTATTTATAAAACAGAAGTAGAGTCACAGATGCAGAAAACAAACTTATGGTTACCAGGGGATAAAGGGGAGGGGAGGGATAAATTGGGAGACTGGGATTGGCATATACACACTACTATATATAAAACAGATAACTAATTAGAACCTGCTGTATAGCACAGGCAACTCTACTCAATACTCTGTAATGGCCTATGTGGGAAAAGAATCTAAAATAAAAAAGAGTGCATATATATGTATATGTATAACTGATTCACTTTGCTGTACACCTGAAACTAACACAACACTGTAAATCAACTATACTCCAATAGAAATTTTTTAAAAAAAAGAAATGAAGAAAGAATGGAGACTGATCTGAAAGTAACAAATATAGAAGTTAGGCAAGGAAGATCCAACACTGCATAATAGGAGTCCCTAAAACAGACCACCAAAGCAAGGAACAGAACCAAAACTAAAAATTATAATTCAAGAGCACTTTTCTGAAATTAAATGTCAAAAATTTGAAACTACATATATAAAGTCAAAATCAACCCAGAACAAGTAATACCAAAACATATTCTGGTCAAATTTCTAGACTTTAAAAAATATATATAAAATCCCTTGGACATACGGGCAAAAAGACCAAGCTACTAACAGGGAAAGAAATCAGATTGTCATCAGATTTTTCAACAGCTGCACTTTGTGCCGGGAGGATAGATGGAAAGAAGGTGAAGACGGAAGCAGGGAGAACTGACAGGAAGCAGAACCAACAGGATTTACTGATGGATCAGACAGGGATGTGAGAGAAAGAAGGGAATCAAGGATGACCTGAGAAACTAGAAGGATGGAGTTGCCATTTGATGATACTGACTGTGGGAGGAGGAAGTTTGGGGCAGGGAATAAGCTAATAGTTTGTACGTATGACATTTTAAATATCTATTTATAATCCATGTACGTATGACATTTTAAATATCTATTAATAATCCATGTGGAGAGCTGAGGAGGTAGCCATATAAAGAATCTGGAATTCAGAAGGAATTCTGGAGAACAGTATGGAGGTTCCCTAAAAAACTAAAAGTAGAACTGCCATATGATCCAGCAATCCCACTCCTGGGCATATATCTGGAGAAAACCATCATTTGAAAAGATACGTGCACCCCAATGTTCATTGCATCACTATTAGAATAGCCAAGACATGGAAACAACCTAAATGTCCACTGACAGAAGAGTGAATAAAGAAGTTGTGGTACATATATGCAACGGATTATTACTCAGCCATAAGAAAGAATGAAATAGTGCCATTTGCAGCAACATGGACAGATCTAGAGATTGTTGTACTAAGTGAAGTAAGTCAGACAGAGAAATATAAATATCATATGATATCACTTATATGTGAAATCTAAAAAAAAAAAGATATAAATGAATTTATTTACGAAATAGAAACAGACTTCAAAAACAAACTTATGGTTACCAAAGGGGAAACGTGGAGGGAAGGGATAAATTAGGAGTTTGGGATTAACATATATACACTACTATATATAAAATAGATAATCAGCAAGGACCCACTGTATAACATGGGGAACTCTACTCAATATTCTGTAATAACCTATATGGGAAAACTATCTGAAAAAGAATGGATATATGTATATGTATAACTGAATCACTTAGCTGTACACCTGAAACTAACACAACACCATAAATCAACGATACTCTAATATAGAACAAAAAATTAAATTTAATAAAAGTTTATGGGCTTCCCTCGTGGCACAGTGGTTGAGAGTCCGCCTGCCGATGCAGGGGACACGGGTTCGTGCCCCGGTCCGGGAAGATCCCACGGGTCGCGGAGCGGCTGCGCCCGTGAGCCATGGCCGCTGAGCCTGCGCGTCCGGAGCCTGTGCTCCGCAATGGGAGAGGCCACAACAGTGAGAGGCCCGCATACTGGAAAAAAAAAAAAAAGAAGTTTAAAAAAGGAACTGAGGTCTGGGTTAGAAATATGTATTTAGAAATCATTAGCATATAGAAGCTATTTGAAGTCAAGAGACTGGATAAAATCAGTGAGGGAGTGAGCGTAGAGAATATTTCCCTGTTCAAAACCTCACGCTGGCTTACCATAAAACACAAACGTTTCATCGTGGCCAACAGAGCCCCACGTGTGGCTCCCTCTCATTTCCTATTACTCCCACCTCACTCTCTTAGCTCTCTTAGGCCATCGTGCTATCCCTTGGGTAATCTCATTCCCAACTCAGGGCCTTTGCACTTGCTGTTCCCTAGGACAAGGATCTGTTCCCCCTATATGTGAGCCTGCACGCCCACATCATTCCACTCTGTGCTTAAATGCCAGCTCCTCAGAGACGTCTACTGACACCCTATCTAAAATAACTGCCCCCAACCATACCTACCATACTCTCTAACCCCTTAATCTGCTTTATTTTTCCTCCATTTACAGGTTGCCTATTTCAGTTTCTATTGCTGCATTAACAAATTACCCCAAAACTTACTGGGTTCACGGAACTATCTTATTATGAACATGGATTCTGTGGGTCGGAATTTGGATAGAGCACAGAGAGGGTGGCTTGTCTATGCTCTACAATGTCTGGGGCCTCAACAGGGAAGACTCAAAGGCTGAGGGTGACTTGACAACCAGGGTTTAAAATCATCTGAACGATTCACTCATGTATCTGGCATCTGGGCTCGGCCAACTCAAAGACTAGGACTGCAGACCAGAGGTCTACGTGTGGCCTCTCCACGTGGCTCGGCAGCATGGCAGCCACAAGACAGTCAGATGTCTTACTTGGTTACAGAGATGCAAGAGCATTGTCCCAGCAAACAAAACAGAGCTGCACTGCCTTTTGTGACCCAGCTTCAGAAGCTGTACAGTGTCACTTCCCCCATACTTCCCTGGTCAAAGCAGTCTCAAGTCTGTCAAGAGGAGGGACATAGACTCTATCTCCTAGTGGGAAAAGAATCAAAAGAATTCTGTGGCTAGGTACTGCCACATTGCCTGAGATGTATTCTCATTGCTGAGCTAGTCTTCCCAAGCCTGCTACCAGCTGTCTGTTGAAAGAATTGTTTCCTTAACGTTCTTCTGTTGACCTGTGAATATCTTGCTCTATCTCCCCCTACTCCTAACTATCTGAATTCTCAGCTGCTCTACTATTTATCAAGAAGTCTTCACTGGATATAAGACTCTGACTCCACAAAATGGAACACACAGTGTCTCCCTCTTTACAGGAGGGTTTCTAAATCTGTCAACAGCCCCTCCTCCATGATGGATGGTCTGTCTCCGGTTTACAACCTGGTCCCTGTTAATCCTCTGAAAATTCTTGTCAGGACTCCTTAAAGGGATGAAAGACTTCTCTGAACATTGAAAAACAACACAAAAACACAACAGAAGAGTTATTAAACAAGTTCACAGTGGCTTCTTCACAATGCCATTTGATTGAAAATAACTGGACAGGAAAAATTAATTCCAGACTGCACTGAGTAGTTATTTTCCGAAATGGAAAGAAATGCTTCTCCTTCAACCATCAAAGCCCCTAAAAATGTCACCAAGATTGTTGAATACCACTAACCTGAGACAGGAAGCCAAATGACTGGAAACCCAGCTGCCCCTGGTTTATTCATATTCACGCCCACAGATTTGCCCTTTGGCCTGAGCATACTTGACTCAGAGAAGAGTTACATGTGTCTGAACACCTAGCACTGAATTTGAGAAGCTTCCCATGGCAATGACCAACAAGAATTTCTCCCAGAGTAAACCTGAGGCTGGGCATGGAATTGTATGACATAATGGGACAGAAGGAAGCAGGGGCCTGCATCCCAGAGGGAGAAGGAATGAAGCAAAACAAAGGAAGAGAAGGACCAGACCCAAACCCGGACCCCACACACAGGCTAGGACATGGCTTGGGTTGTCTGGAAGCAGTTGCCAGACAGAAACCTCAGTGTGATGAATCAGTTTCCTTGGACATTGAGGGGATAAAGAGTCCGCTGTAGAGACAGAGCATATTTATCCAAGGAATGGCTGTGAGAATTGGGCTTGGGGGCGGCGGGCACGTTGGAGTGTGGAGTATGTGGTGGGGAAAAGCCACCATGAATCCCCAGTCTAGACACTGAACCCATAATGCCTGAGGAGAAGCAAACTATCTAAAAGAAAGGGCGTCTTTGGGAGAAGCCAGTTGAGCCTGACTCTGAAATCGCTGGTTGTGATACCAGAGTCACATTTTGCAGACAAGTCCTTAAAATTCACAGAGAGGAGAAAATAGAGATGAATTTAAGACAGATATTAATAGAAGCACAAGTCTTCTTTTCTACCCTATACAATTCCACTGTAAACAATGCCATAAAAAACATCTACACCTCTAAATAGCAAAATTTTCCCAGTATTATAAAAAGCCCCCTTTATGTGAAGCAACACAATTACATTAAGCACAACAGCAATGTTTAGACAACCTTCCATTATTCAGGACTATTGTCCATCTCATAAAAGAGTGTTGAGACCAATGACGTGCATCCCACGTGCAGGCAAATCCCACCATGAGACCAGCAGAGACCTACAGTATACACTTTGAAAAAAATGGTACTCTTCCTCTTTTACCACCCCTCCAAAAAAGTCCCAGTTCTTTTGTGACCAGCCCTACAAATGCCTGATAAATGCCAGGTTGGCTGCGGGAACTAGGGCTCTAGGTTACTTTCAAGTGTTTTCACACTGAAGAAATAACAGCAACTGATAGTCATATCACATTTTTGTGCTTGAGAGGCGTTTTTACATATATTATCTCTGTTGATTCTCACAAAAACCATGTGAGGTCCGTTTGGCACATACAAGCCCTTAGCCAGAAGCCCTTCTGTCTCTCCTTGGAGAAGGGGAGGCATTTGGAAGGAATGAAAACACTCTCCCTTCCCTGGCCTTGCTGTGCACCAGGGCTTTCTCATCCTCCAAGAAAATAAACACGTTGTTAGGGTCCTAGGGTGTAGGTGCCACTTTGGTGGGCAGGGGGCACCATACAGCATGCTTTTGTCGCGGGGACTGGAAAAGGGAGGGAGCTAGGATGGGGAAAGGGGAGTCAGTCTCCAGGTCTGAGGGACCATAGACGGTTGGGGATGCCAGTGCCAGGGGACGAAGAGCAGCACGAGGACAGTGTCTGGGGCGCGTCCTTGTGCTCGGGCAGGACCAGAGAGCCACGGCCAGCACTGAGGAGGGAAGGCAGCTGGTTCAAGGAGGAAGCCCACCAGGACGGGGTGTGAGATCGCCGACCTTCCCGGGAGCACAATCAGCTTCCTGCCGGTACTTCCACTCCCCCGCCTCAGTGCCAAACTGCTCCGCCACCCCACAACAGCCCACGGACATCTGGGAGCCCTAGTGGAAGCCTGGACCCCCAGGGACAATGGAGCCCTCACTCTTGTTCTGTGGGGCCACGTGGGCACACTTGAGACCCCCACAAGCCAGGGACAGACGGGAGTGGACACCACCTTTCCACTGGATTTATCACCATCATCACCATTATCACCATCACCATCATCATTATCCCATCTTTACTGGTAAGTCCTTAAGGCCCAACAAAGTAAAAGGACTTGCCAGGATCTCATAGCTGCTCAGTGACAACACCAAGTTACTCTGCCTCTAAGGCCCTGATTACTTTATTATACCAGCTCTAAGGGTAAATAACCCCAACCTCTGTGTTCACGTGTCAGATGAGGGAGGCCCTGAGACTTCCCTGGCGTCCAGTGGTTGGGACTCAGCGCTGTCACTGCTGGGGCCCAGGTTTGATCCCTGGTCAGGGAACTAAGATCCCACAAGCTAGGCCGCACAGCCAAAAAAAAAAAAAAAGAAGAAGAAGAAGAAAAGAAAATGAGGGAGGCCCCGTGTTCTCTCCATCCCCTAATTCCCTGGCCCCCTGGGGCCCTGACTTGGAAGAGGTCAGCGTGTGTTCCTCCTTCAGAACAAGCACCGTCCCTCCAAACGCCCTTGGCCTCCTCTCAACAGTGTTTCCTTTGTCCCTGTCCTGGGCCTGCTTTATAAGGTGAGAGACCTCCTTTTCATAATGAAGCCCTTTTAATACTGAAAAAAATGTAAAACCTTGGCTTGGAAAGAATCCCAGACAGGCACGGCTGACACAGACTTCCCCGGAAGCTGAGAGCATTTCCGCTCAGCCCCAGGTGCAGTCACCCAGGACGTGATTTGGAGGCGAGGGACTATTTTGTGACCAGACAGAAGAGCCCTCTTCTCTACTATGCCTGTGAAAGTAGCAGCTGTGCTGTGTTCCTCTGTCCAGGAAACTAGTGCACAACTCAGAGAAAATTCCGAGGAAAGCGACAAAGATGATTAATGAGCTAGAAAAGCAAGTGACGGCCTTGGGGGATCACACTGGCAGAGCCGGGTGGGCACCACGCATGGCAGAAGGAGCCGGACCCAAAGACAAATATTCAGCTGGGCCCCGGGGGTAGTAGTTCTGTAGGCGTAATGGGAATGAAATGGAGAGAAAAGTAGGATGTCAGCTGAATATCAGGAACAAATTCCTCATGCAGGGCACCCCCAGGATGCAGATGGAAAGCACACAGTTTTGGTTGTGTCATGGAAGGCCAGGATGAAGATTCAAGCTGAGACCGGCTGGGACCTGGGATCCTTTGCTGCAGGGCTGCAATGCTTGCACCTGGACACACCCCTCTCCTCAAGCAACGAAATACAAAGAAACTATATGGCACTAAAAATAACTACGTGTATGCGCAGCTGGGGCAAATTATGGACAAAAAGATACAAAAGACCAAAAATCTCAACTGCCACTTCTGCAGAGCTGGGAGCAAAAACAGGGTGTTGGGAGCAAAAGCAGGGTACTGTGTGTGCCCCCTGCACACACCACCTACGGGGTGGGCAAAATTCCTAAGCCGCCCCTCCAGCCCCATCCCTGGACACACCCCTGCCCTCTCCCCAAGCTGGCTCCAGCCCTCAGGGAGGGAGCAAGCAGAGGAACCTGGGACTTGTTTTTCCTCCTCAGCCCCAATAAAGCCTCGCCTGAATTTCTTGTCTGGCTTCTAGTCAATTTCTATTGACTGGGGAAAGCCAAGAACCCTGGTCGGTATCAACGGCAGCTGGATGTTTGCAGCACCACCGTGGGTAATTCGACTCTCTGGGCAGGGAGGCTGGCTAAGGAGGTCCCACAGCAGCTCCCTGGCCACCAGGCCCCTTGACTCCTCCAGAGCCAGCTTCCCAACAGGGTGCAGGGCTCCTGCAGCCCACGCCCCTGGACGGTCACTGTGATTTACGGGATCACCGGCCCTTCCCAACGTCGTCCAGGGACCTCAGGAACCAGTCTTCCTTTCTCAGTCCGCCGAAGTCACTGGAACCCATCAGTGAAGTTTCATCCCCGTCTGTAAATCACTGCCTTAGTCAGGCAGAGTAACTCTCGAACAACTGGGTAGGTTTGTTTTTAATTCCCTTAGAAGATGGGCGTAGGTGCAAACACTGGCTGAAAGCGGCCTTTGCCCCTACTGTCCTTGCGCACACCGCCTCCCAGCCTCTGCTCATCTGCGGGAAGCGGCCAAGGCCAGAGGGCTCTTTGGGGCGTTGCAGGAAAAGGGGCAGGAGGGGTGGCCGCTGTTAAATCGGGAACACTGACTTGGGGCCGTCAGTCACTGGGGGCCGGCTGCAGGGTATTTTCGCAGCAGCCGCTAACCCCAAACACCCTGATCTTTCCTCCCACACACCCTCCTCCTCAGCCACGGCTTCCACCTGTGGCCTTTTTTCACAGTCAGCCTCGGAAGTCTCTGCCCAACGCGGACCGAGCTCTGGCTGTTTCACTCCCCATCCCTCCCCCCTCCCCCTTCTCCCTCCCCCTCCTCCTCCTCCCC
>NW_006779738.1:2518582-2546691 GCF_000442215.2 Lipotes vexillifer | reverse complement strand
CTCCCCTCTTCCCCTTCCTCTCCCTTTCCTTCCCCCTCTCCCCTCCTCCTCCCACCCCCTCCCACTCTCGCCCTCTCTCACTTCTGAAAGCCAGTAGGCACCATGAGAAAGGCATTTTTCTTTCAGCCCACACGGAACTTTCACCCTCGACAGTGTTCTTAAATGCAGAGAAGCCTTCCCAGGACTCCTATCGGAAACCTTAACGTCAGGCTCTCTGGGAGTCTCCCAGGTGCTTCACCGGCTGCTCTGGGGAGATGCGCTTGGTCGGGGTGATGGCGCCCAAAGCTGTGGGACCCCTCTCTCCACCTCCTCCACCCGGCTCTTCAGAAGTTTGTTCCATCTTAGAGAAGCCACTTCACCTCCCCAGGGGTCACGTTCCTCCTAGTGTAACACACCCGCCACCATTCAAGCCAGAGGTAGAAGACTCCAACGATTTTGCTTGAAGGTTATGTGCACGTATTTCCAACGTTCCTATATTCCATGGAGGTGTCTTCAATAGACATTTGTTTTCTGCCTAATTGGAGCACCGTGTGGTGTAAATGATAAAACCCAAAGGCAGGCTCAGAGTATTAAAGAAATATGCCAAACATCACACACCTCTTGAAGCACCAAGGCCAAGTTTCAAACCTGTCTTACTCCAAAGCCTTTGCTTTTTCACTTATGTCCTCCTTTGTTGGACCTTGTTGGTCCAACAAAATGCTTGTTTCCAGGCCCTTGGGCTGACTCTCTGAGACCCGGTGGTCACCTGAGGATGGGCATATTCATCAGAGCTCTTGAAGGCACACAGCTTAAGCAAAAAATAATAAAGAAATGAACAAATTCTCCACCCCTGAGAACTCCAGGAATGGACTGGAATTGCTGCTGGGCCCTGGGCTCTGACAGGGCTCTCAGGTGCCTGCCTCCTTCGAGGCCCTGCTCTGCTTTTGTCATCTGATGTCATTCTTAGGCAGGTCCCCCCACCCCACCCTGAGGGAGAAGAATGGCCACAGGTGATTCCACATTCTCCCTGAGCAGCCCAGAGGAAAGACACCCCAGTAAAAGTCTTGGGTTGGGTCTCATAGAACCGGTTTGTGTCAACATGCTCAGCCCTCACTGGGTTTAGGAGGTCAGAACATGTTGAGTGGTCAGGTCTGGATGCTCAGGTTGCCCCTGCACCTGTGGAGCGGTGACACCATTTACAGAAGAATGGGGCAGACACAGAGTGGGCCAAAACAGCCAATGGCCCTGCTGAAGAACTGTCAGGTACAACACTGTACATGAGGCCAGCCCTGCCACCTCTCCTGCCTTTTCTCAGTTCCTTCCCCCTAAAACCACACCCCCTCCCCTCCCTCCACTGCCCCCCAGTTCCCACCTATCCTTCTCCACCAAGCTGCCTCTGACCTCCCTGGTCTGAAAGAAGCGACCCTCCTTTGCACTCTCACGGTGTCTCCTCCTGGGATGGCCATGGCCCTTCTCACAATGGGTCATCATCACCAGCTTACTTGCCTGTCTACCCCATGGAACTGAGTTTCTCGATGGTGAGACCATGTCACAGTACCTAGTACATAATAAGTGCTCAATACACAAGTATAAAGGAAAACAGGCCTTTTGGGAAATGAAAGAAGTCATTTTCAATAAAGTCTATTGATTATTTTATATGAATTATAGGAAAATGAATCCATTAATGACTGTCTAACTTGAGTTTCAAAATACAGTTTTTCAGCAGAGATCTGATTATGATAACCAACCCTAAAGAAGGACTATTCCAAAGCCTATTTAATGGTACCTCCCATATACCAGTCCTCTAACTTCCTATTCAACTGATACATTTAAAAAAATACAGTAATAGCAGAAGCAAGAAAACTACAATCCTGCAGCCTGTGGAACAAAAACTGCATTCACAGAAAGACAGACAAGATGAAAGGCAGAGGGCTATGTACCAGATGAAGGAACAAGATAAACCCCCAGAAAAACAACTAAATGAAGTAGAGATAGGCAACCTTCCAGAAAAAGAATTCAGAATAATGATAGTGAAGATGATCCAGAACCTAGAAAAAGATGGGAGGCAAAGATCAAGAAGATGCAAGAAATTTTAACAAAGAACTAGAAGAATTAAAGAACAAACACCTAAAACAATTAAAGAACAAACAAACAGAGATGAACAATACAATAACTGAACTGAAAAATACACTAGAAGGAATCAATAGCAGAATGACTGAGGCAGAAGAACAGATAAGTGACCTGAAAGACAGAATGGTGGAATTCACTGCTGTGGAACAGAATAAAGAAAAAACAATGAAAGGAAATGAAGACAGCCTAAGAGACCTCTGGGACAACATTCACATTATAGGTGTCCCAGAAGGAGGAGAGAGAGAAAGGTCCCGAGAAAATATTTGAAGAGATTACTGTCAAAAACTTCCCCAGCATGGGAAAGGAAATAGCCACCTAAGTCCAGGAAGTGCAGAGTCCCAGGTAGGATAAACCCAAGGAGAAACACGCAGAGACACACAGTAATCAAACTGGCAAATATTAAAGACAAAGAAAAATTATTGAAAGCAGCAAGGGAAAAACGACAAATAACATACAAGGGAACTCCCCATAAGGTTAACAGCTGATTTCTCAGCAGAAACTCTACAAGCCAGAATGGAGTGGCATGATACACTTAAAGGGATGAAAGGGAAGAACCTACAACCAAGATTACTCTCATTCAGATTCGAAGGAGAAATCAAAAGCTTTACAGACAAGCAAAAAACTAAGAGAATTCAGCACCACCAAACCAGCTCTACAACAAATGCTAAAGGAACTTCTCTAAGTGGGAAACACAAGACAAGAAAAGGACCTACATAAACAAACCCATAACCATTAAGAAAATGGTAACAGGAACATACATATCGATAATTACCTTAAATATGAATGGAAGAAATGCTCCAACCAAAAGACACAGGCTTGCTGAATGGATACAAAAACAATAACTATATATATGCTGTCTACAAGAGACCCACTTCAGATCTAGGGACACATACAGACTGAAAGTGAGGGGATGGAAAAACATATTCCATGCAAATGGAAATCAAACGAAAGCTGGAGCAGCAATACTCATACCAGATAAAATAGACTTTAAAATAAAGAATGTTACAAGAGACAAGGAAGGATACTACATAATGATCGAGGGATCAATCCAAGAAGAAGATATAACAATTATAAATATATATGCACCCAACACAGGAGAACCTCAGTACATAAGGCAAAAGCTAACAGCTATAAAAGAGGAAATCGAGGGCCTCCCTGGTGGCGCAGTGGTTGAGAGTCCACCTGCTGATGCAGGGGACACGGGTTCATGCCCTGGTCCGGGAAGATCCCACATGCTGCGGAGCGGCTGGGCCCGTGAGCCATGGCCGCTGAGCCTGCGCATCCGGAGCCTGTGCTCCGCAACGGGAGAGGCCACAACGGTGAGAGGCCTGCGTACTGCAAAAAAAAAAAGAAAAAAAAAAAACAAACAGAAAAAAACCATGCTGATGGTTGAAAGCAAAAATTATAATATTTTTGTTAATTGTTTTCTGGTTGTTTTTGTAGTTCTTTTTTGTTCCTTTCTTCTGCTTTTTTTTCCCCTCTCTTCTCTCCTGATTTGATGATTATCTTTTGTGCTACACTTGGATTCCTTTCTCTTTTTGTGTATGTATTATAGTTTTCAGTTTGTGGTTACCATGAGATATATGTATAGCAGCATGTATATGATATTTTAAGTTGATAATTTGTTAATCTGTTAAGTTGGAATGCATTCTAACAACTCTGCATTTTTACTCACCCCCGCCATGTTTAATGTCTTTGACATCATACTTTACATCTTTTTCTTTTGTGTATCCCCTTAACTACTTATTGTAGATACAGATGATTTTTACTACTTTTGTCTTTTAACCTTCCTACTAGCTTTCTAAGTGGTTGATCTACTACACTTACTGTATATATGCCTTTACCAATGAGATTCTTCCTTTCATAATTTTCATATATCTAGTTGTGGTCTTTTCTGCTTAGAGAAGTCTCTTTAACATTTCTCGTAAAGCCAGTTTAGAGGTGCTGAACTCTTTTAGTTTTTGCTTGTCTGTAGAACTCTTTCTTTCTCCTTCAAATCTGAATGATAGCCTTGCCAGGTAGGGTATACTTGGTTGTAGCTTTTTTCCTTTCATCATTTTGATTTTTTAATTTATTTTTTATTATATTTTTAATTTTTGGCTGTGTTGGGTCTTCACTGCTGTTCACAGGCTTCCTCTAGTTGCGGTGAGTAGGGGCTACTCTTCATTGTGGTGTGCGGGCTTCTCATTGTGGTGGCTTCTCTTTTTGCAGAGCACGGGCTCTAGGTGTGTGGTCTTCAGTAGTTGTGGCACATGGGCTCAGTAGTTGTGGCTCGCAGGCTCTAGAGCACAGGCTCAGTAGCTGTGGCACAAGGGCTCAGTAGTTGTGGCTCTCAGGCTCTAGAGTGCAGGCTCAGTAGTTGTGGCGCATGGGCTTAGCTGCTCAGCGGCATGTGGGATCTTCCCAGACCAGAGGGATTCTTAACCACTGCGCCACCAGGGAAGTCCCCCTTCCATCATTTTTAATATATCGTGCCACTCCCTTCTGCCCTGCAAAGTTTCTGCTGAAATGTCCGCTTACAGTCTTATGGGAGTTCCCTTGTATGTAACTAGTTGCTTTTTCCTTGAAAGAAAAGAGTCTCTCTTTATCTTATACTTTTCAATAAACGAATTTATTTTATTTTTGGCTGTATTGGGTCTTCGTTGCTGCGCGCGGGCTTTCTCTAGTCGCAGCGAGCAGGGGCTACTCTTCGCTGTGGTGCGTGGGTTTCTCATTGCGGTGGCTTCTCTTGTTGTGGAGCATGGGCTCTAGGTACGTGGGCTTCAGTAGTTGTGGCACACGGGCTCAGTAGTTGTGTCTCGCAGGCTCTAGAGTGCAGGCTCAAGTAGCTGTGGTGCATGGGCTTAGTTGCTCCGTGGCATGTGGGATCTTCCTGGACCAGGGCTCAAACCTGTGTCCCCTGCATTGGCAGGCAGATTCTTAACCACTGCGCCACCAGTGAAGTCCCCTCTCTTTTAATCTTTAATTGTTGCTGTTTGAATCATTATGTTTCTTGATGTGGAGCTCTTTGGGTTCATCTTGATTAGGACTCTCCCTGCTTCCTGGGCGTGGATGTCTATTTCCTTTCCCAGATTAGGGAAGTTTTCAGCTATTATTCCTTCAAATGATTTCCCTGCCCACTTCTCTCTCTTCTCCTGGGACCCCTATAATGTGAATGTTAGTATGCTTGATGTTGTCCCAGAGGTCTCTTAAACTACCCTCATTTTTTAAATTCTTCTCTCTTTTTTCTGTTGAGCTGGGGTGATTTCCACCACTCTGTCTTCCAGTTCATTAATCTGTTCCTTTGTGCCGTCTAGTCCACTGTTGATTCTTCCTAATGTAGTTTTTATTTCCTTTATTGTATTCTTCAGCTCTGTTTGGTTCTTCTTCATACTTTCTAACCCTCTGTTAAACTTCTCTCTGTGTTCATCCATTCTTCTCCCAAGTTTGTTGAGCATCTTTATGATATTACCTTGAACTCTTTATCAGTTCTTCTGGGGTTTTCTCTTGTTCCTTCATTTGGAACACATTCCAGTGTCTCCTCATTTTGCCTGATTCTCTGTTTTTTATTTCTGTGTGTTAGGTACGCTGGTTACGTTTCCCGATCTTAGAGAAGTGGCTTTATGTAGGAGACATACTACGGGGCCCAGCAGCGTGCTCCCCTCTGGTCACTGGAGCTACATGCTTTAGGGGTGCCCTCTATGTGGGCTGTGTGAGCCCTTCTTTGGTGGCAAGCTGACTACTGTGGGTGCACTGATAGCTGGGGCTGACCCTGGCCCATTTGGCTGCCAGGCCCTGCTTCATGCAAAGACTGCCGTGGGGCAGGTGGGGCCAGGCCCCAGTGCAGTTGGCTGTGTGGCCCAGGGAGTCCCACTGCTGGTTTCGGCCCACTGATGCGCAGGGCTGGGCCTCAGAGCAATTGGCTATGGGGTCTGGGGGGTCCGAGACTGGTGTCAGACTGCTGGTGGACAGGACTGGGTCCCTGGGTGGCTGGCTGTAGAGCCGGGGGACCTCAGTACAAGTGCCAGCTCACTGGTGGGCAGGGCCTGGGCATGAGCCTACTGGTGGGTGGGGCTGGGTCCGCACATAGCTGTGGCCACTTGACCTAAGGGGTCCCAGAATTGGTGTTACGCAGCTGGTGGAAAGGTAAGCCTCCAGTGCTAACAGGCTAGAGGGAGGACTCCGAACTGGCCCTTGCCAGCACCAGTGTCTCTGTGGTAGAACAAGCCCCCAGAATGGCTGCTGCCACAGCATCTATGTCCCCCAGGGGAGCCCTAGTTGCCTCCTGACTCTCCAGAAGGTTCTCCAAGATCAGCCACGTGGTCCAACCCAGGCTCATTTCAAATTACTGTCTCTGTACTGGGTCTTGGAGTGTGAGAGATTTTACATGTGCCCTTTAAGTGTGAGTTTCTGTTTCCCACGGCCCTCCAACTCTCCTGTACACATGCTCCCCTAGCCTTTAAAGCCAGATGTCTGGGGGCTTGTTTTCCAAGTGCAGGACCCCTGGGCTGGGGACCCTGACGTGGGGCTCAGGCCTCTTGCTCCTTGGGGAGAACCTCTGCAATTGTGATTATCCTCCCATTTGTGGGTCACCCACACAGGGCGTGGGTCTTGATTATACTGCATCTCCTACCCCTCTTGCTATGGTTCCTTCTTTATATTTTTAGTTGTGGAAAATATTTTCTGCTAGTCTTCAGGTCATTCTCATCAATAGTTGCTCTGTAAACGGTTGTAATTTTGGTGTGCCCGTGGGAGGAGATGAGCTTGGGGTGTTCCCACCCTGCCATCTTGGCCACTCCCCTCTAAAATTAATAACTTCTGTTCATAAACCTTTAAAAGGGAAATAACAAGCTACAAACAGAGAAGACTTTATGATAAAGCCTTGTCATAAATTGATAAGCAGGATCTAAAAAATTCAACTTCATAAAATGCAGGATTGCATTTCTGCAAAATTGTGAAAAAATATTTTTGAAAAAAAATTTTCAATCAGTATTTCAGTTACTGTATGAAAAAAACTGGGGAAAATGTATTTATGAGTTGTGTAGGAAATAGACATTTAAATGCTGACCTAGAAAATTCCAAATGATCAAGAGCATTTGTTTCCAAATGCCATTCCCCTCTCAACAGAGGAAAAGAAATTTAACCCACTCCTGTTTGTATGCCCAACCAAATGGGAAATATTTTTCAAGAAGGAGAGGGAAAAAGAGCATTTTTAGACAACTCAAACCAAGCAGACTTTTGCTCACTTCAGAAAGAAGTAAAATGATCCCAGAAGAGGAAGATGTGAATGCAAGAATAAATGAACAGACAAAAATGTAAATATGTGGGTAAATCTAAATAAAAACTGATGGTGTAAAACAATGATAATTATGTTCAATTTGTGCAATTAAAATAAAACATGTCAGAACTAGAATACATGACAATAATAGCACATACATCTGGAGAGAATGATGGGAATTCAGGAGTTCTAAGGTTTCACATTATTCAGGAGGAAGGAAAAGATAGTAATTAACTCCACATGTTAAAAATTTCAGGTTAACTACTAAAATAATAGAAATAAGAAATATAACATCCAAACCTGTATAGGGAAGTAAATGGAATGAGAAAAAATACTCATTCAATTAAAAAAAAAGTCAAGAAAAATGGAAAAAAGTTTTTAAAAGTTCAGGACAAACAGGAATCACCAAAGATGATAAAAATAAATCCAAAATTATAAGTAATTACAATAAATGCAAACAAACTAAATGCTCCAGTTAAAAAAGACAAAGATTGTCAGATTGAGCATTAGAAACTGAATTCAGCCTTATGATGTTTATGAGAGATAAAACTAAAATATAATAATACAGAAAGAATGCAAATAGAAAGATAGAATACAATATTCCAGGCATGCCTAAGAAAAAGAAGCTTATATATTAATATATTAATATGAATTAAAATAGACTTTAAGGCAAAAAAATAATTGCTAGGGATAGAATCAGTACATAATGATAAAAGGTGCAATTCTAAATCTGTACCTACCTAACAATGTAGATGCCAAATATATAAAGGAAAAACTACAAGAAGAAAGAGACAAAACCACCATCACAGTAGGAAAGTTTAGCACATCCTTTCATAGAATAAACAAGTGCAAAGTCAGAAAACATAAAGCATATTTCAACGTCACAACTGACAAGCTTGATCTGAGAGATCTGTAAAGAAAACCTCAATCTAACAACTACCAATTACACAATTTTTCAAGCACGTACAAATATTTATGAAAATAAATCACATACTCATCTATAGAGCCAGTTTCAACAAATTTCAAAAGATTAATATTTTACAAACCATATTTTTTAACTAGAATGCAATAAAGTTAGAAATCGATAGTAAAAAGATAAATAGAAGACTTAAAATATTTAGAAGAAATATACTTGTAAATAACACATAGATCAAAACAGAAATCAAAATGGAGATTAGGAAATATTTCCAATCAAACTATAAGATAAATACCATATAAAAAAATAATTGTGAGATACAACTACAGTGCACTTAATAGAAATTTATAGCCTCAAATGCTACGTGAAGTCAGTTTTCAACTTAGGAAAAAGACAAAAAAATAAACCCTAATAAATTGAAAGAAAAAGTAATAAAGGGGAGAAATTAATGAAATAGAAAACAAATATATGGGGGGGAATGAATTAGGAGATTGGGATTGACATATATACACTAATATGTATAAAATAGATAGTAAGAACCTGCTGTATAAAAAATAAATACATGAAATTCAAAAATAAAGAAAGAAAACAAATATACAATTAGGATTTTAAAAGCTGATAGGTGGGTCTTACAAAGACTAATGAAATTGACAAGCTTATGATAAGATTGATCAATTAAAAGAAGAAAGGATACAGATAAAAATTATTAAGAAAGACAAGTGATTAAGCTGCTGGGGCTTGGGCAGGGCAGGGGTGTGATAATGAATAGGCAGAACAGAGAGGCTTTTTAGGGCAGTGAAAATACTCTGTGGGATACTATAATGGTGGATACATGTCATTCTGCATTTGTCAAAACACATAGAATGCACAACATCAAGAATGAAACCAAATGTAAACTACAGACTTCGGGTGACAGTGATGCCAAGGCAGGTTCATCAACCATAACAAACGTACCGCGGTGGTGAGGGATGTTGATAGCAGGGGAGGCTGAGCCCGTGCGGGGACAGCAGGTATATAGGAACCCTCTGCACTTTCTGTTCAATTTTGCTGTGAACCTAAACCTGCTCTACAAAAAAGTAAAGTTTATTATTTTTTGAAAAAGTGACTTAAGTATAATGTTGTATAGAAAAAGAAAAAGGTTAAGAAGATAGTGCAAAAAATAAATGCCGGGAAGTTTGCAAATGAATGCATTTCAAACCTACCAAAATTGACTCTGGGGGCAAAAAGGCGGGGGGAGGGGGAATATTAATAGTTCAACAACCACTCATGAAATTGAATTCAGTAGGTAAAACTCTTCTCACGATGAAAACACTAGGTCCAGATGGTTTTACTAGCAAAGTTCTACCAAAGTTTTGACTTGCTCTACCAAGGAACCAATACTATTCCAGAGTATAGATAAAGAAGGAGCAGTCGCAACTCCTTTTATTCAGCTATCACAGTCTTGATTAGAAAACTCAGTAATAATATTACAAGAAAGGAAAGTTATAGGCTGCATCAATGAAAGTCCAAGCGGGAAATAAGATGATTTGGGGAGGATTTATTTACAACGTGTGGTTGAAGGGGAACAGCAAAGGATCTTGTACCTGGGATAGGAAACAGGGAAGAGAGAAATTACCAGAATCCAAAAGGACAGAGAATGAAGGAGACTGGGCCTCTTTGACAGGGCCTTCTGTCAAAGGGTGCAGCCAGCCTGAGGTGACCTCACTTTCCTCCCTCCCACCAGCCTCCTGCCAGGGCTCCCCATTCACCTAGCCCAACTGTGAACCAGAGAGTACACTGAAGATGGTCATACCTTTGTACCAGCCAGCCCCACTTGGCAGTGAGCACATCTGCAAGGGCAAATAGAAAATCTCCAAATCACAGGCCAAACTTGCTCACGAGTTTAGATTTAAAATCCTTTTGTAAGAGGCATGGACATATACACACTACCAAACGTAAGGTAGATAGCTAGTGGGAAGCAGCCACATAGCACAGGGAGATCAGCTCGGTGCTCTGTGACCGCCTGGAGGGGTGGGATAGGGAGGGTGGGAGGGAGGGAGACACAAGAGGGAAGAGATATGGGAACATATGTATAACTGATTCACTTTGTTATAAAGCAGAAACTAACACACTATTGTAAAGCAATTATACCCCAATAAAGATGTTAAAAATGGAAATAAATAAATAAATAAAATAAAATCCTTTTGTAATATTAGTGAATTAAATCTAACAATGTATGAAAATTCTAATACAGAATAACGACAATGGGTTTAAATTAAAAATGCAAGTTTGGTTTAACTTTAGAAAACAAATTAATGTAGTTCACTATATTAGCAAATCAAAGGAGGAAAAATCGTGATTATCTCTATAGATGTAGAAAAGGTATTAACTAAAATTCAATATCTGTTCATGATTTTAAAATAAACATATTCTCAGCAAACTAGGAATAGAAGGGACTTCCTTAACCTACCAAAAGCCTAGCGCAAACACGAAAAACTAAAATGTTGAAGGTTTTCGCTTGAGACTACGAATATGACAAGAATGCCTGATAACTCCCCTTCCTTCCAACATTGCATGGAAAGTCTTAGACAACACAATGAGGTAAGAAAAAGAAATGAAAGGCAAGAGGTTTAGAAAGGAAGAAACAAACTTATTATTTGCAGACGATATGGTTTCTACAGAGAAATCTCCCTAATTTACATTTAAGTTACTAGAATTAATAAGAGTATAACAAGACTCCTTAACACAAAATCTAAATTTAAAAACCAGTTGCAATATTTATACACCAGCAAGAAAAATAAAAAGTAGGTTTTAAACATTCCAAAAGTATGAAAAAATAAAACACTTAGAAGTACCAAATAACCAAAGATGTGCACGTCTTTAGAAGAAAATTCTAAGCCTTTATTGAAAGATATTAAAGAGCTAAACAAATGAAGAGAGGGGTCTTGTCCCTGGATTAGGAGACTCAATATTGCAAAGCTTTTCCCTGAATTAGTGCACACGGACCCCAGGTCCTGAGAACTATGGGGAAAGGGGCTCAGCAGGGAACTTCTGAAAAACCCAAGAAAGTGACCACAACTAAGAGTCGGCTTTCATCTTTTTTTTAAGGTGACAATTTTTAGGTGATTTTTAAGGTGCTTTTTGTTTACGGTGCCAGATGTTTTTCTAACATAGTCCTTTGTTTCCCCTTGGTCTGTGTCTTTTGTTCGATGTTGGGCCTTTGTCCATGTGTAACCTATCTATAGCTTGCAAATTGTACAGGCCAAGCAGATAGGACTAGTCCAAGACGGCTCCAGCTGGGGGCAGTGAGGACCAAGAGCCAGAAGAAAAGCAAGAAAGCGGTTTATACACCAGGTATATTAGTCTGCTACGGCTGCAACAACAAAGTACCACAGACTGTGTGGCTTAAACAACAGACATTTATTTTCTCACAATTCTGGAGGCTGAAAGTCTGAGATCAAGGGGTCAGCATGGTTGATTCCTTCTGAGGCCTCTCTCCCTGGCTGGTAGATGGCCGTCTTCTCCCTGTGTCTTCACATGCTTTCGCTCTCTGTGTGTCTGTGTCCTGATCTCCGCCCCTTATAAGGACACCATTCATACTGGATTAGGGTCCAGCCAAATGACCTCATTTTACCTGTCACCTCTTTAAAAGCTCCATCTCCAAATACAGTTACATTCGGTAGGGTACTGGGGTCAGGGCTTCAACATATGAATTTGCATGGACCTAATTCAGTGCATACCACCAGGTTTCAAGTACTTTATGTGCTTGGTTTCAAGTAATCCTCCCAGCAACGCTATGAGGCGAACATTCCCCTCCTCATTCATATATGATGAAACTGAGGCCCGAGAAGATTAGGTAAACTGGCCAAGGCCACACAACTAGTAAATGGCAGAGATGAGTCAAAGCAGGTCTGACTGCCCCCAGTGTACCACAATGCCTGCTGGGACCAGGTGGCTATGGGTCATGAGGGCTACAGTGGTATATTATAAACAGGCACTAAAATTACTGCACAGAGGGTCACATGCCCAGGTGTAGTCAGCCCTAAACTTTCCTTCTCACTCCCCTGTCCAATGCCCCATTGTGTCTCCTTTTCCCCTAGGTCAGCCCTTATATTTTATTTATGTTTAATTTGACTGCGACTCTTGGCAGGAATTGGAGAGATTCCCTCTGCCTAGGAAGGAGGCGGCCTCTTATGGTTTCCATAGAGGTGGGTCTTAAAGGAGCAAAGAAGGATGCTCAGAGCCAGGGAGAGGTCTGTCCCTGACTGAGGGCTGGTGTGGGGAGCAGCTCGGAGGCTGGAGCAGGAAGCATGAAGAAAGCTGTGGAATTCTACTGTGGGTAGGAACGGGGCTGTGAACAGGCAAGTATGCCCCTACCCACTTCTTCCCCGGGAATTCAATCCCAGTCTGGCCTAGAGGGGCTGAGTTCAGATCAGGGGTTCCCAAGTGTTATGAGCTGAATTGTGTCCCCCAAAATTGATATCTTGAGGTCCTAATGCCCAGTAGGTCAGAAAATAATTGTATTTGGAAATAGGGTTTTTAAAGAGGTCATTTAGGTTAAACGAGGTCCTTAAGGTGGGCCCTCATCCAATATTATGGTGTTCTTATAAGAAGAGATTAGGAGAGGGTGGGATGAATTGGGAGATGAGAATTGACATATGTACACTACCATGTATAAAACAGACAGCTAGTGGGAACCTGCTGTATAGTGCAGGGAGCTCAGCTTGGTGTTCTGTGACAACCTAGACAGGTGGGACGGGGAGGGGAATGGGGCGAGGGAGGGAGGGAGGGAGGTATACATATAGCTGATTCACTTCGTTGTACAGCAGAAACTAAGACAACATTGTGAAGCAATTATACTCCAATTAAAAAAAAAAAGAAAGAAGCAGCAGAAATTAGGACACAGACACACACAGAGGGAAGACCATGTGAGGACAGGGAAAGGAGACAGATGTCTACAAGCCGAGGAGAGAGGTCTCAGAAGGAACCAGCCCTGCCAAACCCTTGATCTCAGACTTCCAGCCACCAGAGTTGTGAGAAAATGAATTTCTGTTGTTTAAGCCACCCAGCCTGTGGTACCTTGTTCTGGCTGCCCAAACAGACTAAGGCACCAGGTCATAGGTCTCATGACACTGGAGAAAGCCTGGCTACCAAGGCTGTCCCCAAATCTTCCTCAGTTTTCCCCCAGGATTCTCCAAGGAAGAGAGATGGGCCCACTCACAACAGACCCTCATCTGAGCCTCTGAGAATCAAGAATAAGGTGAGTTGGGAGAGAATACGAGAAAACTCAAACTTTCTACCGTCATTGGTAGGGGTTTTGCGGTGGCAAAAGGAGAGAAGAGGGGGAAAGAAATGTTCAGTAATAAAAAAAAAAAAAAAAAATCAAGGCACACTGATCCATCCCTGAGCAAGCTCGGCCTTTGGTGACTTTGTCTTTTTAAACAATATCTTTAGGGATATCTGTCAGCTTCTTCTATAAGCTGCAATTCTCCCAGGTAGCTCTGTGAACCAATGGGCTTCACGTTACCAGCCGACCCAAATCTTTAGGAATTTAGCCCAGGTCTTCTGATTTTCCATCCCCTATTCTAGCAGCCAAGAGGCAGGCTACTTGTCCTCACTACTAAGGTGGAAGAAGGCCATAAAAGGATTTAGGACCTGAACATTCCAGAACCTTCTGAACAAATCAGCTGGACCCACCTTCTGAGAACTGAGGAATACATTTTCCTTGTGGACCAGCCTGTCCGTCTCAGCTTAGTTCACACAAACATGAAACCCTTATCAAATGACAAGCTGCTCACCCGCAGAATAGGAAATTTCTAGATCAGCATGACAGTTGCCAAGTTGGAAGCCCAAAGATGGACGTGGCCTGTGTCATTTGTCACCAAAGTTCCACGGCCACGATGTAGCCCCGGCATCTCTGCCCTTCCCACTGGCAAGTCCTTGGACTGTTCGAGAACTGGTCATGGTCTGCCCTGCAGTGTGAACTCGCAAACGGGGCCCCGTGCTCCCCACAGGCGGAGGTGTCCATGCCAGTCTTGTCAGGCTCATTCCAGCCCCTGTGGCCTCTTTTGCAGGGACAGCCTTGAAGGCCACAGTCCCGGGCAGCATCAACCACTAATCATTCCACCACAGAGGTAACAGAATGTTAAAAGTGACGCTTTGGGGGCCAAGCTACTTTCACCGTGAAATTCCAAAGCAAGACATGTTCACAAGAAATGCTCGAGGTCCGCAACCTGCCAGCCTCCTCTCCCATCTGGAGAATATAATGAGTCAGCATGTTGAGAAATGGGATTTTATTTACTTATTTATTTATTTATTTTTATTTTTGGCCGCGTTGGGTCTTCATTGCTGCACGCGGGCTTTCTCTAGTTGCGACGAGCGGGGGGCCAGTCTTCGTTGTGGTGCGCGGGCTTCTCATTCCTGTGGCTTCTCGTGCTGCGGAGCACAGGCTCTAGACACTCGGGCTTCAGCAGTTGAGGCACGTGGGCTCAGCAGTTGTGGCTCACGGGCTCTAGAGCACAGGCTCAGTAGTTGTAGCATGCGGGCTTAGTTGCTCTGCGGCTTGTGGGATCTTCCCAGGGCAGGGCTCGAACCCGTGTCCCCTGCATTGGCAGGCGGACTCTCAACCACTAAGCCACCAGGGAAGTCTAAGAGACGGGATTTTAAAGAGAGGATTTTCTGAAAAGAGTATCTTTGGAGAAAGCTGTGCTTCTTGGGCAGGTGAGGGCCTGCCCCCTCATCTGAAACACATTGGGGGTTTCCACAAAGCCACCTGGCCATCTTACCATGTGACTCCCTCTTGCTGAGGGCAGAAAAGGCTGGGGCCCTTTCCCAGCCAGGAAATCCAGAGGAGGGGGTGGGGCAGTCAGGCTGCAGTGGGCTGAATAAAGGCCCATAGATGTCAAGTTTAATGCCTGGAACCTGTAAATATGACCTTATTTGGAAAACGAGTCTTTGCAGGTGTGATTAAGTTAAGGCTCTTGAGACAGGGAGGTGATCCTGTATTATTCAGATGAGCCCTAAATGCAATTACACGTATCCTTGTAAGAGGGAGACTTAAGCGCACACAGAGAAGGCCATGTAACCAGAGATGCAGGGATTAGAGTGACGGGGCCACAAGCCAAGGAACGCTGGCAGCCACCAGAAGCCCAGAGAGACAAAGAGCAGATTCTCCCCCAAGAGCCTCCAGAGTGAGCTCAGCCTTCCTGACACTAGATTTCAGCCCAGTAAACTGATTTCAGACTTCCATCCTCAGAAATGTGGAAGAGGACATTTCTTTTCAGCCATCAAGTTTGTGGTTATTTCTTACTGCATCCACAGGGCACTAATTAACATGCAGGGTGACTCCTGCTTGGGTGGTGACGCCAGATGCAAGCGTCTGAGTTGGGGTCACCCTCCATCCCGGAATCTGTCAGGGCAGGCGATGCATGAAGGTTAGAGCCAGATGTGGGCCACACAGGGAGGGAACCAGGATGGCCTCATCCAAACTCATCATCTCTGGCTGGAGGGGCAGAGACCCCAGCCACAAGAAGTTGGAGGTAAACCCTAAGGGAAAAGTCCCAAGTGACCACCCAGAAGAGGGACGCCTCGCCCTGGGTCAAAGACACACAGAGCCTTAGAAGAGCCCACCAGGAGAAAGGTCAGCTTCAACCGTAGCGGGCTCCCACCACACCCACTTAAGTAAGAGCTATCCTATGCCTCCCACTCGCCCTGAACCCCAGCTTCCACCTTGGGGAAGAGCAGGAAGGGGACAGAAGCCCAGCAGAGAATCCCCCTTTCCCACGCAAGGCTCCAGCCCTAAGCAAGCTGAGCTGGAGAGCTGGAGCAGGGGCGGGGGGCGGGGTGGAATGTCAAAGTTGAGAGTTTTGACTAATATCCTGGCCTGGACGTTCAGACTCCAAATTGAGACTGTTTTCCATTTAAAGTGACCTTAGGACAGACTATTTCCTAAGAGGAGCAGAAAAGGCAGCGCCTGCCAGCGTTTTCATCCCGGGCCAGGGAACATTAATCCCACTGAACACATTTCAAAGGGGCAGCAGCAAAGAAACCCTGAAGTTGCATGCCCAGTACACCGCAAGCCAGGTTTATTCAACATGCTGGTTGCAAAGGCTGGTGAAAACATCTCAGGGGAACGGAGCATCGCTGAGCTCCTGTGAAAGGAAAAAATGCAAATTTGTCTTCGGTGTCACTTTGAAGCTTCCTGCGCAGAGCCCTTGGCCTTGACAGACTCGCACTGACGTCAGCGCAAGTTAGCCAGATCCCAGCAGCTGTTCACCTCCTCCCTCTACGGCCTCGAAACCTGGTGCACAACACGCTGATTTTGTTTCACGGAAGATTAAAAACATTTGCTGCTGCGTCCATAATTCACAGGCCCTGTTATCACTGGGACCAGGAATCCTGAACAATAAATGCTTAGGCCCCTCTCAAAACCGAGGAGCAGCCCCCAGAGAGAGTCCAGACACAGGATGATGCATCATCTGGGACCCAGCCCAGAGCCGGGTCATTACATCCTTTGCCTTTCTTCTGGAACAAGAAGAGAAGGATCTATACACCCTTCCGAACACGGTCATGCGCCCCAAGCTGCTTTGTCCTCACATGCTGTAAGAGAGACGGGGCTACACAGCCCTGGATGAGCGCCCCCTTGCCTCCGGTCTCACAGCAAAGCATCAGCAGAGCAAGATGAGAAATGAGCTCCCTGGCTCCTCGCAGGGGTGTAGCAGGGCTGGTGTTGATGGTGGCAAAGTTGACTGTCATGCGGCCCGCCCTGAACCTGCAGCCGGGACCCCAACTCTACCTGGAACCTGCTGGTCCCTCCCCGCACCCAGGAGGAGACTTGGGCAGGCAAAGCCCAGCTGAGATGGTTCCTGCAGCAAAGAGCCAGTGCTTCTCCAGAAATCCTGGCGGCTCAGATGGTTTGTCAAGCTGGTAGGTAACTCCACATCTTTCCATCAGGCTGCTCAGACACATCCCTTAGGTAACTACTGTTTGGCGCCTCCTCTGTTAAAATTCAGCAGAGGCCAGGAGATTCTTTATCCCTTTCGTTTGTTTGTTTAGTTTCAGGAGGTAATGCTCTTCCCTAATTAAGCCAGTGAGTTGGACGAAGAGAAGGGATGTGAGAGAAGGAAGCAGGGACTGCGGGAGGGCTGGAATGATGGTCACACCTCTCTGTGGTCTTCAAATGCTCTCAGCAGGGACCCGAAACATGTGGGTGTGCCTCAGAGGTAACCCCCCGACTCAGAGCCAGCAGAGACCTGAGTCTGATTCCTCCCCGTGCCATCACTTGTTCTGGACACAGCAGTGTTGGTCTGAGCACTGCACCAAGCTCCAGCTAACGCTCAAGGTCCAGCTATTGCTGGACCTTCCCTCTCCCCTCTCCTGGGGGTCTCCCCTGTGCTTCCCACCCCGAGACTGTGTGGGACCCTTCATCTGAGATCAACTCCCTCATCATGGTTGGCTGCAGTGGGCCATGGCATTTCCCAGTTGGCTGTGAGTCACGGGAGGGTGGGGACTGTGCCCTGTCTAAACCCCATCACATAAAATGCAAAATGAAGTATGCCAACCTCAGAAAAAGAGTCGACATGTTACTGTTGTTGATGCATTGTTGTTATTTATCCAGTAGAGTAAGTCCCCTACACACGAACCTTCAAGTTGCGAGCTTTCAAAGATGAGAGCATGCGTTCCATCAACATCAGGCATGAGTGAAATTGCAGCTCGCCCTCCATCTCCTATTGCTGATGATTGTCTAGCTCTACTATCTCCCATCTCCTCTCCCTCCTCCAGTCAGTAACTCTTCTTGCCTGTTCACTTGATACCAGCCCCTGTATGCCAGCTGCTGTACTGGACTACTGTACTTTTCAAGGGACTGTATTGTAAGATTAAAAATGTTTTCTTTGGGGACTTCCCAAGTGGCGCAGTGGTTAAGAATCCGCCTGCCAATACAGGGGACACACGTTCGAGCCCTGGTCTGGGGAGATCCCACATGCTGCAGAGCAACTAAGCCCGTGCGCCACAACTACTGAGCCTGCACTCTAGAGCCCGCGAGCCACAACTACTGAGCCCGTGAGCCACAACTACTGAAGCCCATGCGCCTAGAGCCTGTGCTCTGCAACAAGAGAAGCCACCGCAATGAGAAGCCCGCGCACCTCAACGAAGAGTGGCCTCCGCTCGCCACAACTAGAGAAAGCCCGCACACAGCAACGAAGACCCAACGCAAGCAAAAATTAATTAATTAAATAATTAATTTTTTTAAAGTTTTCTTTATTTTCTGTGTTTGTTTCTTTTTAATGTATTATTTGTGTGAAAAGTATTATAAATGTGTTACAGTACAGTACTACATAGCCGACTGTGTTAGGTGGGTACCTAAGCTAACTTTGTTGGACTTAGGAGCAAATTGGACTTACAAACGCACTCTCGGAAGGGAACTTGTTTGTATGTAGGGGACTTACTGTAATGATAAACAACCACGTTTCCCTTTCTGGAATCTGAGTAAATCCATAAGATGCTGCGGATTCACATCACGGACTGTCTGCACTCTCTGTTCGAAGTTGGGGGACTTTTCTGGAGGAAGGCAGACTGAAAGAAGGAGTTATTTTTGCTCTTGTTACTTGTAATCAATCTTTTACTCACAGCTGCAAACCTTTACTCAATTATGGATGAAACGTAAGAACCTTTTTGAAATGCTAAGAAAGGAGTGGGTACCAAGGGACCAAAGTAAAAATCCAAAAGCTGAGTGGGGAACAGGCCGGGGTTGTCCACTGCACATGAGCCACACAGAGGCAGAGAGATGGTGGCACCAATGGGAAGGAATTCGGGAAACTCTTGTCTCCCCCCACTTGCGAAATGCTACTGAAATACTATGGACAGAACAACGAGAGGAGGTTCAAGGTTGGCGTGAAAAAGTCAAAATGCCGTCAAAAAAAAAAAAAAATTTAATGGGACTTCCGTGACAGTCCAGTGGTTAAGACTCCATGCTTCCACTCCAGGGGACACGGGTTCGATCCCTGGTGGGGGAACTAAGATCGCACATCCCACATCCCACATGCCAAATGGCTCGGCCAAAAAAAAAAAAAGATGCCATCATTCCCTCAGCAAACATTTACTGAGTCACTTCATGTGCCAGGTCACAACTGTAAGGGGACGCACTCACTGTCCCGCAGGAGTTCCCAGCCTCTGGGAGACACTGTCACACCAGGCTGAGCAAATGCTCTACAGCCAGGTCTGGAGGAGCAGTGGGTGCAGAAAGGGGATGCTACATGGAGGCTCGTGGTAACAGCTCAACCCAAACACCAGGCAGAACCGGGCCAAGCCCTGGGTCCGAATCTTGTTAGCACTGGGACCAAACCTTGCTAGCACTGGGACCATTGCCAAGTTATTCAATCTCTCTCAACCTGTTCATGCCCCTTGAAAATGAGACTATCAGTGCCTGCCTCAGAGGGTTATCATAAAACGATTAAACAGAACATACAATAAAGTGGCCAGCCTAGATCACTGCTTGAAGAAAATACTCAGTAATATTGGCTTTCATTCTTATTCACCTGTCGGACAAAGTCAGACACTTCCACAGAGGAGGTAAGATTTTAGATGCATCAGGGCTTACGAAGGAGGACCGGGGATTTGGTGAAAAGGAGATGTCATTCACAAAGAGACCAACACGTACGTAAATGTTTGGAAACCAGCAAGGCGTTCAAAGTCTTTGGCCTGAGGGACTCAGAGGAGGGAAGAGCTGGACAAGTGGATTTGATCCATGCTACGGAATCTGGACTTTGTCCTGTGGGCATTTGGTCAAAGGACAATGGGTTCTGGAATCGAATAGTTGGATTCCATCCCCACCCAATATTGTGGGTGGTGAGATCGGGGTTGAGGGGGGCAAGCAAGTGGGATTAATAACATCCAACCTGATGGGCTCCTGAATGGTTTACATCTGGGGTCAGAAAACTTTCTCTAAAGAGCCAGGTAGTAAATATTTTCGGATGGGCAGGCCATACGTTTTCTGTTGCAACTACTTAACCCTGTCAATGCAGCATGAGAGCACCCATAGACCATACGTACATGAGTGAGTACAGTTATGTCCTAATAAAACTTTATTTATAAAAACAAGCAGTGGGCAAGATTTGGCCTTCAGGCAGTAATTTTCCCACCCCTGCTTTAGATTAGGAAACAAACCTGAAATCCCCTACAACACAGTGCCCCCTGCCCCTTTCCACATGCCAACAACCAGCACTGTTCTTAGATCCTTATAGCAGGTCCAGTGGCTCCAAGACATCGCTAAATGATCTGAAGATTATCCTGAGCTCCCCCAATCCAAGCTCTAGAGGCTGCTGTGCATCAAGATAATGTGTTCCACAGAATGAGAACTGCTTTGCCACTGAGTGTTTTAGTAATCAATCAGTCAGAGAAAACACATTAAGCACATGGTACTGGAAACACTGAGATCACTGAGGCTGAATCTGCAGGAACAGCACGTGGTTCAGTGAGAAAGTCCCGCTTCCCAGTTGCCTGAGTTCTACTCACAGTTTTACACAGTTTTAGTTGTGCACAATCCTCGAGAGTCACAGTTTCCATTTCTTAATCTGTACGATGAAGGAATTCAGCCAAGCGAGTGTCGGGCCAAGCCCTGGGTCCGAATCTTGTTAGCACTGGGACCAAACCTTGCTAGCACTGGGACCATTGCCAAGTTATTCAATCTCTCTCAACCTGTTCATGCCCCTTGAAAATGAGACTATCAGTGCCTGCCTCAGAGGGTTATCATAAAACGATTAAACAGAACATACAATAAAGTGGCCAGCCTAGATCACTGCTTGAAGAAAATACTCAGTAATATTGGCTTTCATTCTTATTCACCTGTCGGACAAAGTCAGACACTTCCACAGAGGAGGTAAGATTTTAGATGCATCAGGGCTTACGAAGGAGGACCGGGGATTTGGTGAAAAGGAGATGTCATTCACAAAGAGACCAACACGTACGTAAATGTTTGGAAACCAGCAAGGCGTTCAAAGTCTTTGGCCTGAGGGACTCAGAGGAGGGAAGAGCTGGACAAGTGGATTTGATCCATGCTACGGAATCTGGACTTTGTCCTGTGGGCATTTGGTCAAAGGACAATGGGTTCTGGAATCGAATAGTTGGATTCCATCCCCACCCAATATTGTGGGTGGTGAGATCGGGGTTGAGGGGGGCAAGCAAGTGGGATTAATAACATCCAACCTGATGGGCTCCTGAATGGTTTACATCTGGGGTCAGAAAACTTTCTCTAAAGAGCCAGGTAGTAAATATTTTCGGATGGGCAGGCCATACGTTTTCTGTTGCAACTACTTAACCCTGTCAATGCAGCATGAGAGCACCCATAGACCATACGTACATGAGTGAGTACAGTTATGTCCTAATAAAACTTTATTTATAAAAACAAGCAGTGGGCAAGATTTGGCCTTCAGGCAGTAATTTTCCCACCCCTGCTTTAGATTAGGAAACAAACCTGAAATCCCCTACAACACAGTGCCCCCTGCCCCTTTCCACATGCCAACAACCAGCACTGTTCTTAGATCCTTATAGCAGGTCCAGTGGCTCCAAGACATCGCTAAATGATCTGAAGATTATCCTGAGCTCCCCCAATCCAAGCTCTAGAGGCTGCTGTGCATCAAGATAATGTGTTCCACAGAATGAGAACTGCTTTGCCACTGAGTGTTTTAGTAATCAATCAGTCAGAGAAAACACATTAAGCACATGGTACTGGAAACACTGAGATCACTGAGGCTGAATCTGCAGGAACAGCACGTGGTTCAGTGAGAAAGTCCCGCTTCCCAGTTGCCTGAGTTCTACTCACAGTTTTACACAGTTTTAGTTGTGCACAATCCTCGAGAGTCACAGTTTCCATTTCTTAATCTGTACGATGAAGGAATTCAGCCAAGCGAGTGTGTGGAGAAAAGGGAACCCTCCTACACTGTTGGCGGGAATGTAAATTGGTGCAGCCACTATGGAAAACAGTACGAAAGTTCCTCAAAAAACTAAAAATAGAGTTGCCATATGATCCAGCAATCCTACTCCTGGGCGTATATCCGGAGAAAACTCTAATTCGAAAAGACACATGGGCCGCAATATTCATAGCAGCACTATTTACAATAGCCAAGACATGGAAACAACCTAAATGTCCATCAACAGATGAATGGATAAAGATGTGATACACAGAGGACCCGTGTGGAAGGGGAAAGGCAGCACGTGGAAAGGAGGGCCTCTGGAGTGTGGAGTTCTGGAGTTTGGAGCCATGTGGCTGACAGAGTCTTGGTGTTCCAGCCGGGTGTCAGGCCTGTGCCTCTGAGGTGGGAGAGCTGAGTTCAGGAAATTGGTCCACCACAGACCTCCTGGCTCCACGTAATATCAAACGGCGAAAGCTCTCCCAGAGATCTCCATCTGAACGCTAAGACCCAGCTCCACTCAATAACCAGTAAGCTACAGTGTTGGACACCCTATGCCAAACAAAAAGCAAGACAGGAACACAACCCCACCCATTAGCAGAGAGGCTGCCTAAAATCATAATAAGGTCACAGACACCCGAAAACATACCACTGGACGTGGTCCTGCCCACCAGAAAGACAAGATCCAGCCTCATCCATCAGAACACAGGCACTAGTGCCCTCCACCAGGAAGCCTACACAACCCACTGAACCAACATTAGCCACTGGGGGCAGACAAAAAAAAACAACAGGAACTAAGAACCTACAGCCTGCGAAAAGGAGACCCCAAACACAGTAAGTTAAGCAAACTGAGAAGACAGAGAAACACACAGCCAATGAAGGAGCAAGATAAAAACCCACCAGACCTAACAAATGAAGAGGAAATAGGCAGTTTACCTGAAAAAGAATTCAGAATAATGACAGTAAAGATGATCCAAAATCTTGGAAATAGAATTGAGAAAATACAAGAAATGTTTTAACAAGGACCTACAAGAACTAAAGAGCAAACAAACAATGATGAACAAAACAAAAAGTGAAATTAAAAATTCTCTAGAAGGGATCAATAGCAGAATAACTGAGGCACAAGAACAGATAAGTGACCTAGAATATAAAATAGTGGAAATAACTACCTCAGAGCAGAATAAAGATTGAAAAGAATTGAGGACAGTCTCAGAGACCTCTGGGACAACATTAAATACACCAACATTTGAATTATAGGGGTCCCAGAATAAGAAGAAGAGAAAAAGAAAGGGACTGAGAAAATATTTGAAGAGATTATAGCTGAAAACTTCCCTAATATGCGACAGTAAATAGTCAATCAAGTCTAGGAAGCACAGAGATTCCCATACAGGATAAATTCAAGGAGAAAAATACCAAGACACAGATTAATCAAACTATCAAAAATTAAACACAAAGAAAAAATATTAAAAGCAGCAAGGGAAAAACAACAAATAACATACAAGGGAATCCCCATAAGGCGTTAGCTGATTTTTCAGCAGAAACTCTGCAAGCCAGAAGGGAGTGGCTGGACATATTTAAAGTGATGAAAGGGAAAAACCTACAACCAAGATTACTCTACCCAGCGAGGATCTCATTCAGATTTGACAGAGAAATTAAAACCTTTACAGATAAGCAAAAGCTAAAGAGAATACAGCACCACCAAACCAGCTTTAAACAAATGCTAAACGAACTTCTCTAGGCAGGAAACACAAGAGAAGGAAAAGACCTACAATAACAAACCCAAAACAATTAAGAAAATGGGAATAGGAACATACATATCGATAATTACCTTAAATGTAAATGGATTAAATGCTCCAACCAAAAGACACACACTGGCTGAATGGATACAAAAACAAGATCTGTATATATGTTGTCTACAAGAGACCCACTTCAGACCTAGGGACATATACAGACTGAAAGTGAGGGGATGGAAAAAGATATTCCATGCAAATGGAAACCAAAAGAAAGCTGGAGTAGCAATTCTCATATCAGACAAAATAGACTAAAATAAAGACTATTACAAGAGACAAGAGACAAAGAAGGACACTACATAATGATCAAGGGATCGATCCAAGAAGAAGATATAACAATTTTAAATATTTATGCACCCAACATAGGAGTACCTCAATACTTAAGGCAAATGCTAACAGCCATAAAAGGGGAAATCGACAGTAACACAGCCCGGTAGCAGACTTTAAAACCCCACTTTCACCAATGGACAGATCATCCAAAATGAAAATAAATAAGGAAACACAAGCTTTAAATGGTACATTAAACAAGATGGACTTAATTGATATTTATAGGACATTCCATCGAAAAACAAGAGAATACACTTTCTTCTCAAGTGCTCATTGAACATTCTCCAGGATAGATCATATCCTGGGTCACAAATCAAGCCTTGGAAAACTTAAGAAAACTGAAATCCTATCAAGTATCTTTTCCGACCACAATGCTATGATACTAGATATCAATTACAGGGGGAAAAAAAATCTGTAAAAACTACAAACACATGGAGGCTAAACAATACACTACTAAATAACTAAGAGATCACAGAGGAAATCAATAAATACCTAGAAACAAATGGCAACGTAAACAGGATGAACTAAAAGCTATGGGATGCAGCAAAAGCAGTTCTAAGAGGGAAGTTTATAGCTATACAATCCTACCTCAAGAAACAAGAAAAATCTCAAATAAAGAACCTAACCTTACACCTAAAGCAATCAGAGGAAGAAGAACAAAAAATCCCCAAAGTTAGCAGAAGGAAAGAAATCATAGAGATCAGATGAGAAATAAATGAAAAAGAAATGAAGGAAATAATAGCAAAGATCAATAAAACTAAAAGCTGGTTCTTTGGGATTTCCCTGGTGGCACAGTGGCTAAGATTCTGCCTGCCAATGCAGGGGACACAGGTTTGAACCCTGGTCCGGGAAGATCCCTCATGCCGCAGAGCAACTAAGCCCGTGCACCACAACTACTGAGCCTACGCCCTAGAGCCTGCGTGCCACAACTACTGAAGCCCGTGGGCCTAGAGCCCGTGCTCCGTAACAGGAGAAGCCACTGCAATGAGAAGCCCGCTCACCGCAACAAAGAGTAGCCCCTGCTCGCCACACCTAGAGAAAGCCCGTGTGCAGCAACGAAGACCCAATGCAGCCAAAAATAAATTAATTAAATAAAGAAATAAAATACAGTTTTAAAAAAACAGTAAATAGTAAAAGCTGGTTCTTTGAGAAGATAAACAAAATTGATAAACCCTTAGCCAGACTCATCAAGAAAAAAGGGAGAAGGCTCAAATCAAGAGAATTAGAAATGAAAAAGGAGAAGTAACAACTGACACTGCAGAAATACAAAGGACCATGAGAGATTACTACAAGCAACTCTATGCCAATAAAATGGACAACCTGGAAGAAATGGACAAATGCTTAGAAAAGCACAACGTTCCAAGACTGAACCAGGAAGAAACAGAAATATAAACAGACCAATCACAAGAACTGAAATTGAGACTGTGATTAAAAACCTTCCAACAAACAGAAGCCCAGAACCAGATGGCTTCACAGGCGAATTCTATCAAACATTTAGAGAAGAGCTAACACCTATCCTTCTCAAACTCTTCCAAAATATAACAGAGGGAGGAACACTCCCAAATTCATTCTACGAGGCCACCATCACCCTGATACCAAAACCAGACAAGGATGTCAGAAAGAAAGAAAACTACAGGCCAATATCACTGAAGAACATAGATGCAAAAATCTTCAACAAAATACTAGCAAAGAGAATCCAACAGCACATTAAAAGGATCATACACCATCATCAAGTGAGGTTTATCCCAGGAATGCAAAGATTCTTCAATATACGCAAATCAATCAATGTGATAAACCATATTAACAAATTGAAGGAGAAAAACCATACGATCCTCTCAATAGATGCAGAAAAAGCTTTTGACAAAATTCAACACCCATTTGTGATAAAAACCCTCCAGAAAGTAGGCATAGAGGGAACTTACCTCAACATAGCAAAGGCCACACATGACAAACCCACAGCCAACATCATTCTCAATGGTGAAAAACTGAAAGCATTTCTTCTAAGGTCAGGAACAAGACAAGGTTGTCCACTCTCACCACTATTATTCAACATAGTTTTGGAAGCTTTAGCCACAGCAATCAGAGAAGAAAAAGAAATAAAAGGAATCCAACTCGGAAAAGAAGAAGTAAAGCTGTCACTGTTTACAGATGACGTGATACTATACATAGCGAATCCTAAAGATGCTACCAGAAAACTACTACAGCTAATCAATGAATTTGGTAAAGTAGCAGGATACAAAATTAATGCACAGAAATCTCTTGCATTCCTATACACTAATGATGAAAAATCTGAAAGAGAAATTAAGGAAACACTTCCATTTACCACTGCAACAAAAAGAATAAAATACCTAGGAATAAACCTACCTACGGAGACAAAAGACCTGTATGCAGAAAACTATAAGACACTGATGACAGAAATTAAAGATGATACAAACAGATGGAGAGATATACCATGTTCTTGGACTGGAAGAATCAACATTGTGAAAATAACTATACTACCCAAAGCAATCTACATATTCAATGCAATCCCAATCGAACTACCAATGGCATTTTTCACAGAACTAGAACAAAAAATTTCACAATGTGTATGGAAACACAAAAGACCCTGAATAGCCAAAGCAATCATGAGAAAGAAAAATGGAGCTGGAGGAATCAGGCTCCCTGACTTCAGACTATACTACAAAGCTACAGTAATCAAGACAGTATGGTCCTGGCACAAAAACAGAAATATAGATCAATGGAACAGGATAGAAAACCTAGAGGTAAACCCACACACATAGGGTCACCTTATTTTTGATAAAGGAGGCAAGAGTATACAGTGGAGAAAAGACAGCCTCTTCAATAATTGGTGCTGGGAAAACTGGACAGCTACATGTAAAAGAATGAAATTAGAACACTTCCTAACACCATACACAAAAATAAACTCAAAATGGGTTAAAGACCTAAATGTAAGGCCAGACACTATCAAACTCTTAGAGGAAAACATAGGCAGAACGCTCTATGACATAAATCACAGGAAGATCCTTTTTGACCCACCTCCTAGAGAAATGGAAATAAAAACAAAAATAAACAAATGGGACCAAATGAAACTTAAAAGCATCTGCACAGCAAAGGAAAACATAAACAAGACGAAAAGACAACCTTCAGAATGGGAGAAAATATCTGCAAATGAAACAACTGACAAAGGATTAATATCCAAAATTTACAAGCAGCTCATGCAGCTCAATATTAAAAAAACAAACAACCCAATCCGAAAATGGGCAGAAGAACTAAACAGACATTCCTCCAAAGAAGATATACAAATTGCCAACAAACACATGAAAGGATACTCAACATCACTAATCATTAGAGAAATGCAAATCAAAACTACAATGAGGTATCACCTCACACCAGTCAAAATGGCCATCATCAAAAAATCTATAAACAATAAATGCTGGAGAGGGTGAGGAGAAAAGGGAACCCTCTTGCACTGTTGGTGGGAATGTAAATTGATACAGCCACTATGGAGAACAGTATGGAGGTTCCTTAAAAAGCTAAAAATAGAACTACCATACGACCCAGCAATCCCACTACTGGGCATATACCCTGAGAAAACCATAATGCAAAAAGAGTGATATACCACAATGTTCACTGCAGCTCTATTTACAATAGCCAGGACATGGAAGCAACCTAAGTGTCCATCGACAGATGAATGGATAAAGAAGATGTGGCACATATATACAATGGAATATTACTCAGCCATAAAAAGAAACAAAATTGAGTTATTTGTAGTGAGGTGGATGGACCTAGAGTCTGTCATACAGAGTGAAGTAAGTCAGAAAGAGAAA
>NW_006779738.1:2489468-2518504 GCF_000442215.2 Lipotes vexillifer | reverse complement strand
CTAAGGGCAGGACAGGAATAAAGATGCAGACGTACAGAATGGACTTGAGGACATGGGGAGGGGGAAGGGTAAGCTGGGACGAAGTGAGAGAGTGGCATGGACATATATACACTACCAAATGTAAAACAGATAGCTAGTGGGAAGCAGCCACATAGCACAGGGAGATCAGCTTGGTGCTTTGTGACCACCTAGAGGGGTGGGATAGGGAGGGTGGGAGGGAGAGGCAAGAGGGAGGAGATATGGGGATATATGTATATGTATAGCTGATTCACTTTGTTATACAGCAGAAACTAACACACCACTGTAAAGCAATTATATTCCAATAAAGATGTTAAAAAATGTTAAAAAAAAAAAAAAAAAGGTGGTACATATATACAATGGAATACTACTCAGCCACAAGAAAAAAGAATGACATAATGCCATTTGCAGCAACATGGATGGACCTAGAGCTTATCATACCAAATGAAGTAAGTCAGACAAAGACCATACGATATCACTTATATGTGGAATCTAACATATGACACAAGTGTTCATTACCTACGAAAGTTCATTACCTACGAAACAGAAACAGACTCGCAGACATAGAGAACAGACTCGTGGTTGCCAAGGGGGAGAGGGGGTGGCATAGGGAAAGCCTGGGAGTTTGGGATTAGCAGATACAAACTATTATATATAGGATGGATAAACAACAAGGTCCTGCTGTATAGCACAGGGAACCATATTCAGTATCCTGTAATAAACCATAATGGAAGAGAAAAAAAAAAAGAAATTCAGCCAAATGGCAATGTGATTCTGAGTTTGCTTCAGAGGGCTTCAGGGGTGGGGGAGGGCTTTCTGGCACCACCTTGAAGGAAGCCATGCCCATGGGTTGGCCTTGAGTGGTCAGGCTGGCATTCTTTGGGGGAAGGGACAGCATGAGCCATGGGGAGAGGAGTTAACCGGCAACCAGTGCATGAGCCTTCCTTCATCGAGGAAGGGTTCAGGGAGGGAGATGCAATAAAATGGGAGAAACAGGTGGAGCCAGTGCATTGAAGACTCTTGGTGTTTTCTGCTGTCATTGCAAGAAGACGACTTCCTGGTGCATAGTATAGATCAGGAATCAAAAATGTAATGCCTGCAGGGGCTAGACAGGTAGGAGTGAGTACGTGGGACGGATATAACCACAGGGAGCCATAAGAACAGGACAGACTGGCGAGTGCAAGCCCTGCCTAGGAGAGGTGCTGGCACTTAGCTCCAGATGACTGACTGCCGCCATGTGGGCTTCATGGCTCAGCGTGGTTGATCTGATTTTTTTTTTTTAAGAATGTTGGAAATTCAGATTTGTATGTGAGAGCTCCTGATTTTAAAAAATTGACTAAATTGTTTTTATTAACATCATGCCACCCAAACAAACACGGCTGGTTAGATTCTGCCCAAGTTGCCAGTTTGAAACTTCAGCTGTAGATGGTGAGGCTGATTTCAGAATGAGCTCTGGAGAACCAGCAAAGTCAAAGAGCGATGCTGAATCCAGTCCCAGCCTCTGCAGACGGAGGCCTCCTTCAGCATTAGATCAGCTACAAGCTTCACCTGAAACTAGGATTAGCTAGTTACAGGACCCCCAGTTAAATCAGAATTTTAGATAACCAGAATACTTTTTTAGCATAAGTATATCCCAAATATTGCATGGGACATAGACTAAAAAGTATTCAGTTTATCTGAAATTCAATTCAAATGTAACCGAGCATCTTGCATTTTTATTTGCTAAACCTGGCAGCTGTCCCTGGAACCCCACCCCAGGCTCCAATGGGGTCAGACCCTCCCAACTCCTCTCAGAGCAGCACACTCCACCCTCGAGGACACAGGGATACAGTCCACGATGCAGATTTCAAAGGAAAGGGAAGCAGATCACACGTTTGAGGACCTGAACATGGCCGTAACTTCAGGTGATCTGTATTAACTACCCTTGGCATCAAAGGATGGATATTCTGGAGCCATCTCAGCCCCTCACCAGTTGTGTGTCCTTTGGCCCTTTGAGCCTCGGTTTTCTCATCTTGTAAGTGGAGAAGGGAACTCCAATCCCCCAGGATTGTCAAAAGGATGAAATGGAATAGATGTAAAAGCATTATCACACTGTGTCTGGCACCGGGCAGACGCAGAACAAACATTTGTTGTGTGTTCAGTGAAATTCTTCCACCTCAGAATGATTGTCTTCCTACTGCTCCCGTCACCAGGCCAAGACCTGTCTATTGAGGGTCCCAGAAGGCTAAGACAGGGCAATATGAGAAGCCCACCATGGCAGGTGACGTCTCTGGGGACGGGGGAACAGCCAGGGAGCTGAGCTCCTGGTGAACCACCAGGATCACAGTTCAGGGGGAGAATGAGACCCTGGCTTCCTACACTTTCAAGGCTGCAAGTCAAGTATGCAGAAGCCTCCATTTATTTGTTTGTCTGTTTGAAATATATTTGAAATATAACACTGTAAGGTGTACAACATGTTTTGTTTTGTTTTGTTTTACAGTGGGTCCTTGTTGGTTTTCTATTTTAAATATAGCAGTGTGTACATGTCAATCCCAAACTCCTAGTCTATCCCTCCCCCCCGACCCTTCCCCTCTGGTAACCCGCAAATTCATTCTCTAAATCTGTGAGTCTGTTTCTGCCTTGTAAATAAGTTCATTTGTAACATTTTTTAATGCCATTTGCAGCAACATGGATGGACCCGGAGATTATTATTCTAAGTAAATGATATAAAGACAAATATCACGAAGTCTGGCTTATGTGCTGAATCTGAAAAAGACTGATACAAAAGGTGTACAATATGTTGACTTGAGATGTTTATATACTGTAACATGATTGCCACTGTACTGATAGTTAGCACTTCTGTCTTGTCCCATAATTATCATTGCTTTTTTGTGGTGGGAATAATTAAGATCTAGTCTCTTAGCAAGTTTGATGAATATAATACACCCGATGTTGCTGTCTATATTCACTATACTGTGCGTTAGATCTCCAGAACTCATTTATCTGCTAGTTGCAACTTTGTACCCTTAAAACTCTCCAATTCCCCACACCCCAACCCCTGGAAACCACCGTTCTACTATTTGTATGCATTTGGATTTTTTAGATTCCACATATAAGTGATACCTAATATTTGTTTCTGTCTGACTCACTCAGCCTAATGTCCTCAAGGTCCATCCATGTTGTCCCAAATGACAGGATGTCCTTCTTTCTCATAGCTGAATAATATTCCATTCTGTAAATATACACCACATCTTCTTACCTATTCATCTGTTGGTGGACACTTAGGTTGTTTCCATATCTTAACCACTGTGAATAATGCTGCAATACCCATGGCAGTGCACATCTCTCTTCAATATCCTGTTTTCATTTCATTTCCCTTGGGTATATACCCAGAAATGAATTTGCTGGGTCATATGGTAGTTCTATTTTTTAACTTTTTGAGGAACCTCTATATTGTTTTCCATTGTGGCTAAAGCAATTTACATCCCCACCAACAGTGCACAGGGGTTCCCTTTTCTCCACACCCTCACCAACGCTTGTTATCTCTTGTCTTCTTGATGAAAGCCATTTCTAACAGTGTGAGGTGATATAGCTCACTGTGGTTTTGATTTGCATTTCCCCAATGATTAGTGATGTTGAGCATCTTTTCGGGTATGTGTTGGCCATTTGGATGTCTTCTTTGGAAAACTGTCTATTTAGTTCCTCTGCCCATTTTTAATCGAATTGTTTGGGAGTTTTTGTTATTTTGGATATTAACCTTTTTTCAGGTCCAGGGTTTGCAAATGTTTCTCCCATTCTATATGTTGCCTTTTCATTTTGTTGATTTTTTTCTTTTGCTGTGCAGATGCTTTTAAGTTTGAGGTAGTCCCACTTGTTGATTTTTGCTTTTGTTTTTTGTGCTTTGGTGTCATATCCAAAAAAAATCACTGCCAATGCCAAGTTCAAGGAGCTTATTCTCTATGTTTTCTTTTAGGAGTTTTATAGTATCAGGTTACATTTAAGTCTTTTTGATCCATTTTGAGCAAACTTTTGTAAGTGGTATAAGACAGGGGTCCGATTTCATTTTTCTACAGGTGTTTATCCAGTTTTCTCAACATCACTGTGGAAGAGACTATCCTTTCTCCATTGGGTGTTCTTGGCTTTCCTGTCAAATATTAGTTAACTGTATATGCTGGTGGGGGGTGTAATTTTGAGCTCAGAATCCTTCTCAATTCATGGCTTGCCACTGTTCTTCAGCAGCTTGGCTACTCTTACAGGTAGTACAGAGATGGTCTCTTATGCACTCAGAATGTTTTTTGAGAGGCTCAAAGAAACCCAGGACTAGCTCCAGCCACCCTCCCCACCTCCACGTTCAGGCCTGAGAGCCAAACCCAAACACAGAACAGCTGGGAAGGCCTTCAAGCATTCTGAGGCACAAAATAGAACCAGGAGCTTGAAGTTCTCTATCTGATTCCTTCCTCAGACTGCTTAGAGGATGACAAAGGATGTCTTCACTTAAACACAGAGATGCCACTGCCACACACTTACCTGATACACACACACACACACACACACACACACATATTAAAGGTCTCTGTGAGAATCTGTTTAAACTACATCCCTTGGGAATACTGTATCAGTTTCCTAGGGCTGTGTCTTAGTCTATTCATGCTACTATAACAAAAGCACCATAAACTCTGTGGTTTATTAACAAAAAACATCTATTTCTCACAGTACTAGAGGCTGGAAGTCCAAGATCAAGGCACCAGCAGGTTCAGTGTCTGGTAAGGGCCTGCTTCCGTGTTCACAGAGAGCAACCTTCTCACTGTGTCCTCACAGTGAGAGTGAGGGAGCTTCCGGAGTCTCTTTTATAAAGGGCACTAATGTCATTCACAGGGGCTCCACCCTCTTGACCTAATCACCTCCCAAAGGCCACACATCCTACTACCCTCACATTGGGGGGTTAGGTTTCAATATATGAAGTTTGAAGGACACATACATGCAGTCCATAGCACCAGGTGACCTCTACGACTTGAAATCCCTGTAAACTGAAGCCAGCCCTTCATTCCATGGTTAAACATAGGCTTAAATGCAAATGAAATAACTTAATACTCTTTTCCTATGAAACTCAACTTCAAAGTAGCTAAAAGATAATAATTATGCCTGGCATCTGTCTTTGTGTTTTTAGGCACTTTGATGTATGCTCACCACACTCACACCAAGAGGACCCCCAAAAGGAAATGCAAACTTTATCATTCTGGAAACCAGAGTAAGCGCTAGGTTTCTAGAAGCCTGACCAGGGACTCTGGGCACTCAGGATTGGCCTAACTGACCCCTTCCAAGCACACCCTCCAGGAAAGGGAAGGGCACGTGGGTAAACCAAGCTCTCATCCAGACACCACTGCCATGGGAGACCAGCCGTCCCTGTTCTGTGCCTGCACGGCCTGATCAATGAAATGCGGATAATGGACTTGATTTCTCTCATTGAAATTCTTGAGAAGTGTTAAGTACCAATTAAAGATGTGTCTAAATGCTTGACGGAAATAAGAGTAAGCTACAGAAAACGTGACTTGAGCTGAAGGCAGCAGGATTTCTGGGGAAGTTTTCTTTCCTCTGTTCTTTCCTCCCTCTTTCCACAAATGGTTTTTGGGTCTTGAGTACCTTGTGCTAAGTGCTGTGATCAAAGTGACCAAAACACAGGGTCCACTCTCTGCAAGTAATCAGTTCACTGGGCCACACAATCCCCCCAAAATAATCCCAACACCTGTAATGATGGGGCAGCTTGCTCACGTGCACAGGGCCTGAGGAAGCAGTGCTGTCCTCCAAGCAATTGGAAGTGAAGGTCACAGGTCATCCGTTGGCTGCAGCTCAGGCAGATGGGCTAGATGCTTCCTCAGGCTCCGGACAGGGCTCTGATTCATTAAAGTGAATAGGATCGTAGGTCCCTGGGCTGGACAAATTCTAGAGGTGAGGCCAAAGCTCTCCCCTAACAGATCCGGAAACTGAGGACACCCAGGTGGGGACCAAGCCTCCCACACTTCCTCAAAACAAACTAGCACCCCAGGCCTTCTGTGTAAACAGAGTCGATTTTCCCTGCCTAGTGATTTAATTTATGAGGTTCTTTTATGGTAATGAGTTGGAGCCGCGCGCGCACACACACACTGAAATGTAGCGCAAACCACTGTGAGAGCTGAAAAATGCTAATCTCCCTCCAACATCTCCACACCATTCTCCTGAAACTACCTACACCTGCAAGGTTCCTGCGGGTTAATTATTGCTGCAGAGGAAATGGCAGTGATTTGCATCAACTTCCATCTACTGGAACCAGGCAATGTCAGTCCTGCAGGAACAGGCTTGGGTTAACCTATGAGCCCCACTGCTTACAGGTAAGAGGGATGCAGCTTTGACCCACGGCACCGCTTCCCTCGACGAATCACACACAGTGCCCCTGCCGCCTGGGGGCCCCTGCGGCGATGTGGTTACCTGCTCACCTGTGCTTGACACATCTGATACTCTCGGAGCTTTCCCACCTGCTCCTCGTGGCAACAGCCTGAGGCCCTAAGTTCAATTTGGCCTGGTATTTCATTTGGCCTGTTTGAAAGTTCCATCCATACCTAGTGAGCTCACCAATAACCATTAAAGCCATCTTTCTCCCTCTCCAAGTTCCAGGCTTTTTATAATGACTGGCTCCCAGTAGAATTTCAAAATTTCGCTGGCCAGTGCAGGCCAGGCCCACTTCTCAAGGCAGGGCCAGTTACCAAACAGAATCACGTGCGTTCAGGGAAAGCGTAAAGAAATCGCTACATAGGACTGGCCTCTGGGGTTCTGAAGGCCTGAGTCCTCTGCTCTCACACTGCAGGGAATTTGAAAGCTCACTGGCTGTTTGTCCACCTGTGTGTGTAACAGGGCACCGACTAGTTCTGAGAAAAGGAAGCGTCTGTAATCCATACATTGATATGCAAAGGTGAGGTGCACTGTGAGAGATGCACCTGAGGTAGGTTCCCATTCTGCATTTCACCTTTATCCTGGGATTCCTGTGGCACACGGCTGCCCAAAGAGGGTTTCGAAAGAAAGTTCTGCTTGTACACACAGCTCATCTACAAAAATCTTTCACTGAGCCACGTTTCAACCAGAAAAACTATGATGTTTGCATTCATACGTGTGGACTGTCATTAGGTGATGAGGCACCTAAGGGCACCAAGAGTTTCACATCAAGATAGCACCTGTCCTGGAAGGTTCTCGATGGTGCTAAGTATGTTCCTATGTATAACAAGTATTTCATATTTATAGATGCTGCTGCATTTTCTCCCTGAAAGGCGCTGAGCAACCCTGTACTGATAACCGTGGGCCCCAGGAGCTGTTCTCAGAGCGCTTAGCTCACTCCCTGTGGCTGGTTCTCACAAGCTCTGGAGGGCAGGACTGAGCCCATCCTGTTTCTCTACCTGGGCTGAGGAGGGCAGCTGGCTTAGCGGGTGCTCAGTAGCACTGGGGCAGGAGTGAGTGGGTGAAGGTGTGTGGAGATGGACAGAAAAGCAAAGTCTAGTTCGTAGAGAGCGAGCTGGTCGGGTAGGAAGGCTGTGGCCACCAGAGAAACCCCACTAGGTGAGCGTGAGGGGCAGAAGGGGGCTGCTGCCTGTGGTTGCCTAATGTGCAAGAGGCAAGTATCTGCCGAGGAGCTTGGCACAAAACACATGGCATCTTGTATGACTAGTTTCTAGGCATCTTCCTGGGGGGCAAAATATGGAGGACTAAGGAAGTGTAGCAATGGCCGACATTACACACACTGATCAAGGATTACACACACTGATCAAGATCGAGTCCATCCAGGTGCTACTCAGGACCACCCCCCAGCCCTGACAGGTACTGTGGAGGCCAACAGCTGGGCCCAAGTCCCCTCACCGATGGGCATGTCCTTCAAATGCTGCCCAGGTACAATCGGAGCTGCACACCTAGGCGCCATGCCATCTCAGGGTGGGCTTGTGTCATGGCTGACGGCCGGGACCGGTGACTGGGCTTCCCCACATGTGTGACGCCCGCCTGCACCTGCAGCAGCGCGGAAAGGAGACCTGCCTGCCTACAGGGGCCTCACCCAATCCCTACCTCCCACCCATCCTCCAACACCCACTCCCACCTACTCCCACCAAATCCCCCCCCCGGCCACTCCCACCCAAGCCCCACCTTCCACTCTCACCCAGGAGTTGCTGACAAATGCACTGAGTCAAAACAGAGTCCACTCCACGGCCTCCACTTTGCGGCTCCATCATACCGTCTAACCTTAGATGACCCAAAACAGCGCTATTACCTTCCTCAGCCATCGCCCCTATAAAGAAACACAGCTGCTAATGTCCTTAACCATTGCCAGCTGAAGCCACATCCTGGTCAGTGCATCGGCCTTTATAAACAGGCCTGCCCACAGGCCAGGGGCACACAACACCCCTGTGCTCCCAGCTAAGATGTGGGCCCAGGTGCTGATGGCAGGAAGAGAACTCTGCAGCGGCCCCCGAGGTTCACAGAAGGCTCTTGGCTGCGTTATCCTATCAAATCCTTGTCTCCTTCAGCAAACTGAAGCTCAGAGAGGTTCAGAGTCAGAAAATGACAAAGCCAAATCCAGCTCAGGTCTTCTGATGGAAAAAGGAAATGTGAGAGCAGTCAACCACCCCAGAAAGGGGGAGAAGGGCTCTGTGATGTCTCTTGGGGCCCTGCAAGGTGTTTCTCTTTGAATATTATTAGCCGTAAAGAGGCCTAAGGACCAGGACCAAGGATTTTTCTTTGTAATTTCCTAGAATATTTGAGGTCTCAATTCAACGTTTACTGAGAATCTACATGCTATACGTCGTGCTAGAAACTGGGTTGTACAGAAACGGTTCCTGCCCTCAGGACGGTCACAGTCCCAGAGATGAGAGCAGCAAGAAAGGAGATAATGGCAATAGAGTCACGGGGAAAATGAGAGAGGTCTCTGTGCAGTTCAGAGGAGTGTGACTGATTCTGCCTTAGGGAGGAAGCTGTCTTTGGAGGAAGCTGTGGTGACACTGAGTGAGGATTTTGCAGGATGAATAGGAGTTTGCCAGGCAGTTGAGAAACTGGGAGTTATCCCTGGCAAAGGCAGCCATACCTATCAAGGCCATGGGCATGACCAGCACGCAGATGCTGGAGAACACAAGTTGCTCAGTACTTCTAGATCCCAGAGTGACAGGAAATGAGGCCAGAGATATAAACAGGGTCCAGGTCACGGCACCAGCTTTGCATGCTAGGCTAAGAGCTTGGATGTGACCCACAACTAATCAGCAGTCATGGAAGCATTTCAACAGGAGTGCATAAGGAAGATGTGGTACATATGTACAATGGAATATTACTCAGCCATAAAAAAGGATGAAATACTGCCCCTTGCAGCAACATGGATAGACCTAGAGATTATCATACTAAGCAAAGTAAGTCAGAAAGAGAAAGACAAATACCACATGATATTACTTATATGTGGAATCTAAAATATGACACAAATAAACTTATCCATGCAACAGAAACAGACTCACGGTTACCAAGGAGGAGGGGGGGTAAGGGAGGGTTGGATTGGGAGTTTGGGGTTAGCAGATGCAAACTGTTATATATAGGATGAATAAACAACAAGGTCCTACTGTATAGCCACAGGGAACTATATTCAATATCCTGTAATAAACTATAATGGGGGGAGAAGAAACAGGAGCTCATGGTCAGATTCCCACTGTCGATGGTCACTCCACTCACAGTCTGGAGAGAGTTTCAAAGGAGAAGCAAAGAGACTAATAGATCAGCTATTGCCATAGTCCAGGCAAAGAGATGTGGACCCAGGTGGGGCTGCTGAGCTGCTGAAGGGAGGACTGACTCAGGTGACAAGAGTTAGAAAGTAAACTCGACCGATAGACTAGAATAGGGGAGGTGTGGCACAGTCGAGGATGATGTCCAGGTTTCCTGCCTTGTGCACCTGGATGAGTTGTAGCATCCCTGACTGACGTGGGAAATACCGGGAGATGAGCAGACTTAGGAGGATGGTGCGTTCATTCCTGACCATCTTGGATTTGAGATGTCCATGGGACCGTCCTGTCCAGGTGCCCCTCGTGCACCTGGAAATGTGAGTGTGGAAGAGAGCACAGACGAGTGACCTTAGCAAGCGTGTTTTCTGTGGGCTGGTAGGGGAGTTGTGAGAAAGTGAAAACGAGTGTAGACGAGTCCTGAGTTAGTGCAGCTAAGGGTGAAGAGAAGGAAAATCAAAGTCCTGCAGGGCCACGGAACTGACTTCCCTGTGACACCAGAGAGCTGGAGGGAGTGAGGGGTGGCCTTGGGGCCAGGATGCAGGCATACGTGCAGATGGGCGGCCAGGAATAGGAAAGGGCGGCTTGTTCTCAGTTGCTGGAGAGAACAAGAGACAGATGCATGAGGGCAGACATCACTTGGTACAAAGCTGAAACAAAGGGGGACAAGAAATCGAGAACTATATGTTGTTCTTCTCTATAAAAAATGGGCTTAATGAAAAAGTTGTCTAGGTAATTAGGTTACACTTTAAAGTGACCAGGTAAGAGAATCTTTAGAAAGATAAGCTAATTCTAAGTATAATATGCTCATACCTCTCCATAGCGTATGCACATACATTCATGATACACCAAATGCCATAGGGTAAAACTCCTCTTGGATCTGGCAACACTGAATTATTTTACTAAGATTCTTTAGAACCATGAAGACAATAGGTTCCAGTGGGTTTTAAAACCACTGCATATCGAACAGCATGTAGACTTTGGCTACCCCTACTTAGAATAACCAAAATCTATGAAAATATAACATAAATTTCTGCTCATCTGAGAAAAGGGCTCTCTGTCTTGGTATCTGTTCTTCCAAACATCAGCAAACTCGAGAGCAGAACACAAGCTTCAACCTCCCAAAGGAGAAGCATCTCCCATCGCAGAGCAAAGTAAAAATGCCTTTGGAGACAAATTTGAGGGCATTCTGAAGATTTTGATGCGCAGAGAAATCTCAAGCTTGAAAGAACAAGAAGCAAAAGGCGAAATAAACATTTCCAGTATCTTAAAGAACCAAGGCATCAAACTGCTCATTTGACCAAGGGGAGACTTACAAAAGGCTTGGTATGTAGGTTGAATCCAAAGTGGATCGCCATGGCTACGGGCTTTTAAACCATCACTCGCTGGGGACAGGAGCGGGTGTCGGGTCCACATTTGGGCCCCATCCATCAAACACCCACCTCTGCAGAGCACGGTGCAGGCGCTATACAGACGCAGGTCCCACCACCCTGGGGTCACCCTGCAGGACAAACTGCAAGGCAATTACAGCATCTGCCACACAGGGGCGCTGTGAGAGATAAGGGATGTGGTCCAGAGTGGAGCAAGGTAGCCCCTCCCACTGCCTGAGAAGAGGAGCTCATACCTCCCCACCAGCAGCACTTGGGCAAGAGAAAGGACTTGAAGGCAGGGGGCTGAGCGTGTCCCCTGGCACCAGGCGAATCCCAGCCTTTCAGCGAGTCACTCTCTGGCTGTGCTTCTCAGGAGTCCTGCTTTCTCTGCCTCAAGAGTTTGGGGGATCAGATCAGGGTCTTCACGCAGGCTCCTGGCTCCAGAAGCTCACTGTTCAACTGCCACATCCTCTCAGCAGGATAACTGGGGGCAGGAGAGGAAAGGAAGACGATTTGGGAAATGTGCTTTGCCTCCTGGGAAGGTGGAGACCCTGGATGCTGCACCGGGCTGGGAGCCCAAAGGCTGGGTGTGATGCAGGCACCAGAGGAGCAGATGGCAGAACCCCCCCTCCCCGCCCCGCGCAAAGCTGAGGACTTGGGCGTCCAAATGAGACAGTCTCCTCTTCCTGATCACATTATTTTCCTCTTGGAAAGGTTTTTTTGTACATCTTGAGTTCAAAGGAGGGTTGTGCGCAAAAGAGAGGCTGTCCCATCCCCAAAGCGGGTACTTGTCGGAACATGTGATTTGCCGAGTGCCGACGGGGAAGGGCAAGGAGCCCTGGACCGGCGTCCCCAAAGTCCTGAGGCAATAGCAGGGCACCCGCTCTGAGTCAGAGGAAGGGCATGCTTCTACTATGACCAGCTCCTCCAGCACCATGTCTTTCTCCTTCCCACGTCCCTCGGCTGTGAAGCAAGTGTGGTCCATTGAGGCAGGTTTACATCAACGAAAATCACATTCCTGGGTGCCTTGATTCTTTGACACATGCAGTTTCTGAGGCTGAATGACCCCTGACCTCTGGCCAGTCCCTGTTTACTCCTCTGCACAATCCACTCATCCATCAGGGAGTGGCCGTGCCCTTGGGAGGCGTCTCCAGCTCAGCCCCAGGGGCAGCCTTGCAGGGGTCCAGGAGCGCACAGGTTGCCCGGTGCTGGTGCCCAGAGCATCCTCGAGGGCGCTTGCTGGGCGCCTGCTCATATGAACCCACCCCACCCCCGCCCACCTACCTCCGTGTCAGCGACCTGGTTGCATTCATTCATTCATTTGGGGGGATAGGTACCGTACGTCCCCAGTGCCAGGCTTTGCCAGGTGTCGGGGATGTGATGGGAGGTAAACCAGGCACAGTCCCATCCCCGATGGAGCTCACCTTTTGGTGAGAAGAGATGTCAGAAGCAAACAAGCAAAGAAACCAGGTTCTGCTGGTGGTTAAGTGCCATGGAGAGCAACTAGATCGTTGGGGGCATGGGTGTTAATACCAGGGAAGTCTCTCTGAAGAAGGGACACTGAGCTAAGGCCTGAGTGATGACCTGCAAGGATATATCAGCTCTGGTCCCTGAGCAGGAGAACCCAAAAGGAAGCCATGACGGAGGGCCAGGTCGCAGGCGTGAGGCAGAAGGCCTCAGCACTGTCCCAGCTCATCAAACACAGGTGCCCGGGACTGCCCTGGCGGTCCAGTGGTTAGGACTCCGAGCTTCCACGGCAGGGGGCATGGTTTCAATTCCTGGTCAGGGAACTAAGATCCCTTGGCCAGAAAAAGATACAGACGCCCACTGCCCGGAATATTTGCGACAGTGTACGGGCCTCTGTCCCCACCCCCCGACCCCTGAGGCACAGGGCTTTCATGGACGCCAGCATAGGTGGCACGCTGTGGACTCCCTCACAAAAGGGAGGCAAGCACGGCCTGCTCAACTGGGAAGAGAGGTCATCCCTGCGAGGACACTCCAGTAGCTCACAGTTGGTCCGATTTCCCCAGGTGACCCTCCAGTCACATCCATCACAGGATCCAAAAGACCTCAGCCAAGGGAGGCAGTCAGCCAGCTCCTGTAACTGGCACCCTTGCCCCAGCTCTTGGGTGTGAACCCCACTTAGTATTTGGTCCCTTTCTCAGAAGAGGGGCTGGTTCAGGTATGGCCAGGGTCCTCAGGGCTCTGTCCTGGTCCTGGCTGCCTTGCACACACTACCTTCTGGAAGTTCCCCTTCTCCCCACCACGTGGAAAGGTGCCAGGCCACACCGCGCCTTTGCTTGGGAGCAGGGCATTTCCCTCCTGAACATCACAGGTCCACGTGCTTCCTGAGGTGATGAGTGACCTTGACTCACGTGGGTGAAATAATGGCCTTCAGTCTCAACCTTCTTGGTCACGTTGCAACACAGCCCTCTGGAAGGAAGGACTAGTTCCCAGGGCCAGCTCAGGGAATTTCAAACACCTCCTAGTCGGGGCTTACCAAACTCACCGTCAAACGATCGGTCCACGTGCCAGAACCGCCCTGGCCTGCTGCCACAAAAGGTGCAATGGCAGAGCCTTGGGGAGGTAGAGACTGGAGGACTGGGCCTGATTCCCAGCTCTCCCTTTTCTGTGTGACTTTAGAAGAATAACTCAACCTCTCTGAGCTGCTGCATCTGTATCCGCGTGTGAGTTGTGGGGAGAATCGAGTGAGAAAATGGCCGTGAAAGCACTTCAAAAGTTTGAAAGCACCACACCAGTGACAGTCCTTCTGTCCGGTTGAAAAACTGATCCTAATGGGTGAACTTCTGAGTTTTTACCCAAGGAGCTCTTGGGATATGAGAACTGATATCCCTGAATTCACTTCAATGTTTTTAGTATATCAGCAAGTAAATTTCCGGGGTAAAATCCAAAATATAAACTCCATGCCACATTGTAGAGCATTATGATAAGATGTCAGGAGATCCCCATAGATGTAAACATCATAATATAGTCTTTGCTCCAAAATAATTCCTTGCAGACCCAGAACTGGAATTTCCATGGCACTACTGGCTATGAGTTGAGCCTGCAGTGAGGTACAGTACTGGGGCCCAATAGGGCCTTAGGCTGTTTTCTCTGAAACAAGTCCTTTTGTAGCTTACAGTTTATACCGTGAGAGAAGGAGGAACAAGTTCTTCGAAGCTACATGCTTTGGAGTTGCACGAAGAATCCTGCCCTCCTGGTCAATGACCCTTGCTGCTCACGTGGGTCCGTGTTCCTCAAATGCCTCTTCTTAGAAGAAACTGCTAAACTTTCACCATCCCATTTTATCAACCAAAAGAGAGGCAAGACTCGGGTCCTTCCTCACCCACAGGTAACAACATCAGCCTAATTATGATGCCCAAGGACAAATGACCAAGGATGTGGCTGTGGACAGAGGTGGGCTGGACAGGAAGGGACAAGCAGGCTGGGTCTGCAGAAGGCTGTTCACCACATCACACACACCCGTCTTGGCTAGTCTCCTGCCCCAGCAGTAGGAGAGACCTCCCCCACATCAGAAAGTAGGAATCTGATCCTCCTTGAAAAATACGGGGTGTGAGGGACTTCCCCGGCGGTCCAGTGGTTAAGACTCCGTGCTTCCACTGCAGGAGGCCCAGGTTCGATCCCTGGTCGGAGAGCTAAGATCCCGCATGCCACTTGCAGTGTGCCCCCCCCCACAAAAACACAATGTGTGTGTGTGTGTGTGTGTGTGTGAGTGTGTGTGTGTGTGTGTGTGTGTGTGTGTGTATGGGGTGTGAGCGCTGGAAGGCTCCAGTAAATTCAAAACGAACTGCAGTAGAACCGTCCATCTTTCTTCTCCATGATCTCAGAGGGAGAGTTTAGAAACGCCAATACCCAAGCTCCACCTGCAGCCAGCTAGAAGGTGGTATCTCAAACGCCCCACGTCCAAGACCATCCTCTTCGTTTCCCCTCTCCGTGTGCTCTTCCTAAGTCCTCCCCATCTCAATCCACGGCTCCATGCTCCAGCTCCAGCAAACACCCAGAAGTGATCCTTAATTCCTCCCTCCTCCGTGCCCTGTGTCCTGTCCATCACAATCGTATGTCAGCACTGCCTCTCCAAGAAATCCGGGCTCACATACCCCTTCCCCTCGCCTGGGCCCCTGGCCAATGACCTGCTTACTCCCAGCGTCGCCTCTTACAGTGTCTTTCTCCCTAACCTCTGAACAGGCCACCCTCATTTCCCTGTCAGGGCCTCTGCCCGGCTGCCCCCTCCCTCTGGAATGCTCGTCCCAGGTCTGGCCCTTGCCCATCATTTGGGATGAGCTCATGTAGACTGCTCTGCTCCCCTAACTAAAGTCGGTCCTCCCCTCGCAGCCTCCCCTCCAGCCCATCTCTGTTACATCATGCATTTTTATTTTCCTTTTCATTTGATGTGTTGATTATCTGTCTCCTGTGAGCCCCGTAAGCCAGGGGCCATGACTGCCTCATTCACCACCGTATCCCTGGCACCTGGAGCCATTCCTGGGCCAGCACGGGCTGCTCAAAAAGTACTTAATCACCACCTCTGAGAGCCCAGTAACTTCGAGCAGACTGGGCTTGGTACAGCACACTGACACTTCCTGGGGTCACCAACGGCCAGTGTCAACACCTCAGACCACAGGGCTGCGACTGAGTTCCCGGGGTGGCCGCCAAGGCCCGTCAGTGCTGAGGAGAAGCCCTGAGCCTCCCTCACCCCCGGCCTCCTTCTCTGCAGGGCGGCCCCTCCCTCCAGGAGTTGGGCTCCGGCCCCAGAGTCAGGCCGCCCACGCCCCAGAGCCCTAGGGAGGAGGGCACCCTTCTCCCCTTCTTGGCCTCACCACCCAGCCAGGCAAGCCTTGCCATTTCCCCATCTATAAGACAGGGACAAAGAATGCTTTGTCACCCCACCTACTTCTCACGGTGTTGTGAAACTACTGTTTGTTTGGAAAACACTCTGAGCAACTTGGGTAAAGGTGCCTGTGGTTCAGATGACATTGCTGTATTCGGTCCAGGCCCGGGGCCCTCCAACTCATCATCCGGTCACCGCCTTGCCTGCCTGAGGGATGGGAGGTGCGCAGCCTCTCCTGTGTCACCAGGCCTGTGTCACCAAGCCTACTGGCCACACTGTGGTCCCAGAATAAGCCCAGGAGGTACGTGTGCATTCCTGGGGCCGCCTGACCCACTGATTTCAGCAGAATATGAGCTCTCCGTGGGCCTGGACATTGGCCACTGAGTGCCCAGCCTGCCCTGTTGTCAGGAAGGAGAGCCAAGGGTTACCTGGGGATAACCTGCCCGAGCTCTGGCCACGTGGGGTGGGGCCGAGTCCTCGGTACCAGCCTCTCAGGCCAGGAGCCAGGAACAGAGGAACTCAGTCTTGGCCCCTGGCCTGGGGAGGACAGATCGCAGCCTGCAGGCACTCAGGTGCCCCTCATCGGCTGCAGATACAGTGGCCACCACGTTGCCATGACAACCATACTTGGCAACAATCTCTCTGCCCCCCGCCCCCACGGAGGGGACGACCCCCAGCACTGACCAGGCATTTCCCGGAGCAGCTTGAGGTTGATGATGGAGAAAGGCCAAGGGCTGGACAGTATGAGGGGACAAGGAACACACCTGCCGTTCAGCAAACAGTCTGGCCTTCACTTCCGACTGGATGTTGGACTCAGCGCCCCCAGATCTCTCTCCCTGCAGCCTCCACCCAGGGGCTGCTGCTTCCCTAAAGCGGGTGGCAAGGCGTTTAGCAGACGGTGAACAACAGACAGCATGTACATTTAATTATAACTCTCCCGGATAGGAAGGGCTGGCTATATACAGTATGTCTGCCTGTTACTAATTATATTTATTTTCAAATGAGGGGGGCGGCGGGGAGGGGGATCTTCTGAAGATGAGTCAGAAAAAAACCCTTTGGTGTTATGAAAGCAGAGCCATGTCTCCCAAGGGTGTCTGTAACACGTGGCTGTCACCGCCTGACAACGGAAAACCTGAGCCGAGCCAGCTACACTGCTGAACACGGCGCAATGGCTCTCCTCGCCCCGGGGCCCCTCAAGTGGGCACCTGAGCAGCTGAAAGGCCTTCTCTCCACCGGAGAGCCCGACAGCTGGCTGGGCCTCCTCCCTCCTGCAAAGACAGGGCCATGCAAGCGTCTGCTGTCACCTCAACTGGGAGGCAGCGTTCCAGCTGAAACACAGGAAAGACTTTTTTCCTCATCAAAGGAAAAGCATTCTGCCCAGATGGCCGAAATGAAAAGACTTCAATTTCAATCCTCACACAGCCCACGATGTTATTTCTAACAACACCGTGAACACCTAGAAACCCAAGATAGTCACCCCCATGCCTGGCAGAAGCCAGCCACACTATGGAGGCCGTCAGAGCACTGGTCTGTCTGACCAGCCGACGCGGGCCACACACACACGTGTGCACTCCCCTCCGCGTCCGTGTGTGTGAAGCACACACGGGCGTTTGGGGCAGGGGTGCTCCTCGGGCCCCATCAGCTCCTCCGACTTTAAGGCGCTCGGCTGCCCTACCTTCTCGCCACATATACACCGTGGAGTGAGGAACAAAGGGGACCCAAGGTGACACATCCGCCCAGGGGAGCCGTTCAAAGCCATAGCGTTCAGAACGGGTTTTCCAATAATTTTTAAAATAGTCACACTTGTTTTTGTTTGCTTTCTTCCAGGAAGGCTGCACTGTTTTGGAAAAGGAGGGGAGGACAAAAAAAAGAAAATGTGAGTTCATTTCCTGAGTCTTTCAAATATTTCTCTGTAGACAGAGCACTGAGAAGCCGGGACCAGAGGGCAAGGGGGGCTCCGGGCGGCAGCACACCTGAGGTGCAGAGCGGAACTTGGTCCCTCCCCATGCTCTTAATGGGCCATCGGCGGGGAAACCAGATTCAGCAACAGGGGATGTGGAAGGACCTGGGGGGGCAGGCCCCCAGAAATGTCATTAAGGCAAGCTGTTCCTGGAATGGGTCTCCCTGTTTGTCCAGGCAAGGTTGGATGATTAACTCAGTTTATCTGAAGGAGGAGGCAGAAAATGGACCCTGTGACTGATAAATTAGGGACCCAGGAGGGAGTTACGGGCGCAGCCAACGCTTGTCAGAGTGCTTTTCACACATGCTATTTTACCCCACGAGCAGTGGCACTGTGCCCGTTCCACAGGGGAGGTTCTGGCGGGTACGCAGCGGACCCGAGGGCATCCTACCCTCTGCCCCAGACTAAGCCATCTTTCCCGGGTGGCTCTCTGAGCCCTCTGTCCCTTTCCTTCAGGGCTGTAGCTGGCATCATGCGCAAATGGCACTGCGGGGTGAGCTGGCCTGCGTCTGTCTCTGCCCCACTAGGATAAAAACTCCACGAGGACAAGGACGTGCCTTCTCACCGGCTTGTGTGGGACCAGCACAGAGCCGCGAGCACAGCAGCCCTGCCGTGTGTATCTGTCGGATGAGTGAAGGGATGAATGAATGAACCAAAAACTCCCACCTGAAAGGAGAAGGCCCAGGAGAGACGCATGGCAACTCCGAGCGTGCCAGCTGTGACACAGCTGGGTTCATTTTGAAACCAGCGGCAGTAGCCAGCCCACACTGAGCCTCCACGGCCAGGGGGCCCAGCTGCCGGGCCTGGGGCAGCTCTGCCCTTCCTGTCAAGGTTCTGTGCAGTGTGGGCAGGGCATGGACCCCCGGGCGGCAGATGGGGGCCAACACCCTTGGGACAGATGGACACTCAGGACCCGGGAGAGCTGCGCTTCATCCTAAAGGCATCCTGGCAATTCAGGGGCAGAGCCTGGAATCAGACCCGTCAGTCCTGCCCGTAAAGTCCCTGGTGGGCTCATGGATTGAAGCAATGATCTGGTTTTCAGAGCAATGGTCCCAGTTCCGGTTGAGCCACACAAAGATGACCCGCAGGCTCAAAGTTTCGGGGCCTGGCCACTGAGAAAGGCTCCCCGCTCTGCAGCCCGGCTTCCCCAGCTCTCCTCCGAGACCCCAAGGCAGACTCAGCGACAGTGAGACCGACTGAGGGAAAGAAAAAGGGACAGGACAGAAGGACATGTAAAAATGGGGACCCCATGAGGCAGGGGACCTCTGAAGGCTGATCCGCTGCTGTGTCTTTTATCCTGGTTCTACACACAAGCATCTGTAAGCGCTGTTTGCACCCCTGGCTTTGCCTTCAAACCAGGACTTCTGGGGAAACACAGGGCCCAGCCCTTGAAGGCTCCCAGCCCACCGATGATGCCAGGTGGGGAAACCCCAGCGCAACCCACTTCTGTGTGGCACAGAGGCACCCACCGGACTGTCACCACCCCGGGGTCTGCAGCTCCTCCAAGGAGATGGGAGGGAGCACTGGGCGGTCCCAGCCTCCAATGGCCAATTCCTCTCCTTTGCCTCTAACTTTCTGATTCTGCTGGGTTGAAGTTTATGAGAAACTGAATCCAGCCATTTCTAGGGGAAAGAAAAGTGAGGAGCTGGTATCGAAATCACCCTTCAATATGACCACATTCTGTTCCCGGGTCACACAAAGTAACTGTTGAAAAGCCTCCTTCCCTCTTATAGGTGGCCCTTTGGAGCCAAGGCACAAGTTACTCTGCTGCCTTGTGGGCATGACGAAGCATAACACAGCAGAGAAGACCCGAGATGCCAGGACCAGCTCGTGTGGGCTCTATCCCACCACCATGCTCTCCAAAGGGCCATTTGGCTCCAATGTATCATATGACTTGTTCTTAGAGTTACATTTTAACTGACAAAGTTTAACAACAACTATGACTTATGGCCTTCTAAAATTGGCAGCAGAAAAATGAACTGAGGAAGTAATGGAAAAAACCACAAGTGAAGCCACTCTGTATTATGCACAATTTCTGTTGTGTTTTTTTTTCCTTTCCAAGCGTGTGTGTGTGTGTGTGTGTGTGTGTGTGTGTGTGTGTGTTTTCGAATGGTAGAAAATATTTTCCAGATACACTGCCCTGGCTTTCCCAAGCACATATTTATGCCAAGTTTATAAAAAGCTGCTGCAGACAGGGTTGACCGAAAGGATTGCTCTGCTGTCTGGCTTCCAGAAGGTGCTTAGGTCCTCAGCCTGTCACCAGGACACAGACTTACCGCCTAAAACTCACCTTCTGCATCGTGCACCTGAAAGAGGACAAACCCACGGGGCGGCGTGACCTGGAGAGACATGGGGCCCCTGCTGTTCTAGGTGTTCACATCCCACTTTTGATTTGCAAGGTGCTTTGGTGACCTGTGCTTCATCATTTTTAGTCATTCGAAATCCCCACGCAGACACAAAAAGGAAAGTGTTTGGAGGCACATCTCACAAACATCTGGGTGGCTCAGGGGTGGGCGGCGCAGCGATGGGAAGGCCCATCAGCTTCACTTTCTGAACCTTCCAGAGCAGATGGTGGAGCCGCGTGGCTGAGCCCGTGTCAAACCGTCTGCATCTACTCGCGTTGGCCTGAGACTCCAATCCCCTCCCCTAGCCCCTGGATGGGTGAAGCTGCCCAGTGAGAAGCTCCAGCCTCCCCTGCACCGTGGAGGGACATCACCCTGGGACACCCTGAGCCACTGCCCGCCTGCACCCAAATCCAGACTCTCACTGGCCCGGGGGCGGAGCGTCCACTTGCCTCCCTCCGCCACCCGGCCTTAATGAGGATGATAATACCTAGCTCTGTGGCTTCCCTGGGGGTGACTAATTGGTTAATCCTGGGAAGGCCCTTTGAAGGTGGCAAGCAGGGTATTACTCATGGGCTTGAAGGCAGGCACCTGCCCCAGTCTGGGCCTGAGTCAGCAGAGAGACCTCCCTCCTGCAGGCAGACTGGGCGCTGGCCCGAGTCCCTGCTCAAGGTCAGGGTTGGCCAAGGGGAGGGGTGTGGCCAGCACGCCTCCATGGCCTGTGCCATGTGGGCCCAGAGTTTGGGAACCGTGTGTCATGGGCGTTTGCGTGGTTGAATAAGCCTCCAAGTGACTCCGCCAAAAGGGCAGCGTTACCTCCAGAATATCAGTTGAGACAGTATTTCCTGGTCATTGTTAAGGGAAAATGCTTTTCTCACAGCAAATTCCTCCCAAACGATGCCGTTTTTCTCCTTCCTCTGGAGGAAGGCGGGCTGGGGTGGTGCTGGGCAGCCTGGGAGACCTGAGGTCAGGGTGCCAGGGCCGGTCACGGCTATGCTGTCTCGTCTCCAGCTCCTGGTCTGCCCAGTCTGCTCCCCGCTCACATCTCCCAGGAAGAGGAAGTGGCAGCAAGAACTGGGAACCAGAGGCCAAAACCAGTGGGTGAAGGCGAGGGTCGCTCAGGACCACACGGTGGAGGGGGATTCTGACACGGCGGCAGCTGGGAAGCCAAGAACAGAAAGCCTTTAAGCAGCGCGACCTGATGCCAAGATTCCGCGCCCAGAGCCCGCTTCCCGCGCTCTGCACATTCCTCCCCCCTCCCTCTCTCCCTCCCAGCACCTTCTCCCAGTGACCCCTCTCGGCGCAGCCTCTGTGCACGCAGCACTAGTTTCTTCTTTGTTCTAGAACACAGGTCATGCGGCCAGAAGGATTGCAGGCACTTCTGCTTTCTCTTTTAGTTCCCCAGGTCCCTAAAAGTTTTTCACGGCCCTTTCTCCTTCCGTAGGCCGCCTGGAACCCTAGAGGCCTCCACAACACACAGAATGACAAAGATCCAAAAAGAGGATGGAAGGATGGGACCCTGAGGGCGGGAAAGAGGGCAGAGGGGCTACTCATCTTTGCAGGCAGTCAGGAATGGATGGGGTGCAGGGGGGGTGGTGCAGAGCAGAGGGAACAGGCTATGAAATGATCTTCCTCTGTTCTGTTTTGAAGGAGGTGGGTGGAAATGACAGTTTGGAGAGGATTAGAATGAGGGAAAACGGTTTCAGGGGAAGCAGCCTCTTTTCTCCAGTTCTAACAGTGCCATCAAGTGGCTTGTGCGAGCAGGTGCAGGGCAGAGCCTCCGGACAGCCCGCGCTGACCCCGTGGAGAGAGGAGCAATGGGGCTTTGCAAAGGGCACCCTGCTGATTGCCAGGGGCCAGCCTCTCGCCTCTCAGCCCCGTAGCCAAACACCTTTCCCGAGATCGGCCGGCAAGGAGGTGGGGGAGATAGCTACCCAAGTGTACCCTTAGTCACCCCAATGCATACGGCGACCAAGTTCACCAGGTTCCTGTATCATTTAGCCTCTGCCCACACACACTTGCATCACTGGGAGGCATTAGGACAGAAGTCATGGTCCCACGAGAGGCACAGAAGTACATTTCCAACCAAAGAAGTGGTCAGTGACCAGAGCAAGCCTGTCTGGGCCATCAGACCCTTGTCTATGTTCAAAGGAGAGCTGAGGGCTGAAGGGTGCTGGGTGAGACTAGGCAAGGTGAGCACACCTGGGGAAGCCTGGCAAGCATCCCTCAAGCTAAACTTCTGGCCAGGGACATAAGTCTTCTGGCATTTCACTTAACTGTAGTTGCATTCTTTTTTTTAACTCTGCAAATCAAAATCAATTCGCCTTGGAACTCTACAAGTTGTTTTTCTTTCTAAAGAGAGACATTTTACTGAAACAGAAGACTTTGCCAGCAGTTGTGTATTTGGTACCCGGAACCGAGCAGCAGATGGGGCAAGGCTCAGGGAGAACATCCCCCCAGGAGTCCAGGTGCCTGATGCTCGTCAAGGCCTAACACTAAGCTGCTGTGTACCTCTGAGGAGGTAACCTCAGGCTCTAGCCTCACTCTTCTGTAAAAACAGGGGACACAGCTAGAGCCACGGTTTTCAAAACACTCCTCAGCCCCAGGAGAGGCATGCCAGTTTGGTGGGACTTTGGCCACCATCTCCTTTACCAGAACAACTCAGCCTTTATCCATCTTTCATAGTTGGCTGTTAGGTAAGATCTTATGTGAACAAAGGGTTCCACAGTGTCATAACCACTTTTTTCTTTTTTTTTTTATCTTTTAGCCACGCCACACAGCCTGTGGGATCTTAGTTCCCTGACCAGGGATCGAACCCGCGCCCCCTGCATTGGTAGCACGGAGTCTTAGCCACTGGCCCACCAGGGAAGTCCCCGTCATAGACACTTTGGGGCACCTGCCCGGACCACGGCTCTCAGAATGGTCCACCCTGCCAGCAGAGCTGAGGCCCTAACACTCTCTGCTTCATGACTGCAGACCCGGATGAGGACTGACTGCACAGACACGGACACCTGCTCCTGGTGAGCCAACCTGATTCCCCTCCCCAGAATTTGAAACTGGGTCAGACTGGGTCCAAGTCAGTCTCCGTTAGAGCTGAAGTGGCCACTGGGGGGTGGCCATCTGGGATCATGGGATGGAGGAGGCCTGACAGCAGCCCCAGCTTTCCACTCCCCACCGTGCCCCGCCCTACGTTCCCCTGCATAAACTTCCCCGGTTAAAAGCTTCCAAATCTCTAGACAACACCCTCTGAAAGCTTCTTCCCGTGCCTAGGAAACAGCAAGATCACCCGGCCCAGTGCGATACACCTCATCTCCCCAGAGCCACATTCTGTCTTGGTTTGATTTTTTAAGGGAAGTTTCTAAACAGACTATGTAACCTTATGAACAAAAATGTTTACCAGAGCAGGCATATAATGACTCAGTAAGTATCAACATTATCATTACCTCTATTATTGATATATTCAAAAGTCCTTTATAAATCGGTCATATTGTTCCATTGCTATACATTTTAATTTCAAAAACATTTTGTCGTTCATAGCTCCTTGAACCACACCTACCGGTAACACTTTTTAAAATCTATTAATCCTGAAATCTTCCATCCGAGGACTTAAGTATCTGTAAATATGCTAGTTCTTTCATTCATCTATTTTCTTAGATGCTCTGAGATCTACCAAAGAAACAGATGACAAAAATCCCTTCACTAAGAGCTTACGGGGTAGGAATGAAGTAACGCCATTTGCAGTAACATGGATGGACCTAGAGATTATCATATTAAGCAAAGTCAGACAGAGAAAGACAAATATCACATGATATCACTTATATGGGGAATCTAAAAAAAAATGATACAAATGAACTTATTTACAAAACAGAAACAGACTGGGAGACTTTGAAAACAAATTTATGGTTACCAAAGGGGAAATGCAGCAGTGGGGGAGTGGGTGATAAATTAGGAGATTGGGATTAACATACACACACTACTATACATGACACAGACAATCACAGGGACCTGCTGTAGAGCACAGGGAGCTCTACTCAATACTCTGCAATAAGCTGTATGGGAAGAGGATCTGAAAAAGAATGGATATGTGTATAAGTATAATTGAATCACTTTGCTGTACACCTGAAACTAACACAACACTGTAAATCAACTAGACTCCAATATAAAATAAAAATTAAACTTAAAAATGGAATAAGAAAAAATTTTTTAATTAAGAGCTTGCAGGGTAGAATTTGAAGAAATCGTAATTTTAAGTGGGTATTTCCTAAATTAGGTTTTCTTGCATTAGAGAAGACCTGTGCCTTACTCCACAACAGATCAAAGAGTCACATATTGTCAGTTTGAGAAAAGGCTTTCAAGGCGCCCGTGTATTTGTCAAACCCTGGGCCACGACCTAATGGTGGACCCTGAAATCAATTTAGTGGATCAGAACCAGCATTTTAGATTTTTTAAAATTTTGTATTGAAATACAGTTGATGTGGGCTTCGCGGTGGCGCAGTGGTTAAGAATCCGCCTGCCAATGCAGGGGACACGGGTTCAAGCCCTGGTCGGGGAAGATCCCACATGCGGCGGAGCAACTAAGCCCGTGCGCCACAACTACTGAGCCCACGTGCCACAACTACTGAAGCCCGCGTGCCTAGAGCCTGTGCTCCCCAACAAGAGAAACCACCGCAATGAGAAGCCCGCGCACCGCAATGAAGACTAGCCCTGGCTCGGCGCAGCTAGAGAAAGCCCGCACGCAGCAACCAAGACCCAACACAGCCAAAAATAAATAAATTTGAAATACAGTTGATTTACAATGTTGTATTAGTTTCAGGTGTACAGCAAAATGACTCAGTTATACATATCCTTATATCCATTCTTTTTTTAGATTCTTTTCCATTATAGGTTATTACAAGATACTGTGTATGGTTCCCTGTGCTAAACAGTAGGTCCTTGTTGGTTATCTATTTTATATAGAGTAGTGTGTATATGTTAATTCCAAATTCCTAATTTATCCCTCCCCCGCCTCCCCTTTGGTAACCATGTTTGTTTTCTATGTTTTTGTAAATAAGTTCATTTGTATCCTTTTTTTAGATTCCACATATTACCGATTAGATTTTTGTTTTTTAAATTAGTGTGTGTCACATGCAACAAGGCTAAGTATTGTCACATAAAACCTGATTTCAGCCATATAAACGGATGTGCAGGGTGACAATGTCAAATGCATGTCTCACTGTGGGTTGGGGGGTGGCGAGGGGCAGGGGGATGGTGGGATGAGCAGAGTCCAGGAAGCCAGGCTTGAAATCCCCGGTCACTTTTGGTGGCGCTGGCGCTGGGCCTGGATGATGCGCACAGTCCAGTAGCCGTTATTCTTACAGATGTGAGGGCTACAAAGGTCCTCGCCCATCACCGCACTGAACCCCTGGCAGGACAGCGGTCGGTGGTCTCTGACAGCCATGGCCACGGCCACGCAATAGCAGAGAATCTACTTGATTAAGTGATGTTTTTATTTACATGACACAAAATAACCACTTTACCTGATTTTGTCCTTTGCAGGCTTGACAGAAGCTCAGGATTATTTGGGGCACAGTACAGGGCAGAATCTTGCTACTCAAAGCCTGGAACTGGGAGCTTGGCCTCACCTGGGAACTTATTAAAAGGAGACTCCCAAGCCCCATCCTGACTTAATGAATAAGAATCTGCATTTTAACACAGGCCCAGAGATTGGTGCATGCATTTAAAGTTTGAGGAGCTCCGATTCAGAAATGCTGGTCCACTAACTGACACCCAGCTTCGGTAGAGTTTTCACTGGTCCACATGAAAATGTCAGTGTGAAATTTGTCCTTTCTTGGCAAGAGCCATCTTCTACTCTGATTGTATTCCCTTCCTACTACTTTTTAGGCATAAAGTGTGCTTGAGGAAGTGAGACTGATTGTGATTGTGGACGTAGTTCTGTCTTGTTTCATGTGTTCAGCAGTCAAAAATAAAACTTGGTTACCTATGCCTTCCACGTTGTTATCATTTTTTCTAGCCCAGGTACCCGAAAGCCTGGGAACAACTAGCAGAAGTCAGAAGTGTGTCTTGCTGATTTCTGCGCCGTCTAAAGCAGAACTGGAAAGCACTATTTGTTCCACGTGAAGATGAGAGGTACAGCAGTGCTTGCCTTTCGTTCATAGTCTTGGAAACTCCAAGGGGTGCCCCCTCTGTAAGGAGCATCGTGCACTGCTCGCATGTAGACCCAGGAAGGCCGGCTTGCACGTGGCCTTCCAGATTCCAGATTCCACCGGAACCCAGGCTCGCCCACCCCCTCATGCACCCCAGGACCCCCCGCACGTCCACAAACTAGCCGATCGGTGTAAGAGGCCATGTGCTTGGGAAATGAGCCCCTCTGGCCAAAGCAAACTGGACATGAAGTCTTATAAACATGGCCCTCGCATTCAGACCCGCTTAAGAACCATCAGAAAACACCTGCATGACTGGAAACCGAAACATGCCTGGGTTTGTTTTCTCTGACATCCTCTCCTGAAAACTGGAGGGCCTGTTATGAGCAGGAACCAGGTAGAAGGTGAGGACATCATGCCACTCAGTAAATAGGAGTGACTTTCCTGAAGAAATGGAACACTGGGAGTGATTCTGGGATCCTCGGGAAGAAAAAAGCGAGGGCCTGGCATGGTGAGAAGGAAAGAAACCTGAAAGGCAAGCAGCATCCGGCCTTTGGGAGCCTGCAGAAGGTGGGAGCAGCCACGACCCTGCCCCACATTCTTGGACCCCGAAGCCCACCTCCCAGCAAAGGCTCCGGACCCCCTGCGTCCTGACCTGGCAGGCAGGCCCGCCCTTCCCCCAGTCCCGGGATTCTCAGCATTCCAGAGCCCGGCAAATAACAAAGGCAGTGTTTGTGCCATTTCAGAACAAGCTTGGAAACTTTTAAATGTCAAAATGAATGATGTGGAAAGACTTGTGGGAGCAGCGAAGAGGCAGAAGCTGAGCTGGGGAAACGGAGAGGCCGGGGGCGCCAGCGGGGCCACCGGTTAACACGTCTGTAGGGCTCCGACGTCTTTTAACAAAAGGGATACTCAGAAGCAGAGAAACATCTTGAGCTGTCACGAGAGCCAGTGATACGGCAAGAATGAGAAGATTTATGTGGTCCCGGCGGGGAAAGCTGGGTGCGTGGCATTCATTTACAGAGGATCTGCTGTCTGAGGGAGCAAGCCTCTGATGTGCACGAGGAAGTGGCAGAACTGTCACCCCAGCCGCCCCAGACCGGGGCTCTGGATCTGAGGACACACGCAACCTCGCTAAGGGCGGCGGGGGTGGGGGGTCCCATGACCCGGACGTTTCCCACATCGAAGGCCGGATTTGTCATTCGATTCCACCGCCCACGCTGGCCCCTTGACAGGACAAGGGATACTCTGGCCTCTCAAAGCCCATCATCACCTGGATGGAGATGCCCCATGCACCACAGGCAGGAAGCCAGGGCTCCAGCCCCACTCTGCCTGCCGCTGGGGGCTCTCGGGGAGGACAGCCACCTCCCTGACCTCAGTCTTGTCATCTGTGGGTAACAGGCCTGGGCTGGGGCGTGGTGACGTGCCCCTTGGACGGGGAGATAAAAAAAAAAAAAAACAGTGTAAAGTTTAACCTGCTGAATGGGAAGTCAGCCCTTATATTTCCACAGTGTGCTCCAACATCTGGAGTACTTTCATATACATTGTTTGGTTTTTTGTTTGTTGGTTTGTTTTTGAGGGGGCCACACGGCTTGCGGGATCTTAGCTCCCCGACCAGGGATTGAACCCGTGCCCCCTACAGTGCAAGCGTAGAGTCTTAACCATTGGACCACCAGGGAAGTCCCTAATATACGTTGTTGAAACCTCATAATAACCCTGTGAATTAGGAAGTCCCGTTTTACACATGAGGAAACTGAGGTCAAGAGTGAGATACAAGGTTCCAGAGAACCAAGGTCTTCAGAGCCGGTCAGAGCTCCCTCTCTAACCTCTGCTGCCTGTAGGAAATGTCGTCCGGGTAGGAGGTCCTGGGCAATCTCCAGGATGGGTCCACACGGGTGGCCCCAGCCAGGGCTGAGGACCGTATAAGCAGTGGGCATCTGGCCACTTCCTCATGGGACAGCTTTCCCATGCCTCCGAGCTCAACTATGCTCTCCTGCAAAAGCTCCCCTTTGCCTTTCCCTCTGGGAATGTCCCTCAGCTTTACTGACCTGTGAGCCCCAAGAGGAAAGGAACTGGTTTAGTGTTGATAAAAATCTGGAACACATCCCCCTCACCCGATGTTCCATGCCTGGCCCTTCCATCAGGATTCCTATCCTAATTCCTGCCGTTCCCACAAACCCTGCCCGGCCCCAGCTCATTCTCACCCTGGTCCCAGACCTGGTGGCCAGCTTCACCCCTGTTGGGACTGGGACTCCCCCACCACCCCCACGGATCACCCCCACACCTCACCCAGAGCCCAGGTGCCCACCTTGATGAAGACAGGAAGGAGAAGGGAGAACAGACCCTTGGGGCCCCTCGCCCTCTGTCACGTGTCACCAAAGCACAGCGAGGTTTCCAGGTCAAGACTGGGAACCAGGACGCAGCAGGCTCACCCCCTCAGAAGCAGTTGCTATGGAGACCAGGGCCTGGGTCCCTGATGCTGTCACCCTGCCTCTCTCTGCCTCCACCCCTCACTCACACACACCACTCAGATAACCAGGAACAACGGCTGAGCTCTGAGAATGCACCCCAAGGCCTCCACTCCACCCCCCACCCCCCACCCCCCACCAACCCAGCC
>NW_006779738.1:2487372-2489248 GCF_000442215.2 Lipotes vexillifer | reverse complement strand
CAGGAAGGGGAGTGTGAGGCAGGCTGTGTCACCAGGCAGCCCAGCTGGGATTCTCATCTGAGGCTCCCAAATGATCCATGACTTGTAGGCAAAACCCGCAGCCGCCTTCAACTCCCTCACACGGTGCGGGCTTGCGCCCCTGCAGGGAATCAGCCCACTGGTCCAAATGCCTACAGCAGCCAAGATGGTAGTGACCCTGGGCGACTGGTGCATCACTTCCGCTCAGCTGAGCAGAGCGGGGCCGGGGGGAGCTCAGCAGAAGAACCAGTCCCACTGGCTGTGGCTGTCACCATGGCCACACGGCTCCTCCTTGACCAGAGGCCAGCAGGGCGGGCCAGCTGAGGCACCCTGACCTTCCCAAGTGGAATGTGCAGAGGGAGACCACGCAGCCCCAATCCTCCCACACAGAAGCAACCACGTGCAGCAGGGCAGACGCTCTGGAGCAAAGCTGCAGTGAGCAGGGCCACCTCCTCCTGGCTCTTGGGAAATCACGGTCCCCGTCTAGGAACAGCAATGTGGCAACCGAAGCATTCCAGTGCATGTGGCCCGGGGGCCGGTTTAAACAGAAGAGGGGTTGAGCACTCGCTCTTTTTGCTGCGGATAAGCAGAGCTTGGTTCGGCTGCCTGCCCTGGGTGAGGTGCAGTGGCCCTTCTCTCCGTGGCCCAGACCCACCTGGGGCCAAGCCCAGATCCTGTCCAGGCACCTGGCTCTCCCAAAGTCAGGGTTCCCAATGAATTCACTGAAAAGTCATCTTATCATGGAATAAAATGAGGAGCGAGACAAAAATATATCCCACTCTAAAGCATCTGGTTTCTAGCAGTCATTAGCGGTCAGCAGGCTGGCAGTCAGCTCCAGCTCTCAGCTGCCTGCAAGAGATGGGCCCATCCCCAGGACAAGCCTGAGTGTGTGGACATTGACCGCGTCCCCCAGCCGCCCCCGACCGGAGGCCATCACACAGCAGCACCTTCCTGGCAGGAGCCTCAGCGTCTAGCACAGAGCAGACTGCGTAGGGAAGGGATGGGTGAGGAGGGTACCGGCCCCTCGTTGGGCCTGAGACTCTGGAGGCGGCAGGCAAGCCCTCCCGCCCGTGGGGTGGGGGGCGGATCTCAGAAGAGGTGACCATACCCCACCCACCATAAGCCCCTGCGGGGGGTCGCCCAATGATGGCTGAATTTATCTGGGATTCTCAAGCAGCAGGTCGAGAAGTAGGAAGAACTCGGGGCTGGGTGGACCTCAATCTGCTGCTCACGCTTGTCCTGGGCTCAACGACCCCCAGACTCTGCAACAATCGTCCCATCTGTAAAATGGAGACAAAAGCACCCACCAAGTGCCCAGGATATTGGAGGGAATGTAATCGTAAGGAAAGCACCCAGCACAGCGCCCAGCATATAGTAGGTGCTCAATACGTGGTCCTTAGCATGGGCTTAAGGTGGCTTCTCCAATAAAGCAGTGCCAACATGTCTGGCCTGAAGGAGCGCCCCTCCAGCCTCAGGACGCTCACTCAGCACACGTGAACTCCACACGGGAGCGGGACAGGGCCGTGTGAGGGAGGGAGGGTGGCCTCGGGGGGTCTGAGTAGGGGCAGGAGGCAGAGACCCTGCCAGGGAGAGGAGGGAGGGGTCGCCTACCCTGGGTCCAGCCCTCACCCCAGCCCCACAGCCTGGTTCCTGAGGGACGTCCCGCCCCTTCCCAAGAGCTACCGCACTGGCATTGCAGGGTGCTTAGGAGTGCAGGGCCCTGATCTTTAAAGAACCACTGCCACACTCTGGCAGATGCAAGGAAATCACCCCGGTGCCTGAAGGACAGCATCCAAGTGTCCTCTGTTTATGAGACACCAAATCCAAACAGGGCCGAGGCCAGGCCTGCCTGTAACAA
>NW_006779738.1:2466758-2487329 GCF_000442215.2 Lipotes vexillifer | reverse complement strand
GCAGGAAGGTCACTGTGAGGGGTGAGGCAGAGCAGCTCCCTGGGGGGCCAGGGCTCTGAGGCCAGGACCGTGTGGCCCAGCAGAAGGTCCTAATGGGCAAAGGGGGGGACTCGCAGGAAGATTCAGGTCCACTGATTCCCCACCACCCACCCTGGGAAGCAGAGTGGACGCTCTGCGACTCTCGGCTCCCTCCTCTCGGATGGACTCCCAGAGCCAGTCCAAGGGGACCGGCCCCGGCCCCGAGGGGGGCTCCACACTCCCACGGCACTGGCCGGCACCAGGGCAGCCCCTGTGGACTCTCTTCCCCAGCCCTGCCTTCTGCCCAGCCTCACAGGAGGGGGCATCCGGGTGCGCCCAGAACCCGCACCTGATCTGAGCCGGGCTGCTCAGGATCTCTGCCCACGGATTTGCTGAGAGGTGCGGTCTCTCCCTAGAGGACCAACGTACAGTGTGTGAACTTGGAGTTGTGAGCCGCCCTGCCATCCTCCACGGAGACTGTGGAACAGACAGTCTTTCTGCAGAGAGAGGCCAGAACAAAGCTGGTACAAGTGTAAGAGCTGAGAGATGGAATATTACTCAGCCATAAATAAGAATGACATAATGCCGTTTGCAGCAACACGGATGGACCTGGAGATGATTATACTAAGTGAAGTGAGTCAGACAGAGAAGGACAAATATCACGATATCACTTATATGTGGGATCTAAAAAAATGATACAAATGAACTTATTTACAAACCAGAAATAGACTGAGATACAGAAAGCAAACTTATGGTTACCAAAGGGGTAACCATAGGGAGGGGGAGGGGGCAGGGAGGGGGGGTCAGTAAATTAGGAGTTTGGGATTATAGCATATCCACACTACTATATTTAAAATAGATAACCAACAAGGACCTAGTGTAGAGCACAGGGAACTCTACTCAGTGTCTCATAAAATCCTCTAATGGAAAAGAATCTGAAAAAGAATATATATATATATACACGCACACATATATATATACATATATATGTGTGCGTGTATATATATATGTATAACTGAATCACCTTTATTGTGCACCTAACACAACATTGTAAATCAACTATACTTCAATTTAAAAAAAAAGAAAGAAAGAAAAAGTCGCAAGAGAGAGAATGGAACTTAATAGAAGGAAGCAAGCAGGGGAGGTGAACGGGCCCAGGAGGCCCAAAGCTGCTGGAGGGAAGCGGCCATGACCTCCTCCGTCCAGAGCCAACACTGTGCCTGGAGCAGAGGAACACACTCCATCCCACAGTGCTCACCCACAAATCTTCCTTGTTCATCCCTTAGCTCCTTGTTCACGTTTCTTGCTTGGCCCTGAGCATACGTGATTACAATCATCTGCTTTTATTCCGTGTCTCCAGCTTAGCTGTGAGCTCCGTGAAGGAGAGAGACTGCCTGCTGCAAAGCCTTGCGCACAAAGAAGCCTTCACTAAACGTTTGTTGAGTGAATAAAAGAGGGAAAGATGTACATGAGTATGGAGGTCTACTAACATGTGCTCAGGGAATTAAATCTGTGATGATGGGGATGGAAACAGAGAGTAGAGGGATGGCTAGACTTTGCAGTACCTAAATTGGGCACTAGATGGCACCCAAGCACACCAAGAAGACGCTTCTGAGACGGGCAGGAGGTGTGTGTTTTTTGGTCTGGGGGTTTTAAGGAAGATTGCAGCAGATCCCACTGACCGGAAGTCTGCAATCTTGCACAAATGAGCCAGACTCAGCAGGACCAACTGTGTTAATCAGGGCTCTCCAGAGAAACAGAACCAATAGGCTATGTATAGAAATAAATTTATTATAAGAAATTGGCTCCTGCAATTACGGAGGCTGGCAAGTCCCAAATCTGCACCATCAGCTGGACACTTCCTCCAGCTTAGGGAGTCAGGTCTTTTTGTTCTATCCAGGCCTTCGACTGATAGGATGAGGCCCACCCACATTAGGGAGGGCAATCTGCTCTACTCAAAGTTCACCAATTTAAACGTTAATCTCATCCAAAAACACCTTCCAACTGACACATAAAATTAATCACCACACACACCTTTTGAGCTGTTGGTCCAGAGTGGCCGTGACCTTGCATAGAGACCTGGCTCTCTCTTTTTTTTTTTTTTTTTTTTTTTTGCAGTACGTGGGCTTCTCACTGTCATGGCCTCTCCCACTACGGAGCACAGGCTCAGCAGCCATGGCTCGCGGGCCCATCCGCTCCGCGGCATGTGGGATCTTCCCAGACCGGGGCACGAACCCGTGTCCCCTGCATCTGCAGGTGGACTCTCAACCACTGCGCCACCAGGGAAGCCCCCTGGCTCTCTCTTGTTCTCTCCTAGTAGCCCTGTAATGAATGCAAAGTGCTAGAACAAAACCCTGTTTCCTTCCCCTCAAAAATCCAAAGGGTAGACTATCTGTGTTTTTCGCACATGCACCACCCCCAGAAGGCAGTGCAGGGAATATGACCCATGATCGTGGTTATAAACTAACTTTCTGGGGCACCATCCTAACCTGTGGGGCTTAAGTATACTGTTTGAAGAATTTTAGTCAAGGTTTAAAAATTGGCTGAAAATCCCTAAAAGCCTGTGAATTGATTGTAAGAAATTTAATTGGAGATGAGTAAGTGGGAAGACAAAGGAGAAATTTCACTCTCTCAGCTGCTCACAGCTAAAATCACAGCTAGGAAAGCTCTGTTAGCAAATTTACTAACTGGAGTCACGTTTACACTCCTGTTGTCAACTAGAAACCTTTGCTTGTTTAAAGGAAGTCTCCTGAGTTCAGTGTAATTGTTACAACCTCTCTACTGACAGAAAGTCCAGAGTGGAGACAGATGCAGCAGTTTCATAAACGACCCTTTGTTAGGTGAGGCACAAACTTGCTTGAGCTGCTAAATTATTTTCTTTCACCATAAAACTGCCAATGGTTCCGCCATCAGTAAAATCACTCAGGATTCTTCCGTGTTGGTGTTTCTAAACAACCCTTCTCAGGAAAAAATGTTTAATCGGTGTTTATACACGGTCAGTGTAATAAAAGACCTTTTGTTTAAAGCGAAATCTGTCCATTTGTAATAGACTCATAAAAACCACTGGGAGGAAAAAACCATGTTTAATCATACGAGATACACTCTACTTTGCAATCCAATTTTTAAAATAAGGCTTCTAGATAACATTAGTGACTTAGTGGGGCTTCTGTCTTGAAAGAAAGCCACTGCGGCCTGCTCCCTGGTCCACCTGGGAGAGAATGAAGGGACAGGGCAGGAGAGAAAAAGTTCTGTATGGTAGGGATGTCCTTCTACCACAACACACAACCTAGGCACAGCCTTATTAGGTCATACCCTGTCCCCAACAAAAGGCTGAAATACACTGCAGAAAACAGTATGGAGGTTCCTCAGAAAACTAAAAATAAAGTTCCCATATAATCCAGCAATTCCACCCCTGGGTGTATACCTGGACAAAACTATGATTCAGAAAGGTACATGCACCCAAGTGTTCATAGCAGCACTATTCACAATAGCCAAGACATGGAAGCAACCTAAATATCCATCGACAGATGAATGGATAAAGAAGATGTGGTACATATATACAGTGGAATACTACTCAGCCATAAAAAAGAATGAAATAATGCCATTTGCAGCAACATGGAAACAACTAGAGATTATCATACTAAGTGAAGTAAGTCAGAAAGAGAAAGACAAATACCATATGATATCACTTACATGTGGAATCTAAACTATGGCACAAATGAACTTACATACAAAACAGAAACAGACTCACAGACACAGAGAACAGACCTGTGTTGCCAAAGGGGGCGGGGAGGGAGAGGGATGGATTGGGAGTTTGGGGTTGAAAAAAACAAAAAACAAAAGCTGAAATAATTACGACCAATTCTGAGCAATGGTTTTCCCCTTGGAGATGAACGTGGCTGTTGCCCCGCCACATATGTTCTGTGAAGTAAAAAAAACAGATGCTCCACAGACCATACAACTCCAAGTTAAAAACTAAATCCAGACTATAAATCAGGGACTTCCCTGGTGGCGCAGTGGTTGAGAATCCGCCTGCCACTGCAGGGGACACAGGTGTGAGCCCTGGTCCGGGAAGATCCCACATGCCGCGGAGCAACTAAGCCCGTGCGGCACAACTACTGAGCCTGCGCTCTAGAGCCCGCGAGCCACAACCACTGAGCCCACGGGCCACAACTACTGAAGCCCACGCACCTAGAGCCCGTGCTCCGCAGCAAGAGAAGCCACCACAATAAGAAGCCCGCGCACCGCAACGAAGAGTAGCCCTCGCTCGCTGCAGCTAGAGAAAGCCCGCACGCAGCAATGAAGACCCAACGAGCCAAAAATAAATAAATAATTAATTAATTAATTAATTTTAAAAAAAGAATAACACAAAAGAGAGACTCGACAGATTATAGAGGAACGGTTACAAATCATTCCCTTGCCGCAAATTGTTCTCCTGTCTGCCTTTTCCAGGGGGGAGACAAAAATGCTGGCAATTAAAAAGGTGCAAATAGAACAAATCTAGGAAAGAAAAGACCCCAAGCAGGAGTAAGGCCAAAAGGTGCCCCTCTCTCCCCCGTATTTGGGATCCCACAGTTGCCTGTAGCTACTTTGTAAACTTGAATCCTAGGAGTGGGAAACAGGGGTCAACCTTTTCTTTCCCCAGAGCACCCGTGGTGTTTGTCAGCAAGGCTCCCAGAGGGCCGGCCCCTCTGCACATCTGCAGCTGCTGGCTGCCCTGGGAGAACAGGGCAGGGGACGCCAGCACCACGCCTGCCCTAGAGCAGATGTGTTTCCTCCGGCTGTCAACACAGGAAGAAGAATGGAGTGTGAAACGCTTAGGATCTGTGAGAAACTGCGTGGTCTGGGCAGAAAATCTCTGAAAACCATTTTGATGCAAAAGACATTGTGAAATGGGGTTCAGTGGGAGAATTCTACTTTCCCACCGCATAAAGCACTTTGCAGAGTTACACGGGGATGTTGGCATCCGATCCAGTGTATCCCTTTTCCAAGGGTCCAGGGAGGGTAGATGACTCGAAAAGAGAAACTGGACTCAACTCCGGGCTGACCCTCTGAGGGCAGTGGATTTTTAGCCCTTAGTTTTAAGGTTAATCCCTCCCTTCAGGAGCATAAGGAAATGCTATCACAGCACTAGTCTAAGTCCCTGGAGGTCTTTATGGTTTCCAACTCAACAGACATATGAAGAAAGGTCAAGAGACAATATGGTGGCTCTAGGCAGAGACAGGGGGTCAAGGACTCATCTCAGCGGCAAGAGAAAAAAGGTGGAGATTGCCCAAGAGAGACAAAAAGTTAAACAGTAAGAAACACTGGAAATGGAGAGAGAAGACAGCGGAAGAGGACAGCTTACCTGAGCATTGGACTCTTAGGAGTTTTATCATCAGGGTTGTCGATCCTAACTTACTCTTTCATTCTGATGAGTTAGCCTTTCCCTTTTGCCTTGGTTGCCAGGAACCTCAGAGCTAAATTCTGGGTTCAATTAAAGCAGCTTTCCTTAGCCTAAGTGTCCTCCTTCCTGCATTATTGCAAATCCTTTCTGGGAGTAGGAAGATGAAGTATGTGTGATTTTCTGGTTATGTTTCATTTATTCCCTCATTTTGCTAACTGGACACCACACTGCCTCTAGGAAATGACCCTTCCTTCTCCTAGCCCATGTGCGTGGTCCCACCTCCATCTCAGGGGACAGGAACTGATCAGTTGCTCTATCCTTCTTGCCCCAGCATTGGTTTTTTTTTTTTTTTTTTTTTCCTTGCGTTATGCGGGCCTCTCACTGTTGTGGCCTCTCCCACTTGCGGAGCACAGGCTCCGGACGCGCAGGCTCAGCGGCCATGGCTCACGGGCCCAGCCGCTCCGCGGCATGTGGGATCTTCCCGAAACGGGGCACGAACCCGCGTCTCCTGCATCGGCAGGCGGACTCTCAAGCACTGCGCCACCAGGGAAGCCCCAGCATTGGTTTTTAGGTGGGTACATGAGCCAAGGAGACGCAAAGAACATTTTGCCAGGAATCATGGGCCAGAAATTTTTCCCACTAGACTTGACGCTGGAAAGAGGCAAGTCTAAAGCTGTGTTGTGACCACAAGGGAAGCATCTGCCTGAGAGTGGAGCCAACTCGAGAGGGAGACCTGCGGGATGGAGAGAGAGAAAGACCCCCAGGCCCAGTGGTACCCAAGACCCGCCCCTGCCCGTGAAGCCACAAATTCCCGGTGTGCTTCAGTTTGATCTGGATTTGTTAGTCACAGCAGAACGGGTCCAGCTGATACTGCAGGTAGAGAACAAAAAGCTTACTGGGAGAAGAGTATGTGGTGATGGCAGAAATTTTGAAAAGTACAGCAGAGTCTAAATACGAAAAAAATATGACCCCCAAATCCCACAACCTAGAGATGATGAGAAAATGGACTATTCCCCAAGTTTACTTTGAAGAAGGGAAGAGCGCCATCCCTGAGCACCTTCACATGTACGGTCACACAAAGCCTGACACCACCTGGAGTTATCCCATTCAAGCTGCACAGAAGGTTCGAAATTCCCTGGCGGTCCAGTGGTTAGGGCTCTGCGTTTCCACTGCAGGGGTCGTGGGTTCTATCCCTGCTGGGGGCACTGAGATCCCTCAAGCCTTGGGGCTAAAAACAAAAACAAAACTGCACGGAGGGAAAGTTTTTCGTCTGTTTCTGTTTAGCTTAGGAGGGTGGTTCTAGCAAGCTTTTGACTTGGATTTAAGGAATCTTTTCCCCTTCCAAATCCAAAAGCCATACATCTGCGCTACTAGAAACCAGAGACACGGTGTCGGAGTTGCTCCCGACTCAGGGCTTGGCCCCGCACCAAAGGCCTTTTGCTACAAGAGCTGAGCTGATTGAGAGCTGCCTGTCTCCAAGCAGCAGCTGGCTTTTCAGGCCGGCCCTTCGACTTTGGAAGCTGCGTGGAGGCTGGGTGGAGCCTGCCAAGCTGCTGGGATGCTCCTTTGCACTGCCCTGGGAGGTAAGACAGTCCTCCAGAGCTGCGGGGCTCCCGCCAGCAGTTCCTGGCCCCCGGATCGCTTTGAAGCAATAGCACCATCAAAGTCTACTGCAACCAGTTTCCCACTAAAGCTCATAGCATGCTTTGTGTAACTTTTCTATTAAAATTTTCAAACATACAGAAAGAATAGTATAACAAACCCCCATGTGTGCATTGCTTCAATTTCACAATTAACATTTTGCCAGCTTTGCTTCATGTATTTCTCTTCTTCTTTTTTGAAGTAAATTATAAACATCACATTTCACCCCTAAAAACTAAATTTCATATATGTGGATATATTTATATAAAAATGAAATGCTTATCGTAATACATAATCACAACTATGTATTAAAACAGCTAATACAATAAATATAATTTTCAACATTGTCCCCAAATAGTACAAAATTTTCTTTTAAAGTTCTTTTGCTCAATCAAGGACCACACAATATATTTGGTGTTTTCTCTCTTAAATGTATTTTTTTCTTTCTTTCTTTTTTTTAATTTTTTTTAGTTGTGCTACAAATGCAAGACTTGTGGGATCCTAGTTCCCCGACCAGGGATCGAACCTGGGTCCTCGGCAGTGGAAGCACAGAGTCCTAACCACTGGACGGCCAGGGAATTCCATCTCTTAAATGTATTTTCATCCAGGACAGTCCCCTGCCCCACCAGCCCCCTTCTTAAAGATACTATTTGAAAGAAACTGGTCCAGTACAATATCCCATCTCTGGATGTGTCTGATGGTTCCTTCACAGTACATGTTGTTCTTTTAATTTCCTATTCATATTAGATACCTAAGAAGGATAATGTAAAATAATAGCTACCATTTATCCATTTATTAAACACCTGCTATTTGCCAATTGCTTCATTCATTCATTCATTCATTCATTCGCCAGTATTTATTGAGGACCAATTAGGACACGGTTTGAAGCCCTGGGGATACAGCAATGAACAAAACTAGGGTGAGAGGGGAAGCAGCCCTCATGGAGCTTACATTTTTGTGGAGGAGACTGGCATTAAATAGATAAACAAGAACAAAATATATAATATACATATGGGCTTTGGAGAAAAATACAGTAGGACAGGACCACAGTGATAGCAGACGGGGTGAGAAATGATGGATTCAGGATACACTAGGAAGAAAGAGACGGGATGTGAGGTGTGAGAGAAACAGACGGGGTGGGAAATGATGGATTCAGGATACACTAGGAAGAAAGAGACGGGATGTGAGGTGTGAGAGAAACAGAGGGGTCAAGCACGGCTCCAAGATGATTGGCTTGAGCATCCAGAGGCCTGAAGAAACTACTGACCAGGATGGAGATGACCCCAAAGAGAACAGGCCTGGAAGGGAGGGTCAGAAGTTCAATGTGGACATGTTATGCTTGAGAGGTCTCTGAGACAAGCAAGCATCGATGTCAAGTCGGAAGCCAGAAGTTCAGGGGTCAGGTCCAGGCTGGTGATGCTACCTGGGAGCATTCAGAATATACAGCCTATTTTCAGCCTTGTGACTGGATGAGATCAGTTAGGGGTGAGCATAGCTGGAAAAGACACACAAGGACTGAGCCCCAGAGACAGGGAAGTGGCCAGTGCAGGAAAAAACTTAAGAGAGTGTAGTGTCCTGAAGCCAAGAGGACGGAGGGTTTCCAGGAGAAGGGAATGATCATGTCAAATACTGCTGATAAACCGCAGAAGATAAAGACTGAAAACTGACACCAGAATTCAGCATGAGGAGGCCACTGGTTTCCTTGGCAAAAGCAGCAAAAAGTCTGATAGGGTGGGTCACGACAGAATGGAAAAAGCAGAGAAAGTGAGTATGGACAGCACTTCAGAGACATTTTCCTATGACATAAGTGTGAGAAGAGAAATGGGGAGCTAGCTGCAGGGGTGAGGAGCCAGTAGATTTTTTTAACATGGGAGAAATTATACCATGTCTGTGTGCCAAACAAGTTATCGGTAGAGAGGGGGAAACTGAGGATGCAGAAGGGAGGAAGAACTGCTGGGCAATGTCCATGAGTGGTCCAAAGGGGATGGATATCAGAGAGGAGCATGGACAGCTAATCCATAGGAATAGGAGGAAAGGTGAACAGTATGGGCACAGTAGACGGTAGGCGTAGCCGGAGTTTTAATTCTCCTTTTGAGAAGATACTATCTCCTCTTTGCAACTAAGCCTCAAAGAAGGTAAGGTCCCTGGTAAGTGGCAGATCTGAGACTCAAGCCCAGGACTCTGATTCTAAAGTTTTTGTTTGTTTTTGCATGGTGATCATACAGAATTGGGAGGTTAAGGAGTTAAAGAAACCCTCTGCCTCATTTTTTTCCTTTTTTTTAAAAATTGGAGTATAACTGCTGTACAATGTTGTGTTAGTTTCTGCTGTACAATGAAGTGAATCACCTATATGTGTACATACATCCCCCCTCCCTCTTGGACCTCCTCCCCACCACCCCCATCTCGGCATCACAGAGGTTTGTTTTTGCATGGTGATCATACAGAATTGGGAGGTTAAGGAGTTAAAGAAACCCTCTGCCTCATTTTTTTCCTTTTTTTTAAAAATTGGAGTATAACTGCTGTACAATGTTGTGTTAGTTTCTGCTGTACAATGAAGTGAATCACCTATATGTGTACATACATCCCCCCTCCCTCTTGGACCTCCTCCCCACCACCCCCATCTCGGTCATCACAGAGCACCGAGCTGAGCTCCCTGTGCTATACAGCAGGTTCCCACTAGCTATCTATTTTACACATGGTAGTGTATTTATGTCAAGCCTAATCTCCCAATTCATCCCACCCTCCCCTTCCCCCCGTGACCACACATCCATTCTCCACGTCTGAGTTTCTATTCCTGCCCTGCAAATAGGTTCATCTGTACCATTTTTCTAGATTCCCCATATATGCATTAATTTTATTCTTTGTCTTTATTATATAAAAGATCCATATGCTGCTTTGAAGCAAGAGTAACCTGGAATTATGCCTCTTCTTTGACAAGTCAGCAGTCCTTCCAACTATTTTTTCTGAATTACATTCTCTCACTTGGCATGTTCCCATATAAAATTTTAACTTATGGGGACCTAAAACAAGACTTGACAAAATGCCATTGCTGGTACATTTTCCAGGCAGAACATTTTTTTCCCCTGTCTGTGTCCTAACATTTTCACTTCGCTATTAGTGACCGGTATACATTACAGAATCACATTTCCCGGCAAGGAAAAACCGAGGGCCGGAGCCCGGAGGCTGCGGGCTGTCTGCTCCCAGGTCGCCGGCTAGCGGGTGGCGAGTGCCCCCCAAGGACCACGGAGCCCCGGGACAGGGCGCGGCCAGGCGCTCGGGCCGCTAGCGGGGACGCGGCCACCAGGTGGCACCAGAGCTCTCCTTCGCCTCCGCTTCTAACCTGACGGGATTCTCACGGGGCTGCGGTCCCGTCCAGCGTGGCTCAGCAGCGAGCATCGCTCAGCACCCGCACGTCTCACAGGATGCGTTCTTTCACGTGTGCAACGCCCCCGCCCCGGCTGGGAAGCTGAGCAGCGTGGAGAGCACGCCGCCCGTGGCCCTCTCCATCCTCCTCTTGACTTGATGGAGCGGGCGTCTTCCTCTGCCTGACAGATGAGCCTGTGAGCGGCCGGGATCACTCAGCCAATGGCAGTGCAGGACTCGGTGGGTGTAGGGAGAAGGCAGGAAGAGGTTTTTGTAAAAGTACTACTGGACACATACTTTGCTGATATTTGCTTCTCACAAAGACTGGTCCAGTGTCCAATAACTCAGCTGCCTTGACCCCTATGCGATGGAGATGGAATTTCCCCTGTGGAGCAGCTGGTGGCGTTAAATCATCTTCAGATGAGTTCACCTGTTACTTCTTCTGTTCCATGGTGACACACCACCATGGCACAAAACATGACCAGCTTACAGATGCTGGAAAGAGTAATCTGTGGTTGACAAGTCCATCCTTGAGAAAAACTCGTGCGTGCCGCTGGGACAGCAAGGTGCAATAGCTCCGTATATGAAGAATATTATCTACAATTAAAGCACCCCAGACCCCTTTGACAACTGGTTAAGGGAGATGCTTTTTCTAGACTTGAGAGCTCATTCTTTTCACTGTAGGGTATCTGGAAAATGCTATTCAGCATGGAATAAACTAAAAACTTTTAATCATAAACTATTTTAAACAAGTCAGAGTAAATACTGTTTATAATAGGAGCCTTCCAGGCATACTGTGGCTCTAGAGCTGATGTTTGCAGGGCTGGCTTAGATGATTCCTGGAATCTTTTTTTTTTTTAAATAAATGTATTTATTTATTTACTTTTGGCTGTAGTTGGGTTTTTGTTGCTGCGCGCAGGCTTTCTCTAGTTGTGGTGAGGGGTGGCTTCTCTTGTTGCAGAGCACGGTCTCTAGGCACGTGGGCTTCAGTAGTTGTGGCTCGCGGGCTCTCGAGCGCAGGCTCAGTAGTTGTGGCGCACGGGCTTAGTTGCTCCGTGGCATGTGGGACCTCCCCGGACCAGGGCTCACACCCATGTCCCCTGCATTGGCAGGCGGATTCTTAACCAATGCACCACCAGGAAAGTGCATCATTTTTATGGAAGTGAATCATTTTTATCACATATCTGGAAGTGAATCATTTTTATCACATACCTTACCTCATGCTGAATGACTTTTATCACATATCTTAACTCATGCTGAAGTTAACTTGAATATCTCGGCTTTGGGAGATGATAGCTGAGGTAACAGGGTAAAGTATAATTGAGGAGATGTCACCTTGATATGAGAACTATTTCACATTGGTTAGTACCCCTGGGAACCCATGTCCTTTTCTCTTTCACTCTCTTTTTTTAATACTAATAACAGCCTTTTCTGTCAGACTCCATAAATTTTTTTGTATGTGGAAACTGTCTTTTTAATTAATTCATTGAGCTTTTAATGAGGTGTCCATCTTGTGCCAGAAACCATTCTAGGCACTGGGGATACAGCAATGAACAAAAATCGTAAAAAACAAAACGAAAACACTGCTGTCCTAAAGCTTACATCCTACCAGAGGAAACCACCAAGTAAGTTTTTAACTGTGCATCCTGTTAAGACAGGATATTTATTAACTTACTGTCCTCAAAGCATCATGATGTATGTAGCATGACCTGTGGTTGAGATGGCTCGGGTACAAACCAGGAAGATGAGCCTGAACTCATTTCTATCATTAATTCAGGTGATTCACAACAACTCCTGTCACAGTTCCATGCCTCAGTTAATATCCTCTGGTAATATCCTACCTTCCTCATTCTTCCTTTGAGAATTCAATGATAAAACATCTAGATTGTTAAGAACATTACACAAATGCAGGTTTACATTTTTTGTTTTCGTTTTTGTTTTTTTGGTATGCGGGCCTCTCACCGTTGTGGCCTCTCCTGTTGCAGAGCACAGGCTCTGGATGCGCAGGCTCAGTGGCCATGGCTCACAGGCCCAGCCACTCCGCGGCATGTGGGATCTTCCCGGACCGGGGCACGAACCCGTGTTCCCTGCATCGGCAGGCGGACTCTCAACCACTGCGCCCCCAGGGAACCCCAGGTTTACATTTTTTATGTTACAAAACTTACTATTTAAAGAGAGCATTAGATAAGCTAAAATAAAGGAACACTTGATTACTGATGATTCTTAAAATCAGTCAAAAGACTTGTAAGACGAGGCCAGAACTCCAACAGAGGTTGGAGTACCGTTTACTTTCAGCCATTATTTACTTCTCTGAAGCAAAATCTTAGGAAGGCAGAATATTCTAAATATCTCTTAAAAGAGATCAGACTTGAGGCACGTTGTCAGCCCTGAAAAGGAGCCCAGGAGCGTTAGGTGTCCTCCTAGCAGATAGCCTCCCTTGGAGAGCAGCTTCAGGCAGATCTTCTGCATAAAAATGTAGACTGGAAACCAGCCTTGCCAGCCCAAGCTGTTCTGATTTGACCAAGCTCAAGGCCACCGTGGATGAGATGACACGAGAGGTCAGCAGCCTCTGAGGTATCTCTGTGTGACTCTCCAATATAGGACAATCCAGAGCCTCTCTCAGGAGGTATGATGAACGTGAGATGCACAGAGAAGACGAGACATAAGACGCATCCTGAAGATGCGCTGTCTAGGCTGCCGAGGCCTGTGGTGCATCCCAGATGAGGAATCAATGGAACTGAGTGACAACCCCGCCGCGCACCTCCCTGCCCGCCCCCCTTGAGATGCCTTGGTGCTCTCAGCTTCCCCACCTCCCTGCATGCATCCTGACCGTTAACCCCATCACCTCGAGGCTTCAACAGGGAATGATTTCTCCTTTTTCATAGGAAACAGGTCGAATATTAATTCTGTCTATTCTTCTTAAGTACAGTAAGATCTGTATGACCTTCTGAAGGAGAGAAGTTGCATGTGGCAGAAGAAAGGGCCTGTAAATCCTGCAATTTCCAGTTCAAAGTCCTTTATTTAGAAAGCTGTGGGATCTTCCCGGACCGGGGCACGAACCCGTGTTCCCTGCATCGGCAGGCGGACTCTCAACCACTGCGCCCCCAGGGAACCCCAGGTTTACATTTTTTATGTTACAAAACTTACTATTTAAAGAGAGCATTAGATAAGCTAAAATAAAGGAACACTTGATTACTGATGATTCTTAAAATCAGTCAAAAGACTTGTAAGACGAGGCCAGAACTCCAACAGAGGTTGGAGTACCGTTTACTTTCAGCCATTATTTACTTCTCTGAAGCAAAATCTTAGGAAGGCAGAATATTCTAAATATCTCTTAAAAGAGATCAGACTTGAGGCACGTTGTCAGCCCTGAAAAGGAGCCCAGGAGCGTTAGGTGTCCTCCTAGCAGATAGCCTCCCTTGGAGAGCAGCTTCAGGCAGATCTTCTGCATAAAAATGTAGACTGGAAACCAGCCTTGCCAGCCCAAGCTGTTCTGATTTGACCAAGCTCAAGGCCACCGTGGATGAGATGACACGAGAGGTCAGCAGCCTCTGAGGTATCTCTGTGTGACTCTCCAATATAGGACAATCCAGAGCCTCTCTCAGGAGGTATGATGAACGTGAGATGCACAGAGAAGACGAGACATAAGACGCATCCTGAAGATGCGCTGTCTAGGCTGCCGAGGCCTGTGGTGCATCCCAGATGAGGAATCAATGGAACTGAGTGACAACCCCGCCGCGCACCTCCCTGCCCGCCCCCCTTGAGATGCCTTGGTGCTCTCAGCTTCCCCACCTCCCTGCATGCATCCTGACCGTTAACCCCATCACCTCGAGGCTTCAACAGGGAATGATTTCTCCTTTTTCATAGGAAACAGGTCGAATATTAATTCTGTCTATTCTTCTTAAGTACAGTAAGATCTGTATGACCTTCTGAAGGAGAGAAGTTGCATGTGGCAGAAGAAAGGGCCTGTAAATCCTGCAATTTCCAGTTCAAAGTCCTTTATTTAGAAAGCATACTGGCTGGCCAATTTGTGTTTCTACTGACCATCAAGAGAAATACACCCCCTCTCAGAGGCCCAAATGTAAGGACTATGGGCCAACAATTTCTCTGCAAGGAAATTAAGCGTCGTCAGGACACCTCCCCTTCCACCTCTTCCACTCCATGCAAATTTAGTGTGAGCCTCAGATAAATACCTGTGCCTATTCTCAAAATCAAGGAATATTTGGGTGCAAGACCATTAGGAAGAAATCTCAAGTTTAACCGAGACCTAAAAGCATTAACAGAAATGTCTGAATTTTGCTTGGCATTGTCTTTGATAAAATAAAAGTGTAGTAAAAACATTTAGGCTGACCTCTCAGCCCATCCTGAAACTTCTATTTAATTAAAATAATTAGTGCAAGGCCTAGCCCAGAAAGGAAAGCCATCTCTAATTTTGTCAGGTGCTGGAATATTTTAATTCAGGTCAAATAAACGAGTCCATCCTCTTTGATTTCAGTTCAATAAATATTTACTATCTGATATTGACAAGCCAGAGTAGATACTCAGGATCCAAATAAAAATGAGATCTAGCTCTTATGTCAAGCAAACTCCTGGTCTATCAGGGAAGAAAGCATATAAGCAAATGGTTATGTCATTTCACTTTTTGTCCATTTTACTGATGAGGACCCAAGACCCAGAAAGTATTCCTAAGTAATAAAGTACCCAAGAAATAAAGGACCTACCATCAGACAGCCAGTACATGACAAACCACAATACCTACGGCTGAGACTACAGTCACTCAAAATATTATTATAAGTAGTAATATTATTTAAATGGAGCTTGCTGAATGTCTAATGTAGTACCTAAGAAGTTAAAGAAAATTTGGAAAGTCTTGTCTTTCATCACAAATGTTTAGTGAGGGCATGGTCATTTTAGCCAACGTTTTTCCTGAATATAGAGTGAATTTCAGAATGAGTCATCTGTGAAAGTATATAGGTTCGATTCCCAGTCTTCCAAGTTCCCTGGACTGCTGTGTAAAGTTCTTCTTGCTCAAAGGATAGGTAAAAAACAAAACGAAACAATCCTGTCCTTTCAAAGGCATTGGGCAGAGTATGGACTGCCCACAGAATAACAGATTTAAGTGATAACTACACATAATTCACCCCACATTTGACAACCTTTCAATGAAACGATGAACAGTTTGGAATGACTCTGAGTTGCTTTTTTTAAATCTTATAAATGCTACTTCCATGGCTGCCAGATTTGCTTAAAAAATTTTTTTTGGCCTTTTGTTAAGCCAGGAGACTGTCAAGACACATGAGGAAAACTAAATAGATACGTTCCCTTCTATTCTCAAACTGTGTTACTTCTAACCCAGTGACTTAGTAAGCAGCTTTTAAAACAGACCTCATTGGGGCTTCCCTGGTGGCACAGTGGTTGGGAGTCTGCCTGCCGATGCAGTGGACACGGGTTCGTGCCCCGGTCCGGGAGGATCCCACGTGCCGCAGAGCAGCTGGGCCCATGAGCCATGGCTGCTGGGCCTGCGCGTCCAGAGCCTGTGCTCCGCAACGGGAGAGGACACAGCAGTGAGAGGCCCGCGTACCGTAAAAATAAATAAGTAAATAAATAAAATAGACCTCATCACCCCTCACAATCATGTGCTTTTTTCCTTCCACTTAACCCTGCATGTGTAATGTCAAAGAATCTTTTATATTAATTTCATTGTGAAAAATTCCCAACTAACTTCTGCCCATCTGAATCTCCATTCATCCATTATATATTTACTAATAAGCATTTAAGCATGCTTTATGCTGGGAAATCCAGTGGTCGGTAAGACATACGTCCTTAGGATTAGGAGTGGTCTAGTGGGAAAGAGGGCCAAGTTACCAAGAAATTACAGTAATCGTGGTAAATGCCATGGTTAAGAATATCCCAGGGTTCTACAGAATCTCCAACAAAGGGCACCTAACCCCTGCACTTAGGAAGCCTTCACTTCTCTCTCAACCTGATGGTAAAGTCAGTGAGGGGAGGGACTATTTTGTTTATCCAGAGATCCTTGGTGGTTAGCACAGGGCACATATCATGTGCAAAAGTCCTGAGGCAATAGATAGGATCATAGCTGCAGAGGAAGGTACTTCTGGAGGAAGTCAGTTCAGTTTGACCAGAACTTCTGTTTCTGTGTGTTTGGGAGGGGAGGAGGACATGTGACGGATGATGTTAGAGGGTTAATTACTCAGGTCAGATAATAAGGGGCTCGGATGCTTCATGAGGGGCAAAATGTTTCCCAACAATTCCTTAGACAGCAGGAAGGATCAGAGGGGATAAGGCTGTACAGTAACTATATAGACAAATGACTCAAGAGAGTGACAGTGAGGTCAAGAGAAGTGAATGGATTAGGGACATAGTAAGAAGAAGAGGGGTGAGACTTCCCTGGTGGCGCAGTGGATAAGAATCCGCCTGCCAATGCAGGGGACACGGGTTCGAGCCCTGGCCCGGGAAAATCCGACATGCCGCGGAGCAACTAAGCCCGTGAGTCACAACCACTGAGCCTGCGCTCTAGAGCCTGCGAGCCACAACTACTGAGCCCGTGTGCCACAACTACTGGGCCCGCGTGCCCAGAGCCTGTGCTCCGCAACAAGAGAAGCCACCACAGTGAGAAGCCCGCGCACCGCAAGGAAGAGTAGCCCCCGCTCGCTGCAACTAGAGAAAGCCTGCGCACAACAACCAAGACCCAACACAGCCAAAAATAAATAAGTTTAAAAAAGAAAAAAGAAGAGGAGGGGCAGGTTTGGGCACTGCTGGAATGTGCTGAGCAGGAAACAGCGGGGCAGAGGGCAGTTCAGAGGAGCAGGTTCAGTGGAATGAAGTCAGGTCTGAACATATCATCTGAGGTGACTGTGGACATCCACATGATGCTGAGCAAGCAGGCAGCCATACCCGCCTGAGCTCAGGAGGGGTCATCAGGTACAGGCGCCACTCGGCCACAGAGAATGAAGTCACCCAGGAAGGAGGGAGAAACTGGGGAGAATCTCCAGGAAAGAGACGCCAAGAGAGGAGCAAGTTCTGGCAGAGGTTCACTCCCAGCCCTGTGCCCCAGTCCCCATGGCCTCTGGCTCTTGCCCAACTTCATCCCAGACCCCCAAGATGATCTGCTCTCCAAACTCTGCTCGCACTTAACTGGTCCAGTCTGTGACAGGAGCTCAGAAGTCATGGCAACCTTCCCGAAGCATTACCTTTATGTCAGTAACTTGGGAGATGGCAGAGATTTTTATCTTAGACATTGCAAAATTATAAAGCAGAAAGCACACCAAAAAACCTCTCGTTTTTTAAAAAAGATGTAAGACTTCAATGATGTTTTGTGCTTTCAACTCCTCAGGCTCTGTATTCTCACAAGAAATAGGCATCCATTCCATGCGCAATTTCAATGATATAGTGGCCACTTGGCCCTGTTTGCTCATCATGTCTCTCATCTTTGGTGAAAAGTACCCCCATTCTTTAAAAACATAAAAAAACCCAAAAACACTCCAGTCCTCCTCCTTTATCCTATCAAATAGGTAAGGTAGCCAAGTACAGTGCAAGTTACCCTTAATTCAAGTCCTGAATCTTACAGTGAACTAATCTTCAACAAAGGTGCTGAGAATACACAGTAACAGTCTCTTCAATAAATGGTTAGGAAAACTGGATATCTACATGTAAAGAATGAAATTGGACGCTTACCTTATACCATATGCAAAAATCAACTCAAAATGGATTAAAGACTTAAATGTAGACTGGAAACTGTAAAACTCCTAGAAGTAAAATTAGGGGAGAAGCCCCTCAACATCAGTCTTGGTGATGATTTTTTTTTTTTTAATTTGAACCAAAGGTACAAACAACAAAATAAAAAAATAAATAAATGGGACTACATCAAACCAAAAGCTTCTGCATAGCAACGGAACAAAATGAAAAAGGCAACCAACGGAATGGAAGAAAATATTTGCAATCCATACATCTCATATGGGGTTAATACCCCCAAAATATAAGGGAATTCATACAATTCAATAGCAAAATAACAATAACCCAGCTTAAAAATAGGCAAAGGGCTTAGACAGACACTTTTTTCTAAAAAGATAACCAAATGGCCAACAAGTATATGAAAAAGCACTCAACATCACTAGTTATCTGGGAAATGTGAATCAAAGCCACAATGAGTATCACACCTGTTAGAATGGCTTTCATCAAGAAGACAAGAGATAACAAGTGCTGGTGAGGACATGAAGAAAGGGGAGCCCTCGTGCACTGCTAGTGGGAATGTAAACTGGTGCAGCCACGTGGAAAACGATACGGAAATGCCTCAAAAAATTAAAAATAGTACTACATGATCAAGCAATCCCACTTCTAGGTATTAAGCCCAAAAGAAATGAAATCACTATCTCAAAAAGGTATCTGCACCCTCATGTTCATTGCAGCATTATTCACAAGAGCCAAGATAAGGGAATAACCTAAATGTCTGTCAGTGGATGGATGGATAAATGTGATACACACTTTATAAAAGGAAATTCTGCCATTTCCAACAACACAGATGAACTTGGAACATTAAGAGAAATAAGCCAGACACAGAAAGACAAATACTGCATGATCTCACTTATATGTGAAATCTGAAAAAAATCAAGACTCACAGAAACACAGAATAGAATGGTGGTTACCAGGGGCTGGGGGACAGGGGAAAAGGGGAGGTGTTGGTCAAAGGGTACAAACTTTCAGTTATAAAATGAATAAGTTCCAGAGATCTAACATATCTCATGGTGACTGTAGTTAATATGTACCTGAAATTTGCAGGGGGTAGGTCGTAAGTATTCTCATCACTCACACAAGAAAAGGGAACTATGTGAGGTGATGGAGATATTAACTAGCTGGACGGTGGTAACTATTTCACAAGGGCTACAGACATCAAATGTCACACCGTACATCTTATATATTTAATGTAATATACATACACAATTTTTACTTCAATAAATCCTGAATTTTCCACTTACCATGCAACACTGGGCACACCCTGTAAGGCTGTAAGGAGTGGCGAGTTAATACGTTCTAGAGCTCAGGGAGTGTGACTGGCACCGTGCACGTGTGCCTGGAGCGGCCAGGGCCCAGAGCTCCAGCCCCCTCTTTAAGTCTGCTTGTAGAAGTGACACAAGCCCAGTGAGAAGCAGAGACAGAAGGAGCTGTCCTGGTGTGGAGATCCTTGTGCTAATCGTAAAGCTCTTCGTGAGGAGCTAACAAATGCCACTATTTCTCAAGCTTTTTCAAGTTGGGTTTCTATACTTGCTACTAGGGTCCTAATTAATAGAGAACTGTAAAGGAAGCTTTTATAAACCACTGCAGTGCTCTCTGGGAATGGGGTATGGATAAAATTGTTCTATAAGGAATTCCATAGCAGTCCAGTGGTTAGGATTCCGCACTTTCACTGCCGAGGGTGCAAGTTCAATCCCTGGTCAGGAAACTAAGATCCCACAAGCCAAGCACTGTGGCAAAAAAAAAAAAAAAAAGAGGTCTAGAAAAGAATCAGTCTCTGCTGACAACCAAAGTTGTCCTCTTCAAATGGTGAGTAGGTTGAGCAATTGCATTTGTGACATGAACACTGTCCAGAGGTCACTGAGTATGTTCAGCCTCTCCGGGGACTAGTCTGGTGTATTACTCTGGGTAAACTGAGACAGGCTCTGGTTTTATAACTTCAAAGATGCCCACTCAACCAAGGAACAAACTGAAAGGCCAGCTCAGTCTACTTTCTTATGTGATAAAAGGCAGGGATACCTGGATTTGAGGACTTCGGTGAACTTCCAAGGGGATGCAGTTGTTCTGGCTCTCTCTCTGAATGTGCACAGCACACGCGGGCACCCGACACACGGAGACGCATGCTGAGCGGCAGGCACCACTCCATTTCTCAGATCAAGCTCCAGCTTCACCACAGCCTCTCGTCCCCGTTTTCTCCCCTTCACTCCCCACCTCTAGCTTCTTTGTCAGTATTATGTCAAAGTACTTGACTCCCTTATCAATATTAGCGGAAATTAAACAAGGATTTAGTACCTCCAAAATTACATTATACAATTTATTATGTAATTTAAATACATAGTATAATCAGTATTTAAACAATCTATATATATAAACATTTTATATATATGTAAACATTTTACATATATATATATATA
>NW_006779738.1:2448719-2466623 GCF_000442215.2 Lipotes vexillifer | reverse complement strand
TATATAAACATTTTATATATATATAAACATTTTATATATATATATATATATATATATATATATATATATATGATGCTCCAGAAAACCTGAATCTAAAAAGGGAAAAAATCCATTTGATTCACTCAAAGACATAAATGTGGAGTAAAAACTTAAAAACTCACAACTTACATGCTTAGGGAATGTGATTTCTGTTTAGTTGACCTGTCTAGTCGATGGGTTATTTTCTGAAAAAAATTCCTAAAATGCATTTTTTTAATGGCCTGGCCTATCTTGAACATAAAGTCTGATAACTGATGGTCTGTACTGGGAGCTCCCAAATAATTACATTCTGCTACAGTCGGCAGGTTTTTTTAAGCACATGTCTCACTTTCAGAGTGCTACATACAGTACATCATCTGTGACTTTATCACAGCTGGTGTTCTCTAATAAGGATTTCCTATTCACATTTTCCACTTCACTGAGCGTCACCGTCTGCGTCACATTCATGACCCAAGACAAGCAACATCACCAAAACCAGCGAACTTGCTAGAAATGCTGATTGATATGTGTTCCTGGCCCAGACTTGCTGGCCAGTGTCGGGCCCAGCAATCTGCTTTAACAAGGCTTCCATCAAAATCAGATGATTCTAATATATCTAAGGCTGGGAAAACACTACTACAGAATCCTCACCTGTTGACACTAAAGCAGGGGTCCTTAACCTGGCATCTGTGATCCCCCTTAAGTCAAAGGCAAGTGTGCATTTTCCTGGGGAGAAGCTGCAGAACTGTCAACTTTCTCAAAGGGATGGTAACCAAGAAACTTGATTCTACGTTGAATCATCAAATTCAGCAGAATTCACTTCTGCAGACATACACCAAGCCAAAATTTTCTCCAAGCCTTTTAATATCACTTAAGCAGCTGAGGCACAAGCAATAATAAAACTGCATTTTTTACGTTACAAGAAAGGAAATTTTGTGTATCTGCATGATATACCAATTTTCTGAAAAATCTCTTCTGCGTTGACATTCACACACACTCTGGTCCATAGGCTGAGTCAACAAGGTCAGAAAGGCAGGCAAGATGAGAAACCATCAAGTTTACTGAGGAAGAAGAGGACTCCAATGTTTACCGACTGCCCACCACACACACTGTACCAGGTTTTACACACTTTACAGAAGTGAGGTGTGAACCTAAGTTCTATTTATCTAACAGAACAGCGCTGACACTGCCAGGTAAGCCCCCGTTTTAAGTGCTCTTTAAGTACAAACTGTGGAGACGACAGCGGAGGAGCACAACAAAACGACAACCAACTGCTGAACAACCGTCGATTAAAACGACTGGCAGCTACCAGAAGACATTCTACACCCAAGGACATAAAGAAGGAAGCACGAGAAGGTCAGAGAGGCGCCCTCTCGCCACCATCAAGTCCCACACCAGCTGAGCGGGCGACCCCAGCGAGAGGACACTTACATCGCAGAGCCTCGCCCCCGCGTGAGCGCGGAGCCCTACGGCAGGCTCCGCAGCCGGGGGGTCTGGCATCGGGAGGGCATTTGGCTGGGAAGGCCGGTGCGGCTTCATCGCAGGAGCCCCACAGGACGGGGAGGGAAGGAAGAGGAGACTCTGCTCCGGGAGGGCGCACGCAAGCTCCCTCGCGTGACAACGGCATGACTGCACAGCAGCCTGAGCCCGACCTACCTGCGGGTCTTGGAGGGTCTCCTCGGGAGGTAGCGGGCGTCTGCGGCTCTCTCTGGGGTCATAAATGCTGCTGGCAGACATTTTGGGTCCTTGGTCCCGGAGACCTGGTCCCACTCAACAGCCTGCAGGCTCCAACTCCGGGGCGCCTCAGGCCAAAGCACCCACAGGGCGGGCACCCAGCCCCACCCATGGGCAGACAGGCCGCCTCAACTGCAGCCCAGGGCCACCTCCACACACGCCACTAGGCCTAGACCCAGCCGCGCCCACCAGCGGGTGAGCACCAGCCCCTCCCCTTCCGGGCACCGGCAGGAAGCGCGCGCAAACCTCTAGACCAGCCTCGGCCACTAGGGGGCAGACGGCAGCGGCCGGGAAACTACTGAGTCTGCAAACACAGCTCACTACCTACCCTGGTCCTGTACTGGGACACAAAGGACATCTACCACAGAGGGGTCGAGAAACGTAACTAAGCTACTACGTATGGGTTGACAGAGGCTGATGCAAAGACAGCACACGCAGACGCGGAACCCAGAGGCACGAGGGACCATGAGGGTGCCAGCGACTCCGAGAATCAGCAGAAACGAAGGCAAGGCCTAGAGATTTCACAGATGTGGAACTGGTGAATTTATACAGATATGGTGAATTAAGATATAAATTTAGTAGTAAAGTGCAGCAGCCAATCTACTGGAAAGAGCTCAAGTAATGACTGTAAAGATGATCCAAGAACTCAGGAAAAGAATGGATGCACAGTGCAAGAAGTTCCAAGAAGTTTTTAGCAGAGTTAGAAAACATAAAGACCAACCAAATAAGAGTTGAAGAATTTAAGCACAAATTGTGGAACCAAAACAACAGATCTCTGCCCAAGGAAGAATGCCAATGTGCACTAACATTTCCATTTCCAAAGATCTAAGTGTGCTGCAACATTAGCACATGGGAACGACCAAGCTACTTAAATCTTGGGTTATTAAGCACCATTCACCCAGCATCCCCACCGCCTGGTTCCATCATTGTGTAAAACTTTAGATAGTAAAGAGTGTTCAGCAATTATTTGTCTAGACGGAAAAACTTTTTTGGTATTGGTTGTTGTTTTCAACACAACATAGCTAGCTTTCAAAAGTGGTACCTAATTTTAAAGCACCAAAGCTGTCACTCAAATAAGATGTACTTGGCATAATCAGCTCTAAAGTAAGGATATCACTACCTTCAGAGAGCATTAATGCTGATTATTTCTCAGAAAGCCAAGTGATACCCAGCTTGGGCTGCACTACAGTTCACAAGGGCACATAGTCTTCATTCCCTCCTAAAATAAACCTAAGTTGACCCCTCACACTCCTCCAGCCAGTCCTTAAGTTTTCCTGGGTCCATTCCTCTCTTGCCAAGCTGTCTGCCCCTTGCTCTTTCCCCACCTACAATCCCTCTGACTGCCCCAAGTCCATCCCCCGTCTGGGAAGATGCAGGACAGAAGAGTGTTTCCTAGCTGCACGGTCAATTACTGACGAATCACCACTATACTGTTCTGGATTGGGGATCCTACTAGGAAAATGAACCTACCAACACATGTTTGAACTGGTCACCCCACTCCACCTCACCCCTCAAAAAGCATGCAGGGTTGTCACTGAAAAAAGCACACTGTTTATGGTTCAGAATCAAAAACCTGGAAGGTTCCTAAGGAAGAGTCCTTTAATGTGCAAGGGACCTAGTCTGATGGTCTTATTTTACAGATGAGAAAGAATACTGGAGCTGAGATGTCATGTGGACTTGCCCAAGGCTGGCAGCTATCCAGAGGGAGAAACTAGAACCACACTCCAAACTCTTCCCACTACATCCCAACCACCACAAAACCCTGCAGTTAAAGTTTTTAAGAAAAACAAAATGTCTAATACACAGAAAAGGTCTCTCTACATTCAGACAGAATAAAAGCAACCAGTACAACGAGAAATGCTCAACAAACACCACTAAGTACCAAGGATCTTTATTCTCAGGTCTGATACTGAGTCTGTGGCTGCAGATAATGTCACTATTTTGAGAATAAAAGGTCCCAATATCTTCATTCTTTGCAAGTCTTCAGCCACAAAGTTATACCTTATTCCCGTAACAAGATAAGTGAATCAGGCTAGAAGGGGATTCAGGAGGTACACTGACGATAAAAGCAAAGGGGAACACACACTTTTACAAGCATATTGTCCCAGCTACCTTGAAGGTTAAATTTCAGATTAATTTACAAAAGTAGTGACAGAACCATGATTTCAGTGAAAATCAACACAAGTTATACCTTAAAAAAAAAAAATCAATTCAGAAATACTAAGTCAGGCAAGCATGCAAAATTCAGAGTATTAAAAAATGCAAGGGCTGGTTGCCCAAACAGATATATCCCTCAGAAAAAGGGATTTGAAAATGCTGAACAGAACCAAAGGAATTAGAAGCTGAATCAGCAGACCAATTCCCTCATTTTATAAATGTGGGCAGACATTAACTGGCGAAGCTTACTCAGCTAGATTAAGGGTGTACACAGATCTAATTCCTGGTGCTATTTGCAATTACACATATCTAAAATACAAGGAGATAAATATCCGGAACACATTAGGCCCACTGATATAATCAACGGTGGGAGTGAAGTTACTATAGCACAGCAGCACATTAGACATATTTAAGAGATTAAATGGAAAGAATCTCTTAAAGATTTTAATGCTCAGTTTTAATACACAATCAAGTTTCCATCCAATCATCTGATGTACAGCGAACTGTACTAGCTTAAAAGAAAAAAGTGCATTCTTCAGTTTGCTTCTACACTTTTTTTGGCCTATCTTTCAAAACTGAGCATTGGGTATTTTTAATGTAAGTAATGTGATGTTATATATGTACATTCTAATTGCACGTTTTAGGAATGAACAAAATCCATATCTCGGTAACTGATAGTGTATTTATAAAATCAAAACCTATCAAAATACACTTTTCACTGAGAAAAATAAATAAAACGACAAATGGATTTACACAAAGACTAACTTCGGTAGATCCCAGTGTAGGACAGTCCATAAGAAGCATATCTGCCCTTTACTCCCCCAGAGCTGATCATCTTCCAAGTTCAGATTTTAAAAATATTTTTAAATTGAGATTATTACGTTGACATTTATTTCTCATTCCACATCATCTTCAGCCAAGCTCTGAGCACTTACAATTCTCTGAAAGAGAAAAGAATTTTTAATTTTTAGAAGTATGATAAGCATTTAATCAGGATTCTAAGTTCAACATAAAATGCTCTTTGTATCAAATCTCTGAATCAAATCTTGCTGAGGTTTACCCATACTGAGATATCAACATTTAACACTTCATACGTTGTTTTTATCTGAGAAAATAAAGATCACTGTCAGTCCCATCTCAAAATTCAAGTCAACAAAGGAACCATAACATTATATCGTGTTACATGTTAGTCAATTTTGTAACTAAAACCAAATAAGAATTTAAGATCTCTTTTCACTCCCACAGGAAGAAATACCAATTAGTGCTATACTGATCATTCTATCCTCCAAACATTTCCCTTTTCTGCCTGTAAATGGTCACGGTCATTATACAAGGACATCATCCTCAGGTCAATTACCCAAAAGCACTATGCTATGCTGTCTTTCAAAAGACAGATAATCTTAGACAGAGAATTCTGACAACTGACTGGGAACCACATTAGTCTAAAATAAAAAAGATTCAAACTCCTTATATTTCTCTAATTTTTTTTAAACATCTTTATTGGAGCATAACTGCTTTACAATGTTGTGTTAGTTTCTGCTGTATAACAAAGTGAATCAGCTATATGTATACATATATCCCCATATCCCCTCCCTCTTGCATCTCCCTCCCACCCTCCCTATCCCACCCCTCTAGGTGGTCGCAAAGCACAGAGCTGATCTCCCTGTGCTATGCGGCTGCTTCCCACTAGCTATCTATTTTACATTTGGTAGTGTGTATATGTCCATGCTACTCTCTCACTTCGTCCCAGCTTACTCTTCCCCCTCCCGTGTCCTCAAGTCCATTCTCTACATCTGTGTCTTTATTCCTGTCCTGCCCCTAGGTTCATCAGGACCATTTTTTTTTAAGATTCCATATACATGTGTTAGCATACGGTATTTGTTTTTCTCTTTCTGACTTACTACACTCTGTATGAGAGACTCTAGGCCCATTCCCTTAAATCTTTAGGACCCTTTTCTTTTCAGTCCCTTTCCAGTCTAGATGAGTAAAGATTAAAGAACTGTAGAGATGAGTTTAAAGAATTAATCAGTCATTTTACTAATTTTTAATTATATCAAAGATGAAAATTCATTTAATAGACACGATATTCCAAAAAGTAGATTCATTCGGGCTCCTTGAGAAGGATTTAAAATGAGCATGCTAATTAACTCCTAAGTTATGCTTAACCTCTTATTTAAATGGGATGCAGTCGAATAGCTCCAAACTTGAAGCCCACCTCAGCAGCAGCAGAGACACTGGGGCCTTCAGACAAGTGAGGTCAGAGGGAACCCAGAGCCCTTTATGACCTGACTTCCAAGCTGTGCCACCTTGGCTCCTCTGGCCTCTGCCAGGCCCCTTAACTGCAAGAGGCAGAAAGCTAGGTTCAGAAAGTAGCTGGGAGTGGCCTGAATTTGATGATTTGAATACTAAGGCCTGAGATTTGACACTAAGAGCCATAATTCCTAATCGACCTCCTGGGCACAATCACTAGATTTTATGCCCCCTCATTTGGATGCGTTTCTCTTAGGGAAGAAAAGGTCAAGCACTGCCATCTCCTGGAGGAGAGTCTCATGATGTCATCACGCCCACTAGGCTCCTGTTTAAAGTGCCAATGGCCCTAAACATTTAACGCTCAGATTCCACTCACTTATTTCATAACATTTCAAATCTTTACCTGACTAATTGTTGGGAGCTTAGTCAGAAGCATCTGGAACACTGGTGGTGGAAGAGTTTGCTGCAACACTTGCAGTAACTGCTGTGGCTGTCCACACACAGCAATTGCATTTGTCAGATGGTCCACACCCTTCTCATATTCACCTGGAAGATTTACATAAACATAACATGAGACTGGAAAAGCCTTTGCCTTTGTTCAAAATTCAACCCTAAAGTCTTCACTGTATCTCCAAGTGAATATGACCAAAAACACTGTGCAAGTAAAACCTAGAAAATATAGTAAGCACACTCATATAACTGATTAAGAAGCCATGAACAAGAATGAGTCAGATTACATGTACTGATATTGAAGGGACTCCAACACACATACAAAGGGGGGAAAATAAGGTACAGAAATGTCCAAGTTTAAAAAAAAAAGATATGTCCAAATTTATTACTATTTATATACTAAGAATACGTAAGAAACTGCTAACAATGAAACAATATTTTCTATGAGAAAAGAGAAATGGAAGATTGGGGGACTGAGGTAGACAGGCCCAATTTCACTTTAAACTAATCCCTTATACTGTATGAATATCACCACATGTAAGTAGACACCTAAAGGCCTTTACTCTCTTCTGAACCTAGTCATCACTGGCAGTCATCCTCTCTGCAGATCCAACAGCAAACAATGCCAAACAATCCTGGATACGTTTACACATTTACAGGACCTCAATCGCAGTCAACTTGTCATCTTGAGCTACCTTCACACATGATGTTGCTACAACTTTTGCTGACCTGATAGCCAGATATCAAGTGGTATGTTTTATAATACCAACAGCATTGAAAACATCATATAATCCTTTTAAGACAGAGCAGAGGAAGAACAAACCAAGTGTTACAAGATGGAAGTCACCATTTGGTATGAAACACTGCTGTGTTGAGCAGAATGCTCTCCCTTTCCCCAATGCCTAGGCCCTCCCTCTCAGGGAATTCAAGATGCAGCCTGAAGGAGACGTGAAAATGTTTCCCTGATTGGTAGCTAACTCATTTTCTGTTGTAGACTTTTTCACTGGTTCTCCTACTCACTGATTTTTAATCTTAGTTTGTTGGCAATTTAATGTAGGGACTGTGCCATTTGTAACTCTTTCCGTGAAACTGAACAAATTCTGATTATGTCAAGAAATTATTTCCTGAGCTTCTGGGTTGGTGAATACATCGAAGTGCTAGGAGGGCGGCACCTCCAGAGAAGGCGTGAAAGTCCCCACCCCCTAACCCTACGCCTCTCTTCTGTCTGGCTGCCCCTCAGTACTATCATCTATAATAAACCAAAAAAATAAAAATTAAACTTAAAAAAACAAACAAATATAATAAACCAGTAAACAGTTTTCCAGCCCTGAGTAAGAATGTGACCAAACAAGGGAGTAAAGACTCTAGTAAATGAGGAGGAACTGCCTCCACCTAGCATTTTCATTTGAAGTATTCAAACTGAAGAAACCATTAACTCTACAATGAAGCATTAAAAACGGAAAATATAAGACTTAGGTCTTCCACATAAGACGGGACTTCCATCGGGGACACAATGGCTCCACCGACTTGGAAATTAAGATGCCACATGGCCAGTGAATCCTCATGCCACTGAACTTACAGGCAACAGACGGGATCACACTGTTGTCTGAGGATATGAATTCCGATTATTAAACGGAAATAGAGTGACTATACCAGAGGGCTATGTGTAGAACACAAGGGATCCTCTGAGACACCTCCTAAAACTTCTAAACACACTGGAAACCACTCATGAACAGCCACAGCAATTCAGCGCAGGGAAACAAACCGTTTCCCCTCTGCCCTTGCAGCTCCGATCGCATTCACATATCCTGAGACGAGCTCTTGCTCAGCTAAGCGAGTGTGCTTACGGAAGACCCCTGGACGCAGGACGCCTTGCCAAGCAATGACGCTCACTGCCTAAGCTGCTTATGCTTTCTCATGGCTTACTTTTCCCGAATTCTAACCACCTGAGTCTTCTACCTCAGGCTGGGTTGGTAGATTCCACCAGAAGAAAAGGCAGCTTGGCAGCTGAGTTAAGTACCCCACTGGGTGTGCTGGGCTGAAACGGGACCAACATACGCCTGGGAAAAAGAACAACTCTTCCCTACCCTTCCTTGACCCTCCCATCCCCCCCCACCATGAGTTAACTTTTCTTTTCCATCTGGATCTAAAGGCTAAAGACAAATAGACAGATGCCCACAGTACATGGATCTCCAATATAACCCAAACATACGCTCTATCCTTAGACACATATCATTATACATGCTTTTCTTTTTAGATATTAAAGTAATATAGTCATTGCCTCTCAAATGATCCTTATGAGGATTTAAGTGCTTTACCTTGCCCTATGATTAAACTTCATATTTTTCTTATACCGTGAAAAAAGTCAATCATTTCCTAGTAAGACATTTCCATTTTAATGTATAAATATTAGCAGCTTACTATACCAAACAAATAAAAAACAATTACTGCCTCCCTTACCTCTCTCAAGAATTATTTCTTATGAAACGGGAGACATGATAAAAAGTAGTATCACCATCGTAAACCTTTAATTTCTCCCCACAAAAAAAAAAGGGAAAAAGAACCCCCACAAATGACCTGCATCATGTAGTTCAATACTATCTAAATCTATTATAACAGCGAGAATAAGAAAAACAAGTTGACACTTGATACTATTTTTATTAATGACAGAAACTACTTCAAAGCTACTTTGAGATAAAAGCTAATCTGACAGTAAAAGTATTTATAAATACTTCTGACCAGGTAATTTAACCTTCAACCTTCTCTTATTATATTGGCCATTCCTTCCTGTAAGTACTAGAAAAGACCTGAAGGTTAGATGAAGCAGTTGAGGGAATTATACTCCCAGATATTCTTTCAGTCACTATTTATATATTACACTATGACTGTATTCTCTAAAGTACTTAAAAGCAACCTCATTTGTAAAGATTACTTGTCCTCATATTATTAAATGTCTCATATTATTAAATGCCTAAAAACTTGTCTTGAAATATTTACAGTATCTTTTTAAAAAATAGCCCACACTACATTAAAAAAGCCCCTCATCACCGTAAGTTTATATTAGTGTGAAGAATTTTATCTTGTTTCCTAGTCTTTTAATGAATATTAATTACCTTGAGCCAGTAACTCTTCACCAAGCTGTATTTCTTCAAGGAAAAATTTCTGAACGGCTTCAGCATCTTTAAGGTCAGGTAACTGTTTAGAAATAGAATATTTAGTAACTGATACCAAAATTACTCCAGGGATATAAACAATACAAAAAATCATGCCACTAAAAACAACTGAATAGCTCATTATGAAAACTGACAAAAAGAAATTCATTCTTCAACAACACTCACAAGGATTAGAGGCTAGTATCTACATTCAAATAAATGCAAGAAAAAATACTTTTTGATCAAAGTGGTATTTGTTCTTAGAAAACTGTGAATCAAACCTAGAGTAAAAGGTAAAGAGTACAGGGCTTCCCCGGTGGTGCAGTGGTTGAGAGTCCGCCTGCCGATGCAGGGGACACAGGTTCGTGCCCTGGTCTGGGAAGATCCCACATGCCGCGGAGCGGCTGGGCCTGTGAGCCATGGCCGCTGGGCCTGCACGTCCGGAGCCTGTGCTCCGCAACGGGAGAGGCCACAACAGTTGAGAGGCCCGCGTACCGCAAAAAAAAAAAAAAATATATATATATATTTTAAAACAGAAAATCAATGTCTGATACCAATTAGCATTCTCAAAATACACATTTGAAGTAGACTGTAAAATAACTGTTTCTCTAAAAGAGATTATTACCTTGGAAAGTCCAGCTCTCTCCTTGGCAAGCTTCTGTTTCTTTCTTCCTGCAAGAAAGGTAATATTTTCATTTCATCATTATTAAAATGGGAATCAAAGGAAGTCTAAATGCTGTGGCAGTCATTCATTCTATTTGCAAACCATGCCTGACTCAAGCTCTCTTCTTGTGATTTGTCAGGGTCATAAAAATAGTTCTGGTCAATGAGCTATGGACACTAGGACATTTCTGGGCAGAAGCGCTTTCCTTCCCTCTCAGGCACCAGGATGAGCAGTTTACAAGATGGAGACAGTCCCCGCAGCTGGGTCCCTTGAGTAATTATCATAAACAAAGCAAGCCTCTCCTCCCACCTTCAACCTACACAGGACATGAAACACAAACAAAACTCAAGCCACTGTTGTTTCGGAGCTTTATTGCTAAAATATAACAGACTCTGCCTTTACTGACTTTTGAAAACTACCTGGCATTCCTTTTTTTTTTTTTTTTTTTTTTCCGTTATGCGGGCCTCTCACTGTTGTGGCCTCTCCCATTTGCGGAGCACAGGCTCCGGACGCGCAGGCTCAGTGGCATGGCTCACGGGCCCAGCCGCTCCGCGGCATGTGGGATCTTCCCGAAACGGGGCACGAACCCGCGTCTCCTGCATCGGCAGGCGGACTCTCAAGCACTGCGCCACCAGGGAAGCCCCCTGGCATTCTTAAATAGGGAAAAAAACAAAACCACAACAAAAACAAAAAAAAACACAAAACCAACAAAACCCCCAGCATTTGACAGTTTTCTTTAAAAAAAAAAAAAAAAAAAAGCATAGTTTTTAAGCATTTGGCAAAAATAAGAGGGAAGAAGGGTAGCACTCAGAAATGATTCTTAATTCAACTACTGCCAGCTAGTTAAGGAAAAAAACCCCTCTGCCTGAAGTCTGTAAGTTGTTTTGGTTTTTTGTTTGTTTTTTGATATGAAATAGCAATTCTACAAATCTTAGGAGTAAGTGATGTTATTTAAATCTGTTAGTCAACCCTTAAAACCAAATCAATAATAGGACACTAACAGTATTTTAAGTTGTTGTTTAATTGTACACCCTAAGCATTTGGCAAAAATAAGAGGGAAGAAGGGTAGCACTCAGAAATGATTCTTAATTCAACTACTGCCAGCTAGTTAAGGAAAAAAACCCCTCTGCCTGAAGTCTGTAAGTTGTTTTGGTTTTTTGTTTGTTTTTTGATATGAAATAGCAATTCTACAAATCTTAGGAGTAAGTGATGTTATTTAAATCTGTTAGTCAACCCTTAAAACCAAATCAATAATAGGACACTAACAGTATTTTAAGTTGTTGTTTAATTGTGCACCCTGTGTGAAAGAGTGTTGGCACAAGGAAGCTCGGGCTTCCTTTATATCCCAGATCTTCCACTGACTAGCAGTGTAACCTTGGGCAAGTTACAGTTAACCGGTGTCTCTCCTTCTCTGTATGTAACAACTGGTTTATGAACAATACCTGCTTCATAGAGTTGATATGAGGATTAAATGAGTCAATGTATTTTCAAACAGTGCCTGGTTGGTATCGTGAGATATAAACATTCAGTGTATTGAGACGGTGCAAATGTCCTCTTGAAACCTTAAGGCATTCTATAAATCCAAATTTCAATACATGACTAAAGAGGCAAGTGACCTGCTTGCCTAAGTGCAGAGACAGATGGTTAATTTACTACAGCCAGGGAACCTTTTCTAATCTACACTTACAAACTAGGTTTAACCACACCAGTGTCTCTGGCCAACTCTAGCCCCCAGATTACATAAAGTGCTACAACTCTAAGGCTTAAAAACTGTCTTAGCACTTTCAACAAAAAAATATAGATTAAAGCTATCTTACATATTATTTTGAAGACTGCCTATTTTCCCCACCAGCTACCTTTGCTAGGTGTTCATCACTGGGCAACTGTGGGGAAACAGAACGCATAATATATTCTACCCCCAATTTGCTTAACTAAGGGTTTCGTTCAGCCCTCTTCAGGCAGAAAATAATGACTGATAACCAGACTACATTAACTAATTACTAAGTATCACGGTACAGCCTAGTGCTGGGAGGGTGCTACAACTAGAAGAGAAAGACTTCACAGAGGAATTGGACATGGAACACTTGGATGTTAAGGGTAAGCACCTGTTTTAGATGTTACACGCCAGACACTATTCTAAATGTTATTAATTAGTTTATTTTATCCTCATAGTAACCCTATTATCATCGCCATGTTACAGCACCTCAGAAGTAAACCTGGAAAGTTTGTGGAATAAACAGAGAAATACAATATGCTAAGTCAGAATTATGGAAAATGACAAAAATGATAATGAAACAGTAGAAGGAAACTTAGTTTCCAATCTTATAGGTTTTTTTTTTAAAAATGGAGTGGAGAAGAACGCATGATTGTTGTTGAATGTTTGATAGTTACCAAATTTTAAGATCACTTAGTTGCTTTAAATTTATAGCTGTTAAGATTAAAATTGTGGTTTAATTTATTAGACAATTAACTTGTATAAATTTATAGCTATAAGATTAAAATTCTGGCTTTACTTTTATAAGACAATTAACTTGTTACATTAACTTATTTTCAGGGACAGTATCAAATAGGATCTCTGTGACAAAAGGACACAGAACACACTGAAAAACCAAGGAGTTACACATTCAATCAGCAAATCGACTCAATATTTGCTAGAAATCAGTCCAAAGTGCTACTGTGTAAACCTAACAAGTTAAAACAGACTAAAAAAAACCACATAAAATATGAACTTACAAAAAGCCCCAAATCTAAATCATTCTTAAAGCATTCATTAAATGAGATTACTCAATATATCTTAAAATGATGAATCATTTTACACAGTGCTGTATAATGAAAAACATCTGTAGTTAGCACTATAATTTGTAGATTAATTTTCATTTATTAGTGATTATTTAGATATAAATTATGCTGTAGGAGTTCTGGTAATCTGCTCTTACTAATGGAAGGTTTTAAAAAAACTGAATAAATTAGAATCCCAGATCTAACCTCAAAACTATTTTAAACATCTTAACTCTTTTCCTTAAAAAAGAAAAAAAACACACACACACAAAACAAAACCCCAGAAACACTGATTTGAAAAACGCTGCCCTTTTATTATAGATGTAAATATTCTATTAGGAATTAGGCTAGAAAAACACGAAATTAAACTAAACCGAAATCAATTTCGCTCCACAAATACAAAACGCCATCAAGTTCTTAAAATCGGTCAACCATACAGACTTTAAACAGACTGCAAAATTACTCTGAATAAGGTTTACTTGGTAAAGAAAATATCAAATAATTATATTCATAAACAATCTTTAGCGTTCATCCACTACCATGTGCCAGAGGTACTGTACTAAACTCTACATTACACTATTTTACAACAGAGGAAAACTAAAGGTTGAAATCCGTTGCCCAAGGGTTATTCAGCTACTAATTCAAGCCTGACCACTTAAGTCATCAGGATACTGCTGAAACTAGAAAAAAAATTTATGGATTGAGTATGATGGAAAAGAAATTCTGAAAACAGATTTCTCAATTTGTCCAAAATGATAGTTTCATGATTTCTTCAACCAAAAATTCATTTTCTCAAGATTTAACAATAGGATTGTAGTGTTTCCAAAGGAAAAAAAGGTTAATCCATTCTTTACAGAGCTCTGCATCCACGCCATCACCCCCCCAGCTATTTCTGAAACTACGGGGAAATTATCTAAATTCCAACAGTTACACTTACAGCCAGCATTTACAGGGCCTTCTCCATGTCAGGAATGGTGGCAGGCACCTCAAATATTTTAATCTTCAAAAAACCAACTAGAGGCATTACCTGATTTTGCAAGCTAAGAAAATTAAGACTCAGCCCAAGATTATGCTAATCTGTGACTAACCTGGGCCAGAAAACACAGTGTCTGAATCCAAAACAGCACTATTTCCATTACTCCACCTAACCATTAATAAAATAAATTATCTCCATATCCCTTTCTTCCTGAGACATAGGAGAGCTAGAATCAGATATCATATTGTAGATGGTATAAGAGCACCTTTTCCAGTAAGGTAGTCACTAGCCACGTGTGACTATAGAACACGTGAAATGCCTTATTTTAGCTTAATTAAGCAGTAAATCATTAAATAGGATAATCACTTCTTCGTACTTCCTGGGCTCTAATAACTTACATATAAATTCTAATTTTAGGAGCTGTTTTGACTGAGCAACCTATAGGTAAGTTACCAAAGTTATTTTTTAATGCAACAAATTTGCCCTTCTATTGCTGCAAACGAGATTCAAAGATCACAAAGGTTTTGGTGACACGATTCCCCTCTTGTAAATCTCTCTTAAAAGATGTCGCAGGTATGAAATAAGACTGAGCCACAGAAGCAAAGCCCTTTGGACTCCCCTGCAATCTCTATAGCATTCACTCATATCTTGGAAGCCTTTAGAACGAAGCTACCAAGAGGGTTTAAGAATGCAACCTTATCGTTTGAGAACGATAACCGAGCTGGATTTGCAGATTTGGTCTCAAGCACAAATTCGTAAAATACAAAAAACCCCCGCAACTTTCGAGCTAGAAATCGAAGTTTAGAAAGATCAACAGCTAAAAGGACCACAACTCTCGGCCTAAATCATAATACAAACAAATATGCATCTACACGCCGAAAAGTGTTTGGGGAAAACAAAATGGGAAAGCTCGCTCCTCCAAAATGGAGGGACTCGTGCGGGGCACAAGGGCCGGGAGCAGCCCTGGGAGCGCGCGGCCAGCGCCATCACCTTTCTCTGGCTTGTTAGCTCGCCGCCCCAGACCCGGCAGCACCACGCGGCCGCCCAGCACGCGGCGGCCCGGCGAGGGGCAGGAGGGGATGGGGACGCCGGGGTGGGGTGGGGAGGCATCAGGCCCAGGGGACAGGGGACCCACTCACGTTCCCGCAGCCTGTTCTTGAAGTTGGGGTCACTCCGTCTCTTGCGATCGAAGTAAATGCAATACCCGATGAAAAGGGCCCCGCACACGCCGGCGGCGATGGCGCTGTTCCGGCCCACCATCTTCTCTCCAACGAGGAGCGGGGTCGGCGTCGGCGGGGCCCGCAGAGAAGCCGTTAGCTCAGAACTCTCGGAGCGAACCGCGCCGCTGAGCCCCGACGCCCGCCGCGAGGTACGCGGAAAGGCGGAGATGCGTCACTTCCAGCCCCTGTGGCCGAGGCCCTCTGGGATGGCCGCGGCAGTGCCTGAGCGGAGGCTCCCGTGCTGCTTCTGCGCCTGCGCAGGGGCTTGGGCGCCGCCGCCGCCGCCGCCGCCGCCGCCAATGCCGCCGCTGTTCGCGTACGAGTCGGGATTTTGCTGGAGGCCGCGCACTGCTGTAAAAGCCGCTGAGCGTGATGTAACCAGGGCGGCACGTGGCGGTCGTGCGCACACTCCAAAGCGTGGGTAGCTGACCTCCCTACTTGTGTCAAAGAAGGAAGGTCGCTGACCACAAATGCTTCATCTTTTTATAGAATGCAGGTAACCCGTGACTCTTGTTTGAATTTAATGGAATTTGCTTTTCAAGTTCAGTCACAATCCGTTGTGCCCCAAGGACCATAATCATACGATTAGTAGCTGGCTGGTCAGAAGAGTGAAACCATACGATTTCAAATGATGTTACAGTATAGCCTCAGGAGTGGAAGAAAATTAAATGGAGCGATTCCTGGAAAAGTGTAACGGGTAAGAGATTGAAGGAAAAAAATAGAAAACGTTGAGTTGTCAAGTTGTCATAGCCACTGAAAACATTATGTATGTAGTTTAAATTTAAAGAGGCAGAGGCGGGATCCTCTTTAAAACCTTGGAGTGATAGGCATGTGTTTTATTCATAGTGGATCCTGACAGTTTAGGCTAAGGAGATGGTTCCTGATGGGGTCTGGCCGGTTGGCACTACTCTGTGTAGTGACACGTCAGTGTGCCGTGTGCTAGGAGGGGTAAGTTTCGGTCTCCACAGGGAGGGAACAGAAGCTCTGAATTTGGGACTCTCCCAGACCTCTCCCTCGTCTTTCCCTTTGGCTGGTTGTTTTTTGTTTTTTTGCCCCACGGGACTTGGAGGATCTCAGTTTTCTGACCAGGGATGGAACCCGGGCCCTTGGCAGTGAACGCACTGAGTCCTAACCACTGGACCGCCAAGGAAGTCCCTGGCTGAGTTGTTTCTATTTTTGGCTGTGTTGGGTCTTCGTTGCTGTGCGCAGGCTTTCTCTAGTTGCGGTGAGCGGGCTTCTCAACTGCGGTGGCTTCTCTTGTTGGGGAGCACGGGCTCTAGGCGTGCGGGCTTCAGTAGTTGTGGCTCGGGGGCTCCAGTGCAGGCTCAGTAGTTGTGGCACGGCGGGCTCAGTAGCTGTGGCACACGGGCTTCGTTGCTCCGCAGCATGTGGGATCTTCCCGGACCAGGGCTCGAACCGTGTCCCCTGCATTGGCAGGCGGATTCTTAACCACTGCGCCACCCAGGAAGCCCCCTGGCTGCTTTTGATTTATATCCTTTTGCTACAATAAAACTGTAATCATACGTATGTTCTTGAGTTCTGAGTCCTTGCAGTGTTATTGAACCTGAGAGGGTAGTAGGAACCTCCAAATTAGTAGCTGGCTGGTCAGAAGAGTGGCCTGGAGACACCACCCCTCCCCCACATCTGTGACTGGTGCATGAGGGCAGTCTTGTAGGGGACTGTCCACTTAACCTATTTAGTTTGGCTCAACTCTGTGGTAGTTGGTGTCATTAGTTATTGCAAGGGTACCTATGGAAACATTTAGCTGGAACTCCTAACCTAGTCCAAAAGCCTAGGAAAGCCCTTCTGCCTGGACCTGAGACCCTATAAAGGACTGGAAATTAGATCAAAGGTACATGTGCATTGACAGGACTGCGGTGGGGTGTGAAAGGGCATATGCACCAAAGCAAAGCAAATGATTGAGATCAGAGGATTGCACACAACAGGAAAAAAAAGCTCTTCCTTATATCCCGCACACATACAGATTCTTCCTATCCCAAAAAGTGCACCTCAACTGATACAGGTAGGTCCTGAGCCTCAGGGGTGTTGGGACAGAAGACTCACAAGGCCACACAGATGACATGAGGCCTCTTGGAAATCTGAGACTGTCCATTAGATTATGACTCTGAACAAAGAACATGCTGTTCTTCTGTATCCCTGTTGTACAGAGTAAATGCCATGTAAATGTGAGGTCACTGCTATGAGTCCAATAAACCAGGCAACACATTTATACAAAGCACAGTTAGTGCAACACCCGTGCCTTTGAATCTCTCAACCACACTACAGTTTTTAATACTTCTTTTTTTTTACATTTGTAAAATACCTATAAGCACAGAATCCTGAAACAGAAACAGCCTGGAAATCCCTGAGGCATGTTGCTTGTGAGTGGAATCATTAATGGGTTGTGGAATGACCTTAGGGGACCATCACCAGTGTTTTAAATAAAATAGGATAGGGGCTTCCCTGGTGGAGCAGTGGTTGAGAGTCCGCCTGCCGATGCAGGCG
>NW_006779738.1:2422911-2448568 GCF_000442215.2 Lipotes vexillifer | reverse complement strand
AAAAAAAAAAAAAAAAAAAAAAAAAAGGATAAAAAATATCAGATGGCAACATGTGTAGTAAGGACCGGTACTGTCTTGTGAACTTGTGTGTCAGTTAAATATACCAATGTTTTTACTGATCACAGTGTAAAATTAAAGCTATTGCAGATCACAGTCAAAAAAGAGGGAAACCACTGATCTAGTCCAAGCCCCTTATTTCACCAATCAGGATATTAAGATAAAGAGGTTGAGAGGCTTGTCCAAGGTCATGCATGCACAGCCAGAGAGATGGGTCAAGAATCAGATGTCCTTACACCCCACTCCAGGGCTCTTAACATGAAAACCTAAAGACCAACACTCTATGTTAAGGACACTAAAATTATATCTATTTACATACACTAAAAAGCATATAAATAAAATATACACTATAAAGAAAATACACAATGAAATTATAGTCTATAGTCTATGTAGTCTACAGATAAAGCATCTTTATATAAATTTAACTGGAAATATATGAAAAAACGTTCCAAGAGCTATCAAGTGACAAGTATTTACTGAACCCTACTTATGAAAAACAAGATTCTAAGCACCGTAGAAGATACTACGCATAAAATATCCAGTCCTTGGATACAGGAAAATGGAGCTCTTTCTGCTTTCCACAGCTACATTTTAAAGATCCATTAGGTTTTCCCTGTGCTACGCCCAAAAGACAGGATTTTCAAAATAATCACCAATAACTCAGTGTCACCCAGTTCTCTTACTTAAGTAATAAGATGCGTGTATAACAGATCCACCTACCTCAGATCAGGCCCCTGGTTTACCGCCACTCCTCCCTCCTGGATACATGCCCAGCTCAGCAAGGTCTGTGGGAGGGGGCACCGGCTATATACCACGAGGTTAAGTCCCAAGGAAATGCAGGGGTATTCCTTCTCTTTGTTGAACTTTACAACTTGTGACTTCATTAGCATACTTTTTCAGCAAATGTTTCCTTTAAACACGATTTTTTTTTTTTTTTTTTTTTTTGTGGTACGTGGGCCTCTCACTGTTGTGGCCTCTCCCGTTGACGCACAGGCTCGGCGGCCATGGCTCACGGGCCCAGCAGGCGAACTCTCAACCACTGCGCCACCAGGGAAGCCCTAAACACGATTTTTTAAAAATATTGTTTCATTCTACTGAGTAATGTTAAGAATCACAAGTTTTGGGTTTCCCTGGTGGCACAGTGGTTAAGAATCCGCCTGCCAATTCAAGGGACACGGATTTGAGCCCTGGTCCAGGAAGATCCCACATGCTGCAGAGCAACTAAGCCCGTGCCCCACAACTACTGAGCGCTCTAGAGCCTGGTCCAGGAAGATCCCACATGCTGCAGAGCAACTAAGCCCGTGCCCCACAACTACTGAGCCTGCGCTCTAGAGCCCACGAGCCACAACTACTGAAGCCCATGTGTCATAACTATTAAGCCTGTGCTCTAGAGCCCATGAGCCACAACTACTGAAGCCCATGTGCCATAACTACTGAGCCTGCGCTTTAGAGCCCACGAGCCACAACTACTGAAGCCCGTGTGCCATAACTACTGAGCCTGCACTCTAGAGCCCACGAGCCACAACTACTGAAGCCCGTGTGCCATAACTACTGAGCCTGCGCTCTAGAGCCTGCAAGCCACAACTACTGAAGCCGGCATGCCTAGAGCCCGTGCTCCGCAACAAGAGAAGCCACCGCAGTGAGAAGCCCGCACATCACAAGAGTAGCCCCTGCTCGCCGCAGCTAGAGAATGCCCGTGCACAGCAATGAAGACCCAATGCAGCCAAAATGAATAAATAAATAAAAATAAATAAATGTATATTAAAAAAAGAAGAATCACAAGTTTTCCTGGGAGAATATTTTTCAAATTAAAAACAGAAGTAAAAGTAAAAATCTGCTTTATAGCCAATTTACCAAGAACTTTAATAAACAGTCTAATCACCAATTAAGAATAAGAAATCAGAGCAACAGTTGATACAGAATCCCTGTTGCTTAGTTATTAGGTTGATGAAATAAAATTAAAACCCAGAACTCCACTTATCCTAAGTGCAAGAGGAAGGAAGAAAAATGAGTGGCTATTATATACCAAACCTCAAAACCTTACTTCTTAGGGATTATGATTTGACCTTAGATCAATCAGTATTCCCACTTTAATTATTTACTTTGTCTAGATACAATCAGTATTAAGGTTACTTCATTTTTCTTTAAATTTACTCACTTTTAAATTTAGTCTCATCCCAAGTAATTCTTAAAATAACTCTCTGAAGTGTTAATTATTTCCAACATATGGTAAAATAATACATAACCACTAAAATTCTAAATGTTCACCCTACATCTAAAATCATCTCTCATACCATCAGCAGTAGTAACATGGTGAATGATCTGCCTACACCTTAAAACAAATGATTCAAAGGTACTATTGCAATGTGAATAACTGAAAAAGTGTCCATGTTTCACAATATGTAAAAAAATCCTAAAATTCAATACATGGATTTACCACAACTTTATTACCAGTAGTCAGTGGGGAAAACAAAGAAAAGGTTTCGGATAGCTACTTTTGTTTTTTCTGTTTCTTAGTTCGTCCACTTTTCTTCTGTCCTTTCTTTATCTTCTTCATGAGAACAGCTTTTTCTCCGATAAACAAAGTTTTAGAATGTTGTGCATTTTTTGAAGAAAAATTAGGTCCCTGCTTAGGTTTACTGACATTCTTCAAACTAGGATTTGAATTTTGTTTTAATTTTTCTTTATGGACAGAACGCATGACTCTGAGTTTTCTTCCCATCAGTTCAGAGTTATTTAATTTCAGAGCAAGATGAACAGCATCTGTATTCTGCAATAAAAATCAAAATATTAAATTTTCACCAGAAACTCATGTGCAAAGAAACGAGTAAAATGGTGACTTTTCTGGCTTAGAACAACTTTCAAGCTTGCATATAGAAACCCCTCTCATTTCCACAGCCAAGAAGTCCAATCCAAAGTACTGAACTACAAGCAGCTGTTCTTGAAGTTTTTTATTTTTATTTTTTTAATTTTTTTTGCGATACGCGGGCCCCCCACTGCTGCGGCCTCTCCCGCCACGGAGCACAGGCCCCGGACGCGCAGGCCCAGCGGCCATGGCCCACGGGCCCAGCCGCTTCGCGGCACGTGGGATCCTCCCGGACCGGGGCACGAACCCATGTCCCCTGCACCAGCAGGCGGACCCCCAACCACCGCGCCACCAGGGAAGCCCCTGTTCTTGTAGTTTTAATCATGCTCCCTCTCATGAGTTTCTCCCCAGGAAGCACTCAAGCTGCCCTGTCAAATAATCAGATAAGTCACAATCCAAGAGGCTTCATTTTTCTCAATGTAAATTCAATTAACGAGGTCAGTCCTACAGTGTCTTTTAAACCAATAAGCCTCCTCTTCACAAGGCTCTTCCTGAAAAAGCCCTGCTGTATTAGTTGATTTGAGAGCAGAGAACTCTCTATTACAGTCCTTGAGATGGACCAGTCAGACTAGATGCCTTGTAGGGTTCCCTTTAGGTCCAAAATTCTATTATTCTTTTATTCTAGTAGAGAGCCACTAAATGCTAACCACCCTGAATATTCATGACATGTCTGTTAAAGGACTTTACAAACTTATCAATAGTCAGAAGACAGAGCAGAGAAACAGTGAGGTAACTACATCACAGTCATGATGGCAGGCTGTGACTACGGTTCTTCAAAGCCGCCTGGTCATACATACTAAGAGCCTTAAAGATGGTCAGATGTCTTGACCTGGTTAGTGGTAACCCACTGGGGAGCTTTCCTAAAGAAGTAATCCAAAAATGGAGGCAAACATTTGAAGGAAAAAACATAGCCACTCTGATCTCATTATTACAGAGAAAAAGAGAGAACACTGCAAACATGCAACATTTGGCACACACTAGGGAAAAGACAGTATACACGTTCAGTGGAACATACATACATGACAGCAAACAACATAAAGCAGCTTGCAGAATCTTATGTTCACAAATATTAAGTTTGACCATAAAAAAGGCGGTGCAGGTGAAAACTGAAAGGAAGTACACGGATGGGCTGTTGTGAAGGGAAGGCCACATGTGTATTCTAATAATTTTAGGCATGAGACACTGGCTAATATTTAGTGAACTAAATATAACCAATTTTGTACAGAGACTAACATTCTCTTCTACCTGAGTGAACGATCAGTTCTTCTCTCCATTTTACAGAAGGTGGAGATTCAGAGATTTAATACCTTTACTATCCAGTATCTAAAACATTATTTAACAACATTAATGTGGAGAAATAACTAGAACATCTCCTGGTTGGATGCAATTATAGGAACAGGAGTCTATTATACTGTGGCGGGTTATGAATGTAGTTTTCTTAAGGTGGAATTTTGAGGATGACAGTGAGAGTTACGTCTGAAGGACACGACAGGGCAGCAATAACAGCCTCTCCAGGCACACTTCAAGGACAGTGACGATACATCAGCCTCCCTACCTCAAAGAGCACGTAGCCAAAGCCTCTGCTGGCTCCTGTAACTTGATCCCGCAGGATCCTTACAGCCACAGTGTTCCCACAGTCCAGAAAGTGTTTCTCAACTGCAGATTCTTCAGCTTCTAAAAACAGATTCAACCCCAGTGGAAGTGAGGGCTTGGAATCGCCTTAGGAAGCTGGAGATGTTTCATAATATACCAAGGGTAAGCACAGCCTCAAGGTAATCAGTCAAGTTACACCCCGCGCTTCTTAAAGGTAGTCTTAAAGCGAAACATTATGTTACCAACTCAGATGTTATTTGCATTACTTCAGTGATAAACAGGTACTTTATTTGTTTAAACAAACTTACTGTATGGGAGATTCCCCACAAATACAGATCTCTTGTCCCTCTGAAACACAAAGAGGGTTAATAAAAATCACTCATGGAGCAGAAAACAGAAGTCACCCTAAAGTCCACCCTTGTCCTCACCCCACACACCTGACGGGGCTCCATCTCCTGATTTCCCCGCCCTCCAGGCCCCTGTTTGATTCCCTTTCTTCCGCCTTCCCCGCTGAAGTGTGAGTGAGCCCCGGAGCGGGGAGTGCTTCTGTTCACAGCTGGCACTGACACACGGCAGTGCTCAAGGAAGGCCTGCTCTATTGGGGGTGGGCAAACTTTTTCTGGAAAGGGCCAGAAAGCAAATATTTTAGGCTTTGTGGGCCACGTGGTCTCTGCTGTACCTACCTGCCTGGTTGGGTGACAGAAAAACTTTATTAACAGAAACGGGCCGCAAACAGATTGGGCCCTCAGGCCAGTTTTCGGACCCCGTGCCGGGTCCACAATCAAAGCCAGGGCTGTCAGCCAGGCCTCTGTCATTTCTCGACTAGTTGCCCTGACGCCGACCGTAACGCACTCTGTGTCTGCGGTGAGTTATTGCAACTCACGCTTCATCCGTTTCAAGAAAGCTTGAGGAACAGCTTTGGACAAAACCCAGACTCCTCCCCATGGCAGGCCAGGGTCTTCATGATTGGCCTCCACCTATTTCTCCAACAGCTACTCTTATCCCGCCCCTCCTCACATGCCAGTCACTACTAACTGCATCAGGCTCTGCCATTCCCTCAGCAAATTAGGTTTTGGTCCCCACCATTCATACTGTTCAAAATTTTTTTGCCTGGATAACAGATCTTGCAAGACTGCTAGAACACCTGTTCTCCTGGAAACCCTCCTTTGTCCCTTCTTGCTGGCAACCCCCCAAATCAAATGCTCCATTCCTGAGCTGACAAAGCATCCTGTGCATTTATGACAGTATTTATCATAAAATCGTCTGCTCATCTTTACCTTTATCCTGTGAACTCCTAGAGAACTGAGTCTGTGTCTCAGCACTGAATGCCTGACACAGAGGACAGACTCAAAAACTGTTTAATGACTGATTTAACTTTAGACCTCAGTCTATAAAATAAGGTGCTGGCCCCGATGGTCTCTAACGTAATTTCTGGCCTCTCTCTCTAGGACTACTGGATCTAACGTATGGGTGGGAACCACTTTCTTGAAGCTGACGCTGACTTAGAGGGCATTAGCTGAGACCACAGAGGGCAAAGGCTGTCTCCTCTGTGCTTCCCGTATGCTCCCTGCTGACCCCACTGCTCTCCCAGCACAAGCTCAGAAGAGCTACTCACAGATGAGGTCTCAGATGCAAGATCCACTCTAACACGAAATCCATCTGCAATTTGGGCCCCATTTCTGGTATAAATACGAAGGGAAAATTGTTGTTAAAAACAAGTGCTGAGTTACTGGGATATTTGCTCTGAAGTGAAACCAAAGAATAAAGCATGGACTCATACACACTTAAATTACAATAATTCTGTCCAAACCTCAAAGAGATGAAATTACCTTTCCAGTGCTTTTGTAGCAGCACTCTCGTCCTTAAACACAACATAAGCGTTAATATTTTTCTGATCAGGATGAATTTTACGTCTACACCAAAAAAAAAGAAAAAAAAAAGAAAAAATAGACAATGTAAAATTTGTTAATCTCAAAGTCACTGAAATAAATATAGCTTGTTTTCCACTCTCAACACATATGACAAGAATTTCTGGGGGGAGTTTCATCTCTTTTAATAAATATTTAGTAATAACTCAAAAAGATAACACACAACTTACACAGATATGAGCTGAGCTGATACATGTGACTCAGGCCTCCTTACTAGTCATCACTGTGAGAGACCAGCAAGCGCCCCTGGGCAACCCACCACACTACAACTACTGGGCTGGCCACACAGTTCGTTCGAGTGACACCTTACGGGAAAACTCAAATGAACTTTTTGGCTAACCCAGCATCACCTTAGCTGCAGCTCTGTATCTAAGGCACACACAGATGGGAAAGACAACGTGCTTTTTCCTTTTTACTGTAAAATAAAAACTACACAGACATGTACAGCTTAGGGAATTCTTATAGGAACCACTTCCCTGCGTGTCTATGTGGTTTTATCACCCAAGTGTCTACTCCTAGACATACTTTGGTCTTGTCCAGTTTTCAACTTGAAAAGTCTTCTGACTCCTGTTTAATCTGTAGGATCCCCCATTTATCTCTTCATCTTATAGTGTGACCTACAGAATTTCCCTGGAAAAACCTGGCCAGCCAATAGCAACCATGAGGCCCCTCTGATTTTAAGATGCATTTTGATTTTTAAAATGTTAAGGTATGGGAAATGTCACCTTAGAATTGATGAAATATGATACTTATGATTTACAATAGAATTTTTAGGTGCAAAACTTTCTTATTCTCTTCAAACACTATGCCTGATTAAACGTCCTTGAAGTTTCTCATTTCTCATAGCACATTTTAAGGTATTTTGCAATTTTTATCCTTGACTCTACAATTTATGTTGAGGCTTGAAGACGAACATCTGACAAATTTATATGTTATTACAGACATAAGAAAACAATAAAACATGATGTTTTATCCAAATACAAACATCTATGAGGTTAAGAAATGGTCTCAATTTTAACCAAAATGGAAGATAATTTATGACTACTCCCTTTCTCTAATTATAGACTTACTTTATTGCTGCCAACTTTTTGGACAAAATTCCCTCTGCTGGAATCTTTTAGGAGAAAAAAAAAAGTATTAAAGAAAAATCATTGTTTAAAATATTATTTCAAAATAATTATAATTTAATTAATTGAATTCTAAATATCTAAGTCTGATATGATGTGATTAAAAACATTCTAAGGAAATACTGAATCAGAAACAACTGTCCTAGTGTTGTATGAACAGGACCTGGTGGCTGAGGACAAACATTTCCAATGACAGTGCCATATTCAGATTTCACAGGCAGTGACTCTCAAACCAGGCGGAAGTTACAAATGACTTGAAGGGATCTCTGGTCGTGAGGGGGCCATGATGCTGGAGACACACGTGAAGAGTGTTAAGGAAAACCGTTTGATAAAATCAGCATGGAAGAAAGGGACACTTCTAAATTAATACTGTGTATAATGCTATACGATTTTAAATATATCACTTGATAAATAATGTAAGAAGATACAACTTCAGTATCTGTAATTGGACAAATAAGGGAAAATCTCCTTTATATTCAGAGGCACGTCACTGTCAGTCATATAAGGGTCATACCTAAGAGTGAAGGGGGCAGGTAGGGAAAACTTTACAGAGAGGTGGAAATTCAAGTCAGCAACTGTGACTGTCAGCAATGTGTGCCAAATACCACCAGGTACAGAGAACACAAAGGTAAAAGGATACAGACTGCAAGTTCACAAGGCCAGGGGTGTCTATAAATGCCAACCCCATTTAGGGCAGTTACTATAAATCTCTGGAAGAGTTTTTTCTTTTAGTCATTCAATAGTTTATATAGTAAAACTAAGAAACTTGGACTATTTCTTCTCAGTCTGTTCTGCTCAAACTAACATATGGTCAAACTCTCAAAATACAGACAGGAAAACAGTATGACACATGAGAAATGCCCACGTGAATAACTGACATGGGAATACTGGTCATCAAAACACATCTATTGGATGCCTTCTAGGAGCTCTCAAGGACCTGTGTTCTGTTATTAAAGATATGAATGAATAAATATAAGGCAATAAAGTACAAAAAGAATATATATACAGTGAAATACTACTCAGCCATAAAAAAGAAGGAAATCTTGCCATTTGCGACAACATGGATAGATGCTGAGGGTATTATGCTAAGTGAACTAAGTCAACGACAGATGCTGTATGATGTCACTTATATGTGCAATTAAAAAAACACAACAGGGAGTTCCCTGGCGGTCCAGTGGTTAGGACTCTGAGCTCTCACAGCCGAGGGCCTGGGTTCAACCCCTGGTCAGGGAACTAAGATCCTGCAAGCGGCACAGCCAAAAACAAACAAAACAAAACTCAGAGATACGGAGAACAGACTGGCTGTCACCAGAGGAGAAGGGGGTTGAAAGTGGGTGAAATGGGTGAAGGGGGTCAACCGCATGGTAAACAAAGACAGAACTGTTATGCTGAACACCTGAAACTAACATAATGTTATATACCAATTTGACATCAATTAAAAAAAGAAAAAAATGAACTGAGCAAAAGGACAAGGGTGGGAAAGCCCAAGCATATGATTGGCAACGAGGGCAGCTCCCGGGTTGCAGGACAGTCCCATGTAGAAGAACGCAGGGCCCCAGGGCCACCCTGTGCAGGCTGTCAGGCAAAGAACCAAGGACACTGACAGCGAGAAAAATGAAAAGCTTTTAGGGAACGCCATACATATTTGATGTGCACCAGGTGCAGGTGCTAGTGACCCAAGGAGGAGCCACACAAACAGGGTGTTTGTAGTCACAGCTCACAGTCTGGTGGGACAGGAGCTCTAACAATGATAGAGCGGTGTCATAAGGACTACAGTGAAGCACAGGGTGCTGCAGGGTGCACAGCAGGGTCACCTGACTTACCAATAATCCAGGGACAGGGAAGAATCAGGGCAGGCCCCCCAAAGGGAACTCCAGGCCAAGGCAGGGGTGGTGGTGTGTATAATATTCACGGGAGGGGAGGTGGAGGGGAGGAATTCTGGGCAGGGGGCCCAGGAGGAAGTACTTTAGGAAGATTAAGCTGACGGTGGTGCGATGGATGCATCTGAGGCAGACTGAAAGCAGGACCTGTAAAAGGCCTCTGCAACTCTTCTGGCAAGAGCTGTGAACACTAAGGTGGAACAATGGAAAAAGAAAGAACTCCTCTTGGGAAGAAACCACAGCTGAAAAACAGCAGGTGGCATAGGCTGGGGTGGGGGACTGACGGAGGTAAAGCACAGACGCGCTAAAAACGGGCAGGACACCCAAGTGGATGTGTCAGGCAAGGATCTGATATGAGGAAACAGGACTCAGAAGGGCAGACAAAATACACACGTGATAAGCGTGAGGAACAAACAACATGATAGGAATTATGGAGACTGAACCAAATCCTTGGGAAATGTCTCCTTTCAGAGAAGTGGGCGGTTTTGCCCGCTGGGGACATCTGGCAATGTCTGGGAATATATTTGGCTGTTACAACTGGGGTGGGGAGGATGCTACCAGCACCTAGCAGGCAGAGGCCAGGGGTCCTGCATCGCACAGGGCAGCCTCCAACACTAAGAGCTAACCAGCAGCAAAAGTCAATAGTATCAAGGCTGAGAAACCCCATTTTAGACAATCACGTTGAGAAAAAGCAGTTGGAAACAAGGAACAAACATCTCCTACACTATACTAATACATATTAATTACATTAAAAAACATATGAGTGATGCTTATTCATGCTCCAAGGAACATGGCTATAACTGGTCTAGAGTGCTCAGCTGGTAAAATCAGATACCATTTATTTCCATAAAGTTTTAACATTAAATTGATTAAAAACATACTTTATCTTTCTATGTCAGACCATTAAGTACTGCTCTGCAGCGTCATGCAAACCCCTCATATGAACACCTATGATTCCAGAAATGCTACTCAACAGGTGTGAACATTGACACACAAACAAAAGTCACCCATCCACCCTCCAAAGTACACTTAGTAAGGACAGCATTTTACTATTTAAACTCATTAAATTAGCTAACAAAGTCCAAGAGTCAGCAATCGATACTAGTGTGATTCTTCTTTGGGGCTAGATTTGAGCCTGTCGGTTCTAAGGTTAAAGTCAAGGGCTCCTCCATCTCACTAAAACCAACACATGAATAAGTCGGATTTAAATGCAAAACATTTTAAGATTATGCAATTTTAAGGGGGCGGAACACATACCAGAGAACGAAATCGTACAGATTCTATCTGTCCGTACTCTTTAAAAAATGACTTCAGCTTCTAAAATAAAAAAAAACATATATATACACACATATATACATATATTTCAGTCCACTTTCAGAACATCAAATAAATACCACAAAAAGGAATTAAGTAAAACGATCTGATAATCTTTTCCTGCCATGTTTTCAGAATATTTCAGGAAAAGTAGGTAACTATTCAGTTAGAAGACAAAAAACTTTTACTGAAACTTATATAAAAACACAATTCAAGTTCATGTTAGTATCTATAAGGTACACAACATTTTTTCTTTCAATCTTTTATAATCTTTACTACAGGTAAACTTAAGATTATATATTCCATAAATTCTCTCATCTTTTCACACTGGCTTATTTAAACCAGAAATGGATTTTAAGGATCCTTATGTCACCATGGGAAATTCCCCAACTGTCTGGAATTAAGACCATCAGATTGAAGAAAAGTCTTAGGATGAATTTTATACATTATTCTTATGACTGGCTCAGGATGTGAAGAATGTGTATGTTTTACAGCTTGCACAATAATTTCTATAAGCAATTTTAATCCAAAAATAACTTATTAAATGTGTAAAGCACCACAAACACTCCCTTCCCTTGAGGAAGATAAGTAACCAAAACTACGCTGGAAAGTCAAATGGGTTACGTTCTACAAAATAATCACACATCAAAGGGGACAAAAGGGCAAGGGGGAAAGGGAAAAACCAGGAAGTAACTTTCTAGTACTGTTTTGTTTTTAAGAAAGTGGAATTGAAATTGTTCTTCAAAAGATAAGCAGGATTTTAACCAAAGGGATTGCCACCAGGGTGACTATCACATAAACACACAGAAAGTAAAGGGCACGTCTTGATTTAGTGAACCCCACATAATGGAAGAAACTTAGGATGTATGTATTCATTTACACGACAAATATTCAACAAGCCTCTACTACACACCAGGCACTGTTTCAAGTGCTAAGGGATAGAGCAGTGAAGAAAAGAGATAAACATCCCCGCACGTATGGCGCTTCCGTTCTAGTGGCATATAAGAGACGATAGAGCTGGAGGAAAAAACCAGATAGGAGACCACTGCAATATTTCAGACAAGACTTGCAAAAGCCTGAATTAGGGCAGTGACTGGGAATGGAAAGGAGCAGGTGGATACTGGAATCAATCTATAGAATGATATATGTAGTCATTTATAATGAAGTTACATATTAATGATTTATTTAATAAAGTAACAGTAAACAAAACCACAAATTATTAATTTCTCTGCATGTTAACGATATACAGACTACACACTCACCTTCTTATTACAGGTGACAGGCAAATTCCCAACAAACACAGTTCTCTCATTCTTTAATCTCTCTTCTTGGTTGGTTTGAATTTTCTTTCTTTGATTTACAACTGTCTGATCTCCATCATTAAGTACTTCTTTATCGGCAATTTTAACACCAGATTGAGAATTTTTCCTTTTCTTCCCTTGTTTCTGGTGAATTTCTTCTTCTAAATCAGCACTTGCTAAAGCATTTTCTCTTTTTAAGTCAAAAAAAAAAAAAAAGTCATGGAAGTCAGGTCTAGTACTTGACAAAGCACATTGATTAGAAACACTTCCCATCTACTTCTGGCCCTCCTATATATCAACTTACCATTCACAAATACATCTACATTTAAACAGCATTATCAAAAAGTGACTGGTATCTTTAGGAAACTCAAGAATTAGAAAAAGTTAAGGTCAATTTCTGAAGATAGGTTAAAACTGTCAGGTAATAAGCAGAGCAACAAAAGTTCATTTAAACAGAAGTTGGCTCACTTAAAGCTTTGGGGATTTAGTTTACACTCTACCAATGCCTAATTCCATTCTCTGCTCTAGAATTCTAGGGTTACTGCAGCACTCCCAGGGGGTCTATGAAGATTAATATACCGGCAAAGTACTTAACTTTGTAAAAGCAATCTGGCGAAGAGGAGAAATCAGATTTCCTACTGCAATATTTAAAGGACTGCTTGTCAAAAGTAAATTCCGCCAATATTGTAAAGTACTGGTGCACTTGGGTAAAGAGAAAATGGAAATGGTCCAAAAAGAGAAATGGAACAGGAACTTAGGAGTGAGGGGAGAGAATGGGTAGTAGGAGTCATAAAACTCATTCATTCATTCATTCAATAAATATTTACTACTCAGTTCTAGCCTCTGGAGATACAAAGATAAAAGAGACTATTAGAAGCCTTTCAGTAGTCCAGTCTCTGGAGCGATAGGCAAGGTTCACCATAAAATAGTTAACGTGTATAATATATGGGGTAGAAACATAAAAGAAACAAGAAAGGCTCTCACAGAAGGAAAGGCAGTGTATAGCACATGGTCAGTCCTCAGTAAATGTTGACCGTTTCATCCCTCCACTAGACCACAAGCTCCAGTAAGGAGAGGGTCAATGTCTAGTTTTTTGTTCACTATGGTATATAAAATACGTAATAGGAGTGAAAGGAAATGAGACAGTATGTCAAGGAGGACCATGCCTGTTATGCAAAAGTGCTCAGATTTTTATCCCAAAGAGGATGGGGAGCCCCTGAAGACTTTGAAAGTGCCTAAAAGAGATCATTTGGGCAGCAGAGCAGAAGACAATTATGAAAGGGACAAGGCTGGATAAGGGAGACCAGTAAGGAGAGAGTTAAAACTGCAGGCATCTCAGAAGACAACAGACCCACCAGATCAAGGGAGAGGGTGGAAAGGGGAAGCAGATTAAAAGAGATAATTAAAAGACAGTATCATTAGGACTTGGCAACTGATTAGATATGCAGGGAAAAGAGTCTAAGTTGACTCCCAAGTCACAGGCTCGGGCAACAGGAAGGCTGATGGTACCACTCATGCAGAGGAACAGGTGTGATGAGGATAATAAGCTCGGTTTGAAGCATCCTGAATTTGAGGTGTATATGAATATAGAGCTAGAGATGCCAGTAGACAAACAGATATACAGGTTTATAGATCAAGAAAGAGAGATGAGAACTGTGGAGCCACAAGGACCGGGAGACTGCCCGGAAGGAAGGGTGTGAAAAAAGTCATGAGAAGATGACCAAGAACAGAATCCCGAGGGAAATCAACATTTAAGGAATAGTCAGAAGGAAAGTGCCCACAATACCACTGAGAAGGAGCAGAAAGACAAGAGGAGGAAGAGAAGAGACTGCTATCAAAGACTCCAACAGCTTCGAGACGAAAAGCAACCACATGACATGTAAAAGCAAGGACTCAGACAAAGGCTAAATATGGCATCTAGGTCAGGATGGCTTCCCTGAGCACTGTTTCAGAAGTATGGTCATATCACATAAAAACTAACACAACAAACAAACAACCAGAGTGCAAGTTCGTGGAAAAGAAAACAGATCAAGAAAAGGAAGAGAGCGCAAGTATAAACATCTTTTTCTAAAAGCTTGGCAATGAAGGGAAGGTTTGAAGGGATGGAGCAAACAGGGACACATGACTGCAGATGGGGTTTTGCTGGATTTCTTTTTTTAGGATGAGACTCTTGAGAGGACAGATCAAAGATACATACATACATACATACATACATACATACATACATACATATATATATATATATATATATATGATGACATAAACCCTAAGGAGGCAGAAGAGGTATGTGCTATATATAAACAGCACAGGCAACTGAATTAATCTTGGACAAGGAGGAAGACACCCTTCTCTGAAAGGGGAAGAAATTAAAGATGTGCATAGTTACAGGCAGTAGGAGAACCAGAAGCAGTAGCTCACAACTGTTAGCAATTAAAAAAAATAACTCTCAGAGGAATTCCCTGGCGGTCCAGTGGTTAGGATTCCAGGCTTTCACTGCTGGGGGCCCAGGTTCAATCCCTGGTCAGGGAACTAAGATCCCACAAGCTCCCTGGTGCAGCCAAAAAAAAAAAAAAAAACAGATATACAGGTTTATAGATCAAGAAAGAGAGATGAGAACTGTGGAGCCACAAGGACCGGGAGACTGCCCGGAAGGAAGGGTGTGAAAAAAGTCATGAGAAGATGACCAAGAACAGAATCCCGAGGGAAATCAACATTTAAGGAATAGTCAGAAGGAAAGTGCCCACAATACCACTGAGAAGGAGCAGAAAGACAAGAGGAGGAAGAGAAGAGACTGCTATCAAAGACTCCAACAGCTTCGAGACGAAAAGCAACCACATGACATGTAAAAGCAAGGACTCAGACAAAGGCTAAATATGGCATCTAGGTCAGGATGGCTTCCCTGAGCACTGTTTCAGAAGTATGGTCATATCACATAAAAACTAACACAACAAACAAACAACCAGAGTGCAAGTTCGTGGAAAAGAAAACAGATCAAGAAAAGGAAGAGAGCGCAAGTATAAACATCTTTTTCTAAAAGCTTGGCAATGAAGGGAAGGTTTGAAGGGATGGAGCAAACAGGGACACATGACTGCAGATGGGGTTTTGCTGGATTTCTTTTTTTAGGATGAGACTCTTGAGAGGACAGATCAAAGATACATACATACATACATACATACATACATACATACATACATACATACATACATACATACATACATACATACATACATACATACATACATACATACATACATACATACATACATACATACATACATACATACATACATACATACATACATACATACATACATACATACATACATACATACATACATACATACATACATACATACATACATACATACATATATATATATATATATATATGATGACATAAACCCTAAGGAGGCAGAAGAGGTATGTGCTATATATAAACAGCACAGGCAACTGAATTAATCTTGGACAAGGAGGAAGACACCCTTCTCTGAAAGGGGAAGAAATTAAAGATGTGCATAGTTACAGGCAGTAGGAGAACCAGAAGCAGTAGCTCACAACTGTTAGCAATTAAAAAAAATAACTCTCAGAGGAATTCCCTGGCGGTCCAGTGGTTAGGATTCCAGGCTTTCACTGCTGGGGGCCCAGGTTCAATCCCTGGTCAGGGAACTAAGATCCCACAAGCTCCCTGGTGCAGCCAAAAAAAAAAAAAAAAAAAAAAATCAGATTAGGTAACAAGATCACCTGCCAAGAGAGAACAGAGAGATAAAGGGCATGAAGACAGTGGCCTGACAGGCTGAGGAAAGTTAATGAGGAACCTATAATGGTACTGCTATATGGATCTCAATTCAAATAAACTGTTTTTTTAAAAAAATTAAACTAATGGGGGAAATTTGATCTCTGACTGAATAAGTTTAAGAAAAGCAAACTCATCTTTTCCATACGTGCTGAAATATTTATAGATGAAACCTAAGTCTTAGGTTTGCTTCCAAATAATGAGGGGGAAATGAATAGGGTAAAGATGAAACAAGATTTGCCAAGTATTAATAACTGCTGATGCTGGGTACATGGGGTTCCTTACCCTTTTCAACTTTTGAAAATGTATGGGACTTTCCATAATAAAAATTTTTAAATTATAACTATGAAGTGAGAAAAGAAATTAAGATGAACATTGCTGGTATAAGAATGTCAATTTCTTTACCATCTAATTTCTTTAACATCAACTAGGAGAGAAATTTTACCAACCTGTTTGCCAACTTTCGGTCTGCATCAGAAAGTTTCTTCTTCAGTTTCATTTTTTTGGCAGGTTCTTGCAAAAGCGGTCTTTGGATTTGGGATGAACTTTCTTCCTCCTCATCCCGTTTCCTTTTTTTGGTGGTTTCCTTTTAAAAGTTTGAAGTTATGTTTCAGACCTCATCCTTCTTAATAATTCAGTGGTCTTTCTAAAGTAGCATCTTTTCTCTCTCACTGATATGTCCAGTAATGAAAGATTACTTAAAATTGATCCTTACCTGCCCCACTTTAGAAAGCATGCCCTGCAAGGTAGGTTGCTTGCTTCTAAAGTTGTTCTAATGGGCCATTCGGGGTATAACGTAGTGACTTACTTCAGGCACAGGCACATACACGGGTTGAAGCTGAGGCTCCAAAGAGCCGAAGAGGGAAGCCAGCCGACCCGTGCTGCCTCTGGAGGGCCGCTTGCCGTGGAATAAACTACTGGCGACTTGTCCAACCTCATAGTCTCCTGCCAGATTCCCACAAGCGCCGTCCTCCGGGTTCTCTCTAGACACGAACATCAGAGACTCAGCGACACGACGCCACGCCCCACCCCTAGCGCCCCGAGGTCCCGAACGCATACTCCGGCCCAGGCAGACGAGCCACGGGCCACTCACCCCTCCCGCGCACTCCTCTTTTTCTTCCGTTTGTTTTTCTCTTCCAGGGCCATTCTTATCCGAGGCCTCCGAGAGGGCGGGAGCACGTGAGCCCGCAAGCACGTGAGCCCGCACTTCCGGGTCCCGGCCACTCCGTCTCGGAGCCACGCCCCTTCCGCCCCGGGAGTCACTCTGCGGACGCCGTGGGGGCGGAGACGGCGGGCATAGGGGCGGAGACAGCGGGCGAAGGACCCGGGCCCAGGCTTCCGGACCAGTTTGTACCTCTGTCTGAGACCTAGTCTTGGGAGGGAAGTCTTCCGAGGGTAGTTGAGGCCTTAAGTACGAATAAGAATCAGCCAGGGGCTTCCCTGGTGGCGCAGTGGGTGAGAGTCCGCCTGCCGATGCAGGGGATGCGGGTTCGTGCCCCGGTCTGGGAAGATCCCACATGCCGCGGAGCGGCTGGGCCCGTGAGCCATGGCCGCTGAGGCTGCGCGTCCGGAGCCTGTGCTCCGCAACGGGAGAGGCCACAACAGTGAGAGGCCCACATACCGCAAAAAAAAAAAAAGAATCAGCCAGGCTGGGACTGGGGTGTCAGTCCAAGCAAAGGGAAAACACTTAGGAAAACCCCTGAGTTGTCGAAGAGGAAGGAGGGAGGTTTGTCGGGAAATGAAGTTACAGGGATGTATGTCACACGGTATTAACAACTGGTGAATCGGTTGAAGGATACATGGGACTCCTTTGTACTGCTCTTGCAACTTTTCTGAAATTTGACATTATTTTAAAATAAAGTTAAAAACAAATAGAGACCACAGCTCTAACCTGCTCTGCTCTATTCTACCAAGAAAAGGGGCTCTCGGCTCTCAAAACTGCTGCCTTCTTGGCCTACCTTCCCAAAGCCCGCTTTTTTCCACCACCTCTTTATTCCTTCACCCTTTGTCATCCCTTCTTATTCTTGTTATTCCTTCCCCCACAATTGCCCCCCTCTTTACCCCTCATTTTCACCTGCAAAATTGTACCCATCCTTCAAGGCCCAGCTCACTTAGGACAATTTCCCAGCTATTTACAGTAGAGATATAACAGTCACTCTAAATGTAAATGGTTGTCTTATTCAGCCTGTGCTCTGTATGCCCATGTGGTAAATTGACATTTAAGCAATAAAAAATATTAGATTATCATTAGATAAATCACTGAATCAGTAGTTTTGGTGGTAAAATCAAACTCGACTTTGAATCTATGGGAACAGATTTGCTAATTTTGGAGAGCTGCTTAATAGAAGTCACTGGGAATATATGTGATCTTTTTTACAGTCCACATCAGATAATGTGATGGAAAAACAATACTCAACTGCTTGGCACTGGTTTTGATTTGAGTCCCTTATTTTGGCATGTGGTATCACACAAAGATGAGAAAAACTCAACTGTCCATATTTGCAACTCTAGCATCTCCATCTATCCTATACCATCCAATGAAGACATTCTACTCATTTTTCTTTCAGCATGTCTTCCAATCAGATTCCTTCCTCACTCTCCCTAGCATATTCCAAGAATCACTTCCTCTCTGGAACACCACAATGTCATTGAATCTGGCCTTTCTCCACTTTAGACTACCTACACATTCCATTTCCAGATGAATCTCAGTTAAATGCTAAGGTTTGCCATCTCCTCTATGTCACCATCACATCAGTCATCACATTCCTTGTGTGCTCATACACTGCCCTCTTTAAACTTTAATGCCCATACAATTTAGTGCTTAATTTTATGATCTCTTATATATCTATTACTCCCACAACTAAACCATGAAACTATTCCTCCGGGGGATTTACATCTTATACATACAAAACCCATCATATGACGTTAGACAAAAATCCCTAAAAGCAGGTTAAAATTAGACGAAAGGTGAAGAAATGGACTCACAAAGAATGAAAGGCAGCACACACTTCTAGAGGAAAAGGTGATAAGTATGAAAGAGACTGTGCTTGGAGATAGTTAAAAAATGATTCCCACTGTTCTTAAGAACTGCTTTCCAACCATTTAGAGATCACTAACCCCTTTGAAGAGTTTCTTAAACTTATTGGGGCTCTTTTCATTAAAAAAAATACAAATACATTTTGTAAAAAATGTTAGGGGTTTCTGGAATCTGGTCCACCATCCCCAACCTTCCCAGGTTATTAAAATTAACAAGACCTCACCCTCAGGTTATTTGAGTAGGAATTTAAAAAAGGTTTTGGAGAACACTGTAAAAAAATGTACCATCTTAATTTTATCAGAGGTTGTAAACTAGTTTGATAAAATGTTTAGGGGACCAGGGAAAGACTTAAGTCAAATTCTAGTAATGCCATGAAATTCTCAAACTCTCCGGAGAAGCTGGGAGGAAGGGAGAAATAGGCAGAAAAGCCCAAGGGTATAAACCTCAACTCCAACAAAGTTTGGAATCACTCTCCTTTAGAGTACCGTTTCTGTAACCCATCAAGTAGGTGATATTGCGAGTTGCTTGAAAAACAGGGTTTCACAACCAGGTAAGTCTAAGAGCAGTAAGTTAAATGAAAAAACTTCCTTAAAAAAACTTCTTAAAGTTTTTAACATGCGAACACTGAAACTCTAAGAAGGGGATGTGCTATATATAGCATTTCCAAAATATGTTTGGTAATAAATTCCCAGAGCATTTCCAGGGAGCAGTATTCTAGGACCTCATTTTGAGAAGCACTGTTCTATAGATTTTAAAACTCATCCTTTCAACGTTAAACTGATTTCTGTGAAAATAAATGGTCATCACAAAGGTGCATCAAAAATACACATTTGGGCTTTTTAGGCCTTAAAAAAGTTTCCTTTTTGTTTTAAAGAAAAACTTTTCTCTTGGTGGGAAGTTCATTAAACGGGGCAGAGAACCTAATTATTGATTTTAAAGGTTTGGAGTGATGCAGTGGTTCTCAACCCAGATGAGTATTATAATCACCGGCCATCTTCAAAAAAAGACCAGCATCCAGGTACCATCCTAGACCAATTAAATATGACTGAGGGTGGGGCTGGAGTATTGACGAGTGTTTTAACAATACCCAGATGATTCCAAAGTGCAACGGGGTAGAGTGCACTGAAAGTGTAAGAGCGCCACCAAGGTCCAATTACATTAAAAGACAAAAAAAAAAAAAAAAAAAAAAAAAAAAAAAAAAAAGAAAAGCAATAAAAGGAAAGAAAAAAGCCGCTAGTAATGGTTTCAAGCATTAAAGAAAAAAATCTTGGTTTTCTTCTTTAGACAAACCTCCAAGTCGGAAGTATTCATCTTCAGACTCAAGCTAGTATGCAAAGATATAAGAATGCTTAACAAATCCTGTACATAAATCTGGTTAATGGACTTTTAATTCCTATAGGCAGAATATTCCCTTTTTTGGATGTCAATTTTACCCTTTCTGATAATACATGCTGGAGATATATGTTTCGGTCAGGCATCAGAGACAGAAATGAACTAAAATTACTTAATCTTTTAGAAACAAAATCAAGGATTCACAAACTATGGCATTTTATTTCAGAGCCTTTGCTTACATTTGTACAATATATTACATAATTCTTCATTGTTTGCAGATCCTAATATATACTTTATAGCTTTTATTCTATAAGCTTTTCTTCAATGTTTTGCTGTCAACAAATCTTTACAGTCCTGTACAAATCTGAATAACTTGAAACCATTTTCAACAAAATTAGTTACTGTAAGCACACACTGCAAGACTGAAAATGCTTTTCTTAGAAAAGTTGAATGTAAAGGATTCTGACACGTTAGCATCTACAACAAAACGCTTCGAAATTCTCACGTCGTATTGCCAGAAAACAAATAAAACATGCCAGCCCCGTCCAAAAAAAGTACACAGAACTACAATTAAAACAGTAAAACAGTCTGTACAGTAAAGTACTGTGTATTAACAGTGCCAGGTATTAAATAGCTTGAATGAACACATCCGCAATATACAAATGTCTTACAAAGGTGTAGAATTAAATACAAGTGCCAAACAGAACAGAGATTGGAACCATACAACATAAAGTCAATACAGGTGAAAACAATTTTGCGTTCATTTTGGATTTTATACAAGGCATTTAATTTTTATAGGCCTACCACCCCGATTAGCTATTTATACTTAAAATAACAGCCATCCTTTTGAGACAGTTCATAGCAACAGCCTTGAACCATACCGATAAAGTTTGCTTGTTCCTGAAGTCCTCTTGTTGTAGCTCATAATAAAATAAGCAATACAAATGAATTATCTGTATTTAAGGAAAAAGAAACATTTACAAGAAAACACAAAAATATAACTGTTATAATTCATTATGAATAAATATACACTTTGAACTGGCTAAGTACAATCTTTACACATTGTTTAAGATTTAATACAGTTTATTAGCCATTTTCTTTTTTCACACAATGTATTATATCAAAATTAAAAAAAAATACTGATTTATAGAAAAATGGCAAAGTACAGTAGTTCCATTCCAATTTGAAGGGGCGTGAAAAGCCACTGCAAGACCTTTTAGCCTAATTCAAACCTGTAAACATGTTCAGTCTTTTTTAAAGAGAATCTTTAATATTTGGTTATCAGGATTGATGTCTAATATCCTGTTAACTGCAGGCTATGAATTTATTACATGTGCTTGAGTTATACAATTAAAGCCACCCTAAGGTGACTTGCTTTAAAAAACAATTAGCTTGTACAAATGAAAATAGGTTCATATTTTTTCATAAATAAATGGAAAAATATCAAATGTTCCAGCTTTAACAAAATACAAGGGAATACATATACAGTAAGTTATCTTAACATGTTGTGGCCGCCCAATGACTACGCTTACTGTATTGTCTCTACAGGCAGTGAAAAGCCTCCATTTGCCACAGTGGAAGGCCTTCAAGTTACCAGACACACAATTCCCAGACAAGTTGGAAACAATTATTGCTTGAGGAAAAGCAGTTCATTGTACTTTTTCTTCATAAAAAAAGTGCACTTAAGTGCCAAGTCAGCTTGTCAAGAAACAATTTTTAAATATAAAATAGTGCTTGTCTGATTTTTTTTTTTTTGTGCCACTGTGCAGTATAAAAAAAGACGTGGCTCTCAACAGCCATTAAGTGCAAAGTGCTTTAGCAAGTCCTGCTGTCACCTGCACTCAACTGACATTCCATTCTGTGACGTGCTGGACATTGATGGTTCAGCTAATGTTAACATAACAGCAGCCGTTATGGAGCTGGACGAAGGTGAAGACGATGATGAGGATGTAGCAGCACCTGAGGTGAAGGGAAACCAACAGCTTAATAACACGCATATACAATAGTAAAAGGAAGTAAAGCACTTGTCCTCTAAACTAAAATTCTGCTGTGTTCTCCAAAATCATTTAGCTTACTACAAGAGCAGTCAATTCTTACAAGACCATTATGTAAAGAAATGAAAACCTAGTGCATCTCAAGTAACGAGGCACTGCCAAACCACAGGAGAAGCAACGACAAAGGACAGACCAGGGAACGCTCTTGCGTGGATCAAAGAGTTAAATGAACAGTGTTCTCAGTCTACAGAGACATGGAAATAAAACAAAAGATAGACTTCCGTAATAATGAAACAAATGTCAAAAAGATCTTTCAATTCAACAGGAAAAATTTGTAATCCATCCCCACATCTTTTTCCCCCTCCCAATTCCTGTATGTTTCTGCTTCTGGAGTTCCTTATGAAATTAAATGGTGATGAGAAGGGAAAGCTAATTGCTTCTTAAAGTTGGGAAAAATAACTACTACCACGCATCACATCATAACTACTGCATTTTCCTCCACTTGGTTTACAAAGCAAATGACACATTAGTTATTTTCCTCAAAGAAATTCTCTCATTGCTATAAATCAGTGTTTGAAAACTTATTTTTTAATGAATACATGCACAAAGTAAACGAAATCATTCAGTGCTGGGATATTAAAGTGGAAAAGCTAATCTCCCTCTCATCCAGGACCCTCCTAATCCTCCAAATTCCCCTCCCCACTGTTACCAGCTGCTTCACAATCTTTAAAACTCCACAACAGGGACTGGCAAATTATTGCCCCAGAGCCAAATCTGGCCTGCCTGCTTTTGTTAAGAAGATTTTACTGGAACACAGCTATGCCCGTTTCTTTACATCTTGCCTATGGCAGATTTCATGAGGTCAAGTAATTCTAAAGAGACTCTATAAGGCCCACAAAGCCCAAAATATTTACTATCTGTCTCTACAGAAAATGTCTGCAACCCCGGTTCTAGAGGAATTTTTTCCGTAGAATCTAGAGATATGATATGCACATTTAAAATGAAAACACTAGTAACTTCGCTTTTAAAAACCCAAGTGGAAGCACAGTATAGAGTCTGACTCTTGGTTTTTACACTTAACAATCTGAGATGATTCCTTATCAGTACATATATAGATTTACCTCTTCTTCTTTTCAAAGCTGAATAGTATTTCACTATATTTATGAATTGTAACTAAATAATTCCTAGTCTTTTGCTGTTACCGACGTCAAATGAATACTTTGAGCATTATAAATAAAAATTTAAACGTCTACTTATTTTTCACCAATGCCATATATTACTGGAGAATACAAGTTAATGATTTCTATCTGCTATTATAAATATTACCATAACAAACTTCTTTGTGACCACATATTCTTCCTTGGGACCTATTCTTAGAACTAAAAGTAGCTAGTTCTCCAAACACACAGTCAAAGAGTTTCCCAAGAAAACTGTGCCTGTGATACAGGCTACTTCGTTGTAGTATGCTTTGCTTTATTGCCCTTCAAAGATACTGTTTTTTTTCACAAATTGAAGGTTTGTGGCAACCCTGAATCCAGAAGTCTACTGCAGCATTTTTTCCAACAGTATTTGCTCACTTTGTGTCTCTGTGTCACACATTCTGGTACTTCTCACAGTATTTCAAACTTTTTCATTATTATTATGTTATATTTGTTATGGTGATCTGTGAGCACAGATCTTTGATGTTACTATCGTAATTGATTTGGGATGCCATGAACCATGCCCATATAAGACACTGAACTTATTTGACTGTTGAAATGACAACAAAGGATTTCGAATATTACGTAAATTTAGTTAATGGAGCAGCAGCAGGGTGTGAGAGCACTGACTCAAATCCGGAAAGAAGTTCCATTGTGGGTAAAATGCTTTCAAACAGCATTGGAGAGAAATCGTTTATGGAAGGAAGAGTCACTTGATGCAGCAAACTTCCTTGTCTTATTTTAAGAAACTGCCACGGCCACCCCAGGCTTCAGCAACAACCACCCGAATCAGTCAGCAGCATCAACATCGAGGCAGGACCCTCCACCAGCAAAAAGATCACAATGACAGCTCAGATCATGGTTAGCATTTTTAACAATAAAGTATTTTTAACTGAGGTACGTACATCGTTTCTTTTCTTCGACATGATGCTATTGCACACTTAACAGACTACAGTATAGTGTAAACATAACTTTCATATGCACTGGGAAGCCAAAAAATCCATGTGACTCATTTTATTGTGATATTTGCTTTATTGTGGTATTCTAGAAAAGAACCCGCAACATCTCTGAGCTTTGTTTCGGCAGCCCCGGAAAACTAAGACAACGCCCTTCCCTCAGATTTTAACTTCTCTCACTTCCTCTGGTCATTCGGGTCTCAAAGAAAATGTCCCAGCCATTGGTAATCTAATGCAACCCACCCAATCACTGCCTTAACATTGCCCTAGTCTCTTCACAGTCTGAAATATTAGTTTTGGCGGAAAAGCAGACTGTAAGCTCCGTGAAAGTGAATATTATGGTTTGAGATAACTGTTTCTTTAGATAAATTTTCCCACTTGATAGATGAGGAAAATAAGCCAGAGGGATTAAAGAGCCTGCCTGAAGATACACAAACACAACTCACGTGAGCCCAACTGCACAGTCGCAAACTGCTTTATGTTTAAATAAAGTAAGGTAGAAACACTTACTTTCTCTCTCTTTCTTCTTTAAACGCTTTCTCCTCCGATCAATGGAAGCTACTTCAGATTTTAATGACAGATAATGTTTTCTGATTTCTTGCAGTTTTTCTTGAAGAATTGTGATACGCTCAGCACTTGTCATATTCTCCAGGTCCGCTGTGAATTTAAAACTTTCATTAATATGCATTTGTGAACACAATTTTAATATATAAGAGAGAGAACATATAGTGTGGCTGTAGAATGAGGAAGACAGATAAACTAAAAATAGGCTTGTAAACATTTGTTTGCCGAAGATTTTTTTTCCCTAGCCTAGAGCAATGCTCGGCACTAACACATGGACGGTATTTTTTGAATGAATGAGTGTGTAGAATTAAAGATCTTAGGACCTAAACATAGAGGTTAAAAATTCCACATTTACCAGAAAGAAAAATCCCGCATTCATGTACAGTATCACCGCAGTACAACATTAATTTGCATATTTTTTTGCATGTTAGGGCTGTGGATAAATTTTTGTTTTTCGTCTGCTTTTTGTTCTTTCTTTAAAGTTTACCTCTTAATGCATGTCCCATCAACTTTTTTTGGTCGCAGCGCATGGCGCGTGTAACTTCCCCGGCCAGGGATGGAACCCACGCCCCCTGCAGGGGAAGCATGGGGTCTCAACCGCTGGACTGCCAGAAAGTCCCCTCCTTTCGTTCTTTTTTAGATTCTTCTAATACTTTTAGGTTGGAGGAAAGCTTTCACACGCTCTAAAGCACTTTCAGTCCCCTAAGACTCTTTCC
>NW_006779738.1:2404790-2422858 GCF_000442215.2 Lipotes vexillifer | reverse complement strand
TCCCTGTGTGAGAAACTGCAGTAGTCTCTTTTTCACGCCCGTCACGCAGCTGCAGTGACCAGTGATTCACGGCAGACTTTGCCTCACTTATGCCTCCATCCACTCCCCACCTCAACACCAGGCTTTTACAGCAAACTGCTGACACAGCAGAAATACCTCATCAACACTGACGTGTGCCTCAAATGCCTTACAAGTTATCTTTCAGCAATTTTCTGTTCAAATCAAGATCCAAATAAGCTACACTGCAGTGAATGGTTATTATGTCTCTCAGTCTGGTTACAGCTACTTTTCCAGAATTACTGGCATCAAGAATTACTAGGATGCAGTTTCTGCTGCTTAACTGCTGATTTAATGTATGTCACTTACACATCTGAAAACTCCATTTGTAAACTTTGGGTAATCGATTACTAGGTTCCTTGAGGTCAGGATCCTTATCACCATTCTTTCCACATTTTCCTGGAGACTGCGTCCTAGCAGGAGATTTGGTACCATGAGCCTTCATTCCACTGGAAACAGATTTGACGGGCTGAGCCTTAGTTACACTTTCACCAGCAGAAAGCTCTTCACTATCACTACTATTTGCTGAAAAAAAAAAAAGAAGAAGAAGAAAAGTGTTAGTAAATAGAAAAGTAAGAAAGAATCTGTCACAGATTTTAGTGGACAATTTAAAGTTAACCATTTGAATTTATTACTACAGTAAACAACTTGCTTTACAGACCCTGCCTAAAAACCTGGAAAATCATTAAGTATAAACACAGCAGTATCTCAGTTAAGGAAAACAAAACCAAAAACTCTTCTTACCTGAATTGTCAATAACATATTTTTAAAAAACACTCAAACTAATCTTTCATTACACCTGGTAGACTATCAAATATACAGTAATTATTTAAATGGCTTTTAACTCTATTACGTTAATATATATAAAGTAGAATACAGCATCTTTTAAAATGACTCATAATGGAAACCTCTTAACTTTCATAATTTAAACAGTGTACAGGTTGTGTACATGTCACACTTTCCTACTCCTCTGGCCACAAACAGTGATGCACAATCATCATATTTAATAAAGAATTCTTTGGGAATAAACTCTAAACTTTGTTACATACAATGATTCCTTAAGAAACTCCTACATCATAGCTTGTTGACTAAAATAAACCATCAGTTTTACCCTGGTAAATATATTCAGTAATTTATTAAAAAATACAGGGCTTCCCTGGTGGCGCAGTGGTTGAGAGTCCGCCTGCCAATGCAGGGGACGCGGGTTCGTGCCCCGGTCCGGGAAGATCCCACATGCCGTGGAGTGGCTGGGCCCCGTGAGCCATGGCCGCTGAGCCTGCGCGTCCGGAGCCTGTGCTCCGCAGCGGGAGAGGCCACGACAGTGAGAGGCCCGCATACCGCAAAAAATAAAAATAAAAAAAATAATAATAATAAATAAATAAATGCAGAAGTCTATGGAATAATTATGTTACATCTGCCGTTGCTGATTAAAGCCTCAGGACTAGAATGGAAATGCTTAACACCTTGACATGTGAACAGGTTATGGGACTGGTATTTCCATAAATTACCTCTTTCTGGATACAAAACATTATTGTAGATTCTATGAGAGTTAATTCACTTTACTAAATTATTCTCAGAGAACTGTTTCCTCATTCTGATTTATCAAGATGTAAGCCCAATAATTAAAATGGGAGAATATGTGGTCAACTGCTATTATCTCTCAATTATATGAATATGTTAATTGACTTGCTGAAGATGAGCCCTCTTAGAGAATGTCATTTAAAAGTCTTGAAGATACACACATCAGAGTGTAATAAAAAACACTCTGAATATCCTGTCAGTTACTCCAAATAAATGATCAATTTGGCATCAAATTTATCGATTTTCATTTCCTGATTCTTCACTTAACCAAAAAAAAAGTATAGTTAAGCTCTAAAAGCCTGAAAAGTGTTCCAGATAGGAAAGACACACAGCAACTCCTCCCACTGTGGTGTTTTGGGAATAAAGAATCTCCACCACTCTTTTATACATACGTTTAAAGAATCCCTTCCCAGTCCCCCCACTGCTGCTCTGGAACCCCTGGCAACTCCTAGCTAAGCCACCCAAGGCTTGGGCCCACTCTGATGCAGTGGTCTGCCTCAGCTTGGCTTTCATGGCCTTGCTGAACACAGCCGCCCGGGGCCCCAAAGGATGCCATATTCACCGCCTGGAAGTCATATGGGCTCAGCAGAACCTCGGGGAACTGGCCGCATAACCCTTTTCTGCACTGAAGTGCAGCCAAGCCGGCCGATAGCAAAGGTCAGGCAGTGGAGGTGGCAGGAGTCTCCTGGAAGAGCAGCAGGAGGTCAGTGTGGGACACCTGAAAAGAAATTCTTTACATATTTTCTGCTTCTTACTTTGTCTACAAAAGAGAGATAAAATGTGCAGCTCTCAGGAGAAATACAGTATATATATTCCTGTAGGTTGATAAACAGAATCATTGCTAAAGTCATTAGTTACAACATACTTTACTAGCGTATTCTTACAGCTGCTCTTAGATACATAGTTTTGGATACCGAAGATAAAGGTAGTGCACGGGAGTTACTGGATTTACAGCTCTAAAGCTATCTTGATTGTTCTCTTCCAGGCGGATTTTGCCTGGAAGAATTACAAAGCAATCAATTTCCTTGTAATAAAAATAATATATAACTCAAGCATTTCATAATATGTAATATATATAATGGCAAAAGAACTGTTGAACATAAAACTAACGAAGATGTTGATGTTTATATTATATTGGCTACTATTTTTTAAAAGATTACCTGATCATTCATCAGCAATCAGTACCACTGCTGAATAATAAATTGCTCAATCCTAGAATTTACCTAGGATCAAAAGACTTTTGTGTGATTTTACTGGTGGGGGAGGGGGCGGTTGGTTAGAGATGAAATCAAAATATTAACTGTCCCGTATCCTGAATACCCTTTTCTTAATGGGGAAAAGACATATCCACCATTATCTTTATATTTAAAAAATTTAGAGATTTCACACTTACTGCCTTTGCCTTTCTTTTTGTTGTTTACCACTGTTGCTTTATGGCTTCGTTTCTGCTTTTTTGATGAACTTCCTCCTCCCTGAGCTTCTTTCACTCTTTTCTGACCTGTACAGGCTTTGATGGGAAAGAAATTATTAAGTAACACAAAATAAAATCAAGCTTGCCCCAGGTATAAATTAATTCTACATTCTAGAAGAATAGACCAATTCTGAGACTATACCTGTTTTTTATGAGATTTATAATTTGCCATAGAAATTACTACAATTTTTAAAATAAATCATCATTAATGAGCTGAATTATTACACATAATTAGAGTATTTTAAAAAGCAGATAAAGTATGCACATCATTCTTAGAAAAATCAGATATAAACTGAATATAGTTCTCAATATAGTACTGGGAGTTTATGAGTCTAGTAATTCAAAAAAAGGTATATGCTGAAAATAAAAGCTGAAATTTGTTAAAATTCAATAAAACCAAAAAATTAAGATTTAATTACAGGTTAAAATAGTAATTATATGTATTATAATGATATTAATGAAAATTTTAATGACATAATATTAATGGAATAAATTTTAGTAGTAATTCACAATTATAATAACAAATTTATCATACAGACAATTTATTATAAATTTACAACAACAATAACTTAGCTCCCAGGGCAATGGTTAACACGTATACCATTTACAAATCTAGCATAGTAGTTCTAAGAAACGTTTCATCTTCGTGGCAGGAAGTTATTCCAAAATATGATAAATGTCTCCCTTTCTTCAAGGACGAGCCCAAGTCCTACCTTCCCCGATGCCCAGCCTTCAATGATCAATCACTACTCCAAACTATAGTTTCTCAGCCACTAATCTGATCCTCAGCATCTACTGTGTTTCTATATCTTCCTAATTATATGCATTGTTTCTCAGACTATACAGTAATCTTTTTCCTGAGATTAATGAAGTCTTATCTCTATTCCATTCCGAAGTCAGATACTATAATGACACAATATAATACCATGATAGAATTATGCCATGTTTGTTTAAAAAAAAAATGTTTCTTAGTCCTGTTACAATGGTAAAATCAACCATGAATATACAAGACATGGCTTCATTGGTAAAAAATGGAACAGGCTATTAAATGTTTTGTTTGCAACTTCTCAGTTTTCTTTTTTTTTAATAGATACATCTAATAGATAACTTTTCCTAATGCTCTTTTAACATAACAAAATGAAACATAAAGAAAGTGATTTAGATATTATCTATATTAAAGTACAGAATCTTAAAAACAATTGCCAGATTTCTCTCAAAGAGTTTATTTCTGAAACTTTCAGCTATAAGAAATAAAAAGCTTACTGTAGGCTAAACTGGAAGGCAATCCTAAATCTAAATTGTAAAACTTACGTTTTCACTTTTTTTTTTTTTTTTTAAATGGCCGTGCCGGGAGGCATGCAGGATCTTAATTCCCTGACTGGGGATCGAACACATGCCCCCTGCAGTGGAAGCACGGAGGCTTAACCACTGGACCGCCAGGGAAGTCCCTTACATTTTTACTTTTAAAATCAAGTGAATTCTGGGACTTCCCTGGCGGTCCAGTGGTTAAGAATCCGTCTTCCAATGCAGGGGACGCGGGTTCAATCCCTGGTAAGGGAACTGAGATCCCACATGCCGTGGGGCACCTAAGCTGGTGCACCACAGCTAAAGAGCCCATGCGCTCTGGAGCGCACGTGCCAAACTAGAGAGCCCGTGAGTTGCAACTAATGAGCCTGCGCACTCTGGAGCCCGCGTGCCACAACTAGAGAGAAGCCTGCGTGTCACAACTACTGAAGCCGGCACACCTGGAGACTGTGCTCCGTAACAAGAGAAGTCACTGCAATGAGAAGCCCACTCACCGCAAGGAAAAGTAGACCCTGCTTGCCACAACTAGAGAAAGCCCACGCGCAGCAACAAAGAAGACCCAAAAATAAATAAATTTATAAGGAAAAAAAAAGTTTATCATATTATTGAAATAGTTGAAAGCCTCTCTAATCATCTGTGATAAATGCTTCTTGCATTTTGAGGATTACTCTATTTATGCCTGGATAATTCAGTTCCATGAGATAGTATGGCACACAAACATAATCACAGTAGCTGTGTGTGTGAATGTACCAAAAAAAAAAAAAATTACTGCAAGCATATATATATATATATATATATATATATATATATATATATATATTTTTTTTTTTTTTTCTGTACGTCCTACTCATAGGGCACTTACCACTCACAAATTGCCTATGTAGTGTGACACATATGGTCAGATGACATACCGGTGAGCATCCCTCTTTATGCCATTTTGCTGTACGCGGGCCTCTCACTGTTGTGGCCTCTCCCGTGGTGGAGCACACGCTCTGGACGCACAGGCTCAGCGGCCATGGCTCACGGGCCCAGCCGCTCCGCGGCATGTGGGATCTTCGCGGACCAGGGCACAAACCTGTGTCCCCTGCATCGGCAGGCAGACTCTCAACCACTGCGCCACCAGGGAAGCCCGCAACTATATTTTTTACTTAATTTCTTTAAACGTTTTAAGTCAAGATTTGTGATACTGTTATGTCAATTATATCTCAAGGAAAGTAGAAAAAGGGAAAAAAAAAGGTTTGTGTGAGAAAACTTGGAATTAACTAGTTTGGTCTGGATCATATCTCTTTTTTAAGTTTAGCTAAAAACCTGAAGTTAGCATAATAAAATCTGGTATGTTATATAAAATACATACCCTAGTGCTGTATCTTTATACTGGAAAAGTGTGTTTCAAAGCCAAGTGCCAGCCTAGAGCATATTAATTTAAAGACACCTCAGTGAAGTGGTTTATAAGTAAAATGATGACAGAAGTACAGCTACAGCACCATCAAAAAGGCACTAATACTTTCGGAGAGTACTAATTTCAACTTCACGGAAAAATCAAGAGTATTACTATAGGTTATTAACAGAGACACTGGTCCTTCAAATTTGGAAGCTCTGCATCTAAGAAAGCATCAAATTCCTTTACAAAGGCTTGAAAATCAGTCTGACACGGCTGTCTGAGGAAAGCAGTGCCTGCAGAGCTGGTTGCTCCAACCTCCCACATACAGTATTTGGTTAAGGGTGGAGGGGTCTGTCAGTAAATCAAAATGTTTGTGAGAAACTGCACACGGCAAGGGCAAACACAATGTTACACAAATATATTTAAGCCGCTCACGCCATACAGTCACTCAGTGCATCGTGAGTTTTCAAGCAGGTCTGAATTTGGGCCTGGGTGCAGTTTCTAGCACGTGCCTGGTCCACTGTGAAACGGCAGGGGCGGCTGAAGCAGAGGACATTCAGTTCTTCTCAAGCTTTTAAACACACTCCACTCTTCCTTACAACAAATTACCTTCCAAATGTCCGTTTCTGCCACGTTCACACAAGTACTCCATGGAAACACCTCACACTTGTAACAAGAGATACTATCAACCCGTAAGGCAACGGAGCCCTGCGCGCCTCACCTTTCTCAGGATGCTCTGCTTCGGGCTGATTACTGCTGCTGGAGCTCACGCTGGCGTCGAAGCCCGCGGGCGAGCTGTTCCCTTCCGACTGGAGGTCCTGGAGCTCCCCGGCCACACTGTCCACTTCGATTGTGCTATCAGTCTCACTCTTGATACTGCGGACTTCTTCTTGGTTTGGGGCCAGCGGCTCCAATACTGTTACAGAAGACGGCTGCCGACTGGCTTCCGTCACGGTGACTGAGGAAGGCGACTCGGGTGTCGTGGGAGGGGTGTTGAGCACTGAGTTACTGCCACTACTGGGAAATTCCGATTTTTTGTCACTGGCCTCCGCTGGCGTTTCCTCGGTGGGTTTGCCGTTGGCACTGGGCGGCGGCGGGGCGGCCAGCTCCGCGCCGGGGGGGCAGCTCTCCTCCTCGGCCACGGTCTGCAGGGACCCCTCCACCGGGCCCTCCTCTGGGGCAGGATGGGGCGGGGAGGCCGCAGCCTCAGTGTCAGAGTCAGAGAAAAGCTCCTTCAGCGTTTTTTTAGGCCACTGTCCCTGAATACTTGACCAGACATCTTTTCGATCTTTAGCTCTGCTGTTCTGAAGTCTTTCATCAGAGGTATTTGAAAGTTTTATCCTTTTTTCGGCAACTTCGGAAAATCCTGAATAGAAACCAGTTGTCCGCAGAGACTTTCTCTTCTCCTCCAAACCGTTGTATTTCTTAGTTGGCGTCGTCTTTGCTTTTGAGTTTTCTTCTTCATCTTCATCTGAAGAGCTGTGGCTACTGTTTTCTATGCAGAGGGGCTCTTTGCTCTTGGCCTTCTCTTCCTTTTTGCCAGGTGATCCGGTTTTTAAACACTCCTCGGTATTGCAATACCTTCTCTTACCACGTTTTGCCGGTGGCTTTGAAGATTTGTCTGCGGCGTCCTTCTTGACATCCTTTCTCTTCTTTGTGACGTCATCTTCTTCCTCATAATCAGTATCTTCGGATAATCCTTCTGTATCTTTTCTTAATCTTTCTGGAGATTTCGACATGGATTTGGCTATTACCAAATCTGCATGGGCTTTGTTTTCTTCTAGCAAAGATGAACTGTTCTGTTCCTCTTTTGAAATAAGATCATTTCTGGTGTGGGTCAAATGATCAACCTTAGACTCTTCTTTGCCATTGTTATCTAGGTCTTGAACACCTGTCTCATCCTCTTGCTCACTGTCATCAGCAGAACTTTCAGAAGCTAGAAAAGAAAGAGAAAACAACGACTATGGTCAGAACACTAGCAATGTCTTCTCTGTGCCAGCTAACATAAACATGGACTAGCTCCTATGTTTATAACTACCCCAGGTTGCTAGGTTTTATCCTTGTTTTACAAGTGAGGAAACTGAGCTTCAGAAAGTGAAGACATTCACCCAATGATGGAAATGTTCCATATCATGACTATAGTGGTAGTGACACTACTGTATACTTCTGCCAAAACTCATCAAATTGTAAACATAAAAGTCGTGACTTTCATTGTTCGTAAATTATACCTCAGTAAAGCTGATTATAAAAAAGAAAGAATTTTCTACAAATTTATGAGCACAAAATAGGGGAGTTAGGATGTAGTCCAAGGTTGTTCTAACTCCAAAGTCTATATTCTTATAAAAGCGTAGCCTTCATTTTTTTTTTTTTTTTTTTTTTCTTGCGTTATGCGGGCCTCTCACTGTTGTGGCGTCTCCCATTTGCGGAGCACAGGCTCCGGACGCACAGGCTCAGCGGCCATGGCTCACGGGCCCAGCCGCTCCGCGGCATGCGGGATCCTCCCGAAACGGGGCACGAACCCGCGTCTCCTGCATCGGCAGGCGGACTCTCAAGCACTGCGCCACCAGGGAAGCCCCCTTCACTTTTAATGTAGCGATGATCATTCAAAGATTTTGTGAACAATGTATTTCCACGGTAGATGCTTTAAAGAACAACACAATTAAGTAACTTAGACTTTATATAAACGTATCTACAGAATTTATTTCTTAAATGTTCATTTTAGTAAATAAATTCAATTAACTATTAAAAAATAATAGTTTTTATTATGATTTTAACATACCATTTATTGAGAAACTGTTACATGTCAGGTACCTTGAAATGCTCTGCACAGATCATCTCATTCAATCTCACCATAACCCTATGAGCGTGTTATTAGCCCCATTTTATAGTTTAGGAGACTAGGAGTTAGAGAGGCTAAGTAAACCACCCCAAAGAGCTAAAATAAGTCAAGATCAAGTCTAAATCTAAGTCGTCTGACTCCAGAATTTAGAATCTTAACTACACTACACTCTACTGAGAAGTCCATGCATATTCTTTAGCTAAATTTGTTAAAAGTAAAAAATAATTGATACAGTTAAGATGGTTAAAAACATTTAATCTTTTCAACGTGTTCCTAAATAACTGAATTTTTTTAAGTATTCAAGCAGTACATGTACATGGTTAAAACAAATTTAGACTCATAATAAAACACCAAAAGCTCTTTTCTTCCCTCCCCAGCCTCCAAAATGTTGTAACTATTTCCTCTGATAGTTACTATCGTTATCTCTTAATAATATGCCGATCGTTAATACATATAAGCAGTGAGGATCTTCTCTCTTATTAATACCTCTACTCCCTTCTGCCACACTTTCTATGCAAGTGGTGTTGGGAAGTTGGACAGCCGCATGTGAATCAATGAAGTTAGAACACACCCTCACTCCATACACAAAAATAAACTCAAAATGACTTAAAGACTTAAGTATAAGACATGACACCATAAAACTCCTAGAAGACAACATAGGCAAAACATTCTCTGACATAAATTGTACCAGTGTTTTCTTAGGTTCATCTTCCAAGGCAACAGAAATAAAAGCAAAAATAAACAAATGGACCTAAGCAAACTTACAAGCTTTTGCACAGCAAAGGAAAGCACAAACAAAACGAAAAGACAACATATGGACTGGGAGAAAATGTCTGCAAATGGTGTAACAGACAAGGGTTTAATTACCAAAATATAAAAATAGCTCATACAACTCAATAAAAAAAATTTTTTAAAAACCCTACTGAAAAATGGGCAGAAGACCTAAACAGACATTTCTCCAAAAAAGACATACAGATGGCCAACAGGCACATGAAAAAATGCTCAACCTCACTAATTATTAGAGAAATGCAAATCAAAACTACAATGTGGTACCACCTCACAGCAGTCAGAATGGCCATCATTTAAAAAGTCTACAAATAACAAATGCTGGAGAGGGTTTGGAGAAAAGGGAACCCTCCTACACTGTTAGTGGGTCTGTAACTTGGTCCAACCACTATGGAAAACAGTATGGAGGTTCCTTAAAAAGACTAAAAACAGAGTTGCCATATGATCCAGCAGTCCCACTCCTGATAATATATATCCAGAGAAAACTATAATTTGAAAAGATACATGCACCCCAATGTTCATAGCAGCACTATTTATAACAGCCAAGACACGGAAGCAACCTAAATGTCCACTGACAGATGACTGGGTAAAGAAGATGCGGTACATATATACAATGGAATGCTACTCAGCCATAAAAAAAAGAATGAAAGAATGCCATTTGCAGCAACATGGAGAGACCTAGAGATTATCATACTAAGCAAAGTAAGTCAGAAAGAGAAAGACAGATATTGATACCATAGGATATCACTTATATGTGGAATCTAAAATATTACACAAATAAATTTATTTATGAAAAAGAAACAGATTTCACAGACATAGAAAATAAGCTTATGATTACCAAAGGGTAAAGGGGATGGGGAGGGATAAGTTAGGAGTTTGGGATTAGCAGATACAAACTACTATATATAAAATAGACAACAAGGTCCTGTATAGCACAGGGAACTATATTCAAAATCCTGTAATAAACCATAATAATATATATATATATATATATATATATATATATATATATATATATGTATAACTGAACCACTCTGTTGTACTCGGAAACTAACACAACATTGTAAATCAACTATACTTCAGTAAAAAAAAAAAAAGAATAAAATCAGAAACGTAAGATATTGTACAAGAACAGAATTGTATAAAGCATGCAGAAAACACAGTTCTTGAAAATTAAAAACATTACAGCTGTCAATAAGCATTACAGCAGTAAATTAAATAGTAAAAGGACTGAAAGATAAAGTTGAGAAAATTTCTAAGAAATTAGAGGAAAAAGACAAAAGAATAAGTAATATATCCCCACCAAAAGATAAGAATATTAGAGTATACTGCAGAAGGTTCAATAGCAATATAATGGCAGGTCGAGAGACAGAGAGAGAGCGAGAGAGCGAGAGAGAGAGAACAGTGAAATGCAGAGGAGGAAATCAACAAAATAATTCATGAAAACTATCCAGAACAGAAAGACACAAGTTTCTAGAATGAAACAACTTAGTAAGTACACACCACAGTGGATGAAAATACATCCACACAAGGTATAATCCTGTGAAATTTCAGGACATTAGAAACAAAGATTCAAGATTCCAGAAAAAGGGAAAGGCAAAAACAAGCAATAAAACAAGTCACATACAAAGAATCAGAAATTAGAAGAGCTCTGGACTTCACAGAAATAACACTTAAGCAAAAAAAACAGTGGAACAATGTCAGTAAAATAATTAAGGAAAAACGTCCAACCCCGCTAAACCATGAATAAAGATATTTTCAGATATGGACAGTCTCTAAAAATGTATCTTCCCTCTTTTTCACTTGTTCTTAAAATTTACTAGAGAATGTGCTCCACCACAATGAGTATACCAAAGAAGGTTAAAACAACACATCAGATATCGAAAACAAAGAAATTCTAGGGACCGCTTTGAAGAGAGAGCTCTAGAAAGTTCCCAGGAAGAGAACTGTGCATCAGATGTAGAAGGAAACCAGTGCAGACGGTGCAGTGTACTTCCAAAGGAAGTCATATGGAGGGCTATCATCCCCAAGATGCCTCCTGCCATCAACTAGATTCTTTGTATGTATTTTAGCTTGTTTCCACCATTTGGTGATGAAATTCCAGCTCTCCCCTCAATGTCTTGTGTGCCATCACCTGAATCAGATAATGACGTCACTTTACCCAGCAAAAACATTTTGTTTTGACCTACACCTGAAAGCCAGGCGTATGTCTGGGAAGCCTGGAGTCCGAAAACGCACAGAACCTTCCTACTCCCACTGAACATATTCCTTTTGGTCACCCTCTGAGACTACATCAGATATTCCTGTGGGGAGCCCCGATGTTTCCCAGAACGGCCTCATTACCTTGCCCCACTGAATTCCCTTCCAGAGGCTTTTGTAGACTCACAAAGAAGCTTAATATGACCTAGAGAGGCTATTCAGATAACATTCTCAGGGAGCCTTCATCTAAGTGGAAATACTGCCTTTTTTACATAGCTAGGTTTACGCTCGTCACGGTTTTCAGAAAACTAAATAATATCCTCTTTAGGAATATATATAGGTTTAATATAATTCTAAAGAAAAGTAAAAGAATGATTAAGTCAAAATATTAATTACTTCTCAGGGAGACATAACTATTTTAAGTAAATACTACTCGTTCACCACTGTGGTAGACATACAATATTCGCATCATTATTCTTTAAATTATATATATATTTCCATATAGTGTTCTGTATTTCTGATGTAGAAAATTATGAAAAATGAACTTTAGAATATTTAGATATTTACAAATAATAAATATCCATCTGAAATACGAGAGAAAAACAACTTCCATTACATTCAAAATCAATAAAAATTCAAACTCTCTTAAGTTATAAGAAATGTAAAGTTTGTGGGTTTTTTTAAAGAAATGTAAAGTAGTTTTATGGAGATACATTCTTTTACTTCATTTGACAGATCAGATTCTCTCTTTCCTGCCAGTCAGATTTACAAAAATCTTCCCCTCCAGTACTCATCACTTATTATTTGTTAAACTTCATTCTGCCTTAAACATTAAGCAATAAGGACATCATAAAAGAGATCATAATAAATATAATCAAGATAAGCAAAGTTTGGTATTCTTTACAAAAAGTTCAGTATAATTTTATACTCTGATACTGCATAATACAAACTATGTTTTACATGGCTACAGAAAGGATGGTACCTGAAAAGAACACAGTAATAGTACCAGAGGTTGAATATTAAATTTTAACTAAAATCTAATGGTGCCCTCAGCTCTACTAATAACAGAAATATTTCCAAGCCTCAATCAATGGCTGATTTTATTTCAAGTAATAAGAGTCAACAAAATTCTGGTTCAATTAAAAACAGAGAATTTGATAATGTCACTGAATTACCTTTACAGAATTTGATTTATAAAAATTAAAACAAACAAACAAAAATTAAAACAAATACTTGTATGCAACAGGATATCTGTTATGTTTACCTTGAAGTCCATTAAGGATAGAAGTGATTTCTATGGATTTAATATGAGCTGTATCAGAGTTTTTGGCATCAGTAAGATCCAATTTGGATACCATTTCAGGAGATGGATTTGTCTGAAATGGTGGTTTTGACAAGCGCCGAAGTTTACAGTTCTTAGGAGAATACTTTTCATCTTTGTCTTTTTCTTTGTCTAATTTATTCTAGGTTAAGAAAAAAAAAAGGTATCCCATGTTAGCCATAATACATCATGAGGCATTTATTAGTAACAATGTTAAAACTCATTTTTAACTCAACGTTACAGACTATTATTAAAAAACATACAAAGACAGAATACAAACAGTCCCACAAAACAGTCAGAAATGTTTTTTCAAAGTTATTTAACAAATACTACAGGATGAGAAATAAGTTTTTGTCTAATATTTATATTTTAATAGTGGAAATAAATTAGCAATTAGATAGGCAATTAAGACCAGCAAACTTCCCTACTGCTAATAATTGGTGTTACAAAGTCTGTAAAAATTAAATCACAATAGTCTTAAATTAAATATTCACTAAAAAAAAAAAAACATAATTTCAAGCTGATAGTTCTAAAACCTGTAAGATTCTCAATATAAAATGAGAGTTGGGAATGACACAACTTCAAATATCTTCATTCAGTTGACAGCTGGGAGTAACAAACAAATGAGTTGCTATAAAGTCAAGTCAGTGGGGCAACCCTCCTGTATGACTGATAATGTTTCAGGAAAAACTGAGAAATTTTTTGAAATTCTCTATTTACTAACAGATGAGCAGAGGTTAATATATTTCTTGGAAACTATTTTTTAAATTTGTTTTAAAAATTATTTATAGGACTTCCCTGGTAGCACAGTGGTTAAGAACCCGCCTGCCAATGCAGGGGACACGGGTTTGAGCCCTGGTCCGGGAAGATCCCACATGCCATGGGGCAACTAAACCCGTGTGCCACAACTACTGAGCCTGCGCTCTAGAGCCTGCAAGCCACAACTACTGAGCCCAGGTGCCACAACTACTGAAGCCCGTGTGCCTAGAGCCCGTGCTCCGCAACAAGAGAAGCCACCGCAATGAGAAGCCCGCGCACCACAACGAAGAGTAGCCCCCGCTCACGGCAACTAGAGAAAGCCCGCGCTCAGCAACGAAGACCCAATGCAGCCAAAGGTAAATTAATTAGTTAATTAATTACAAAAAAAATTTATAGGAAAAATAATTTAGACAAGCTTCTAAATGATAATGTAGAGCACTACGTAGAAGTAAACAATTCTCAAGTCCTGTTATATAGTGAGAATGTAGAACATGAGTGGCTATTTTCACAATTCTCCCAAAGATGGTACATAATTAGTATCATTCTGGATACTAGAGGAGAAGTTATTCTGTTTAGGGTAGTGGTTCTCTAAGTGTGGACTCTGGCCCAGCGACATTAGCATCTTCTGGGAATTTGTTAGAAGTGAAAACTCCTCGAACCAGACTCAGATCTAGTGAATCAGAAACGCTGGGGATGGGGCCAATCTGAGTTTCAACAAGTCCTTCAGGTGACTGTAACACATGTTCAAGTGTGAGATCCACTGACTTAGAGCACGTGGGCTGAATTCTCTGGATGCACTGAGGCGGCTTATGTGTAGGTAGACTACCAAAAGCTCTCAATGATTAGTGCTCTTCTCATTTTCCTATTCTTGCCAGCCTTTTCATCACTTTATACCAGAGATCATAATATACCATGCATTATGAAGGCAAAAATAGTCTACCCCACGCAAATTTCAAATATGGCTTTTAACGCCTATCAGAGGACAGCCTTGAAATAGTGGTTCTCACAGTCAGATGAGATCGAGTGATGGGTATACAATATTAAATATTTTCTAGGAAGCTTTTTCAAAATTCACATGCCTCTTCCCTTATAACCTAGAATTTTAAATGCCTGGAAGGGGCCGAGAACTAAATTGAGAATTAAATAAATATTTAGAAAAAAATCCCCAAGTGTAATATTCTAACATTGATTCTCCTACCCCTACCCTATCTTCTACCTGAGAATACTACTTCTAAAACTTGCTCTGTGTAAGGAAACTGGCTTTTTAGTGCCACACACACACAGCTCTTCTAGTAGCTTAGAGCGATGCTAAATGTAGCATGACTTCCAATAAAGACCAAGAGTGTCCTGAGTTGTAGCTACTGAGTTGTTATACCAAAACTTTAAAAATATGGACCCAATTTCACAGTGAGAAAAGAATAATCACTCTAGGGGAAACTTTTCAGTATTTAGGGCCACTAGGGTATCATTTAGCCAGAAAGTAAATAGCTCCTCACTTTCAATATGAAAACTGAATTTCAGGAGAACTATTAAACACTTCAACTATATATACCATTCAAAGTATTAAAGAGCCATTAAAAAGATTTTAAAATATTCTAAAACCTAGTTAATTGTTCTACTTTCTAATAAAACATTAGAAAGATTCAGTCTTAGAATGAATAAGCGTAATTCTATCATACATAAAAGTAACCTTAATTTCCATACAAGCTCATTAATAGATTCCCCACGGTATCTATGTAGAGTTTGCCTAATAGTGTCTTGTGAACACATTCTAAGGCACTACCTATATGGTCAGAGAAAGACGAAGAAAAAAGAAGAGCTTCAGATAGGCTCTCCTCTGCCTTCAGACACCGCCTGCTCTTCCTCTAACGGCTTACAGCTATTACAGTAACCCCAGGGCTCCCAGCCACAATACTTAATGACTCCTAGTTGGAGACTAGAGGTGTAGGAAACAGTTGAAATGGGTAAGTGAAATCTGGCTGAGTGGATTTATACAATGTTGGAACTGAAAAAGCCTCAAAGATCATTTAGTACTGTTTTCAAAATGCCTTTCCATAAGCTGACAATCTTAATTGTACGCAAATCTAGCATTTGATAAATTTGCTATTTCAAGAGAGTATTTCCACTCTACTAACACTAATGCACACACACTTAATACTCATTTTGGAGGCAAAGTTCCTTAATTAAGAGCTATAATACAGCAAAATAAGCACTTACCTTTATTTTCTTGCGATGTTTTATCTTTGGCACATTTTTATCAGCAGGTCGTACTATTTTATCTGCTTTAATCCATTCATCATATCTAAAATTGAAGGAAATTAACATAAATATAAAACACATACCACAGAAGGAACCATGCCGTATCAAAGAGAAACTTGTAAATAGAATCAGAACATTTCAGAACTGGAAAGGGCCTTGGAGGCCATCTAGTTCAACTTCCTGGTTCAAGAAATAAAGTTACCACAGCTCAAAGAGAGAGATGAAGTGACCTATCCAAGGACACAATGTCAGCTACTGGCTGAGCTAAGACTCAGCAAGGTCTCTGGACTCCTGGACTAGCGCACTCCTTGCTCCGCTGCCCCAATGAGAAACCAAGTCCGTGCAACAGCTATGAAGAGAAATCCCAGTATTTCCTATACTTTTCTGTATACTTTGTTGTGTTCGTAAGCAGCAAGTAGCCCATTTTTCCTAACCGTGTCAGGAAGCTATAAGGGGAAGCACAGCTCTGCCAAGCCTCCAGTGCTGAGACACTTCCTACGTGTGCAGGCAGCTGAGGGCCAACAGTCGTGATGGCCTCTCCACTCAGTGCTGGCAGTCTGCATGATTTTACAGGGTGCAAGTCACTACTGACCGCAATAAATCTATTTGTTTAAAGGGGGAAAAAAGACAGTTTATTTTTGTAAAAACTCAGCCAGAAAGAAGAAACATTTAAAACAAATTAACCTCTTTTTATGTTTGAAAGTTATCTACATTTATTCTGGAAAATGGGAAAACTCACTGACATTTTTAACTCAAGAAAATGAACAACTGAAAATGAGCTTTTAAATTAAAATGTCCTCATTACCAGAGGTATTAAGTGAAGTAATAAAGACCTTAAGTCAGGAAGCAAATGACCTGGGTCATTAGCTTACTAATAAATTACATTCTTGCTCTAGATACAGTTGTATCTGTAACAAGTCCCAGGCAGAGCTATACTGCTGGTGCAAACCACGGGCTGCGGCAAAGCTGAGGGCTCAGCCCCACTATGGTTATGGCAGTGTCTGCTAGAAGCTGCTGAGGGCCACAGTGGTAACTGGAGAGGACGAGGAAAGAATGGAATAAGTTCTAGAAAAGTCTTTACATATCCTTGCTGACTAGTTATGTGGCCCTGGTCAAGACGTTCTCAACCTCAGACTTAGTTCGTTCTGTATAAGGACCACATTAAAAAGATAAAATAAAAAATAAGACTGCATATCACATATGGCTCTTTGAGGATCAAATATATGATAAGTGCTTTGAAACAGTTTAAGTCAAATATTATTCTTCTGCTAAACACACTCCTCTGGTATATATACTGGCACACTAGCACCTACCTGTACATTTATAGTAATTTTAATTTTCCCATTAATACACAAAATTGCATGATGCTTGACAAGAAAGCAATTTAGTTCCTTCCAAAATTAGAGTGAAGGTGAAGAATGAACAGAAAATATATCTGCCCTCTACAAATTTGAATGTGAACTTCTAGAAGTTGCTCTTACTTGAATATAGTTATGGAAATCAATGCTATGTACTTTAAGAAAAAACAAAACAAGCTTTCTATCTCCTTATGAGATAAACTAAAAACAGTTCATGATGGTTACACATAACATCAGCATAAGCTAAACGAAAATATAAGAGTTTTTTACCTTTCTTAACCAAAGACTACCTGTTGTACAATTAATTTTGTAATACCAGACATTTTGACTACCAGTAAGAGTACTATTCAATTCCACTTGGATTTTTGACATGAATTATTATATTTCAAATTCGGGTGAAACAGTGGCTTTCAATGCAAGAATATCACCAAGATATTGTAGCTCTGATGGAGCACCAAACACATCAAACAAGCAAAAAATACTTACTGTCCCCATAGTTACAATGTTCACTGTGACAGAGAAAGATTTCTTTACGGGTCAGAGGTAATGTATTTTGCTTAAATTCTCTTAGGAACAAGGTATAAGGAACACATACATAAATAAAATAGTGGTTACTCCACATGGTACAGGCTGATGCTCACTGCCTAAGCTCCACTACAGTACAGATACTATATGATAACTATTTTCTCCTCCACCCAAACATAAACTAAGGATGGTATATAAGAGGACTGGTTATCAGAAGAACTTCAGTG
>NW_006779738.1:2340607-2404777 GCF_000442215.2 Lipotes vexillifer | reverse complement strand
GAGTGTTGAGCCAGGCAGGAAACAAAAAAGAAAGATTCTGGAATTAGAAGAAACAAACTATATACGCTTCTAAAATACTTGAACAGCAGTAATTAAACACGATGGTCTTACTATTCTACGTAACAATTTTGTTTGAAAACTACTGAATGTTCTGTATGGTTTTAGGAGATTCCTTGGGAAATTCTTTAGATATGTTTCCTACTAGGGCAATTACATGGTAATGTATGGTTCTATAAGTATTAGCTAATATTTATACTGTGACTCCTTTATTATTTGCCTCCTTCTATTCTCCTTTCTCAGTGCTTTTTGTTTGTTCAGGCATTCCCTTGTTCTAATACTATTCTTTTAGATTTTTTTTCTTTTTTCAGCTAGATTTATGCTGCCTTTCATAAAATGTAATAACACAACGTTGTTATTGTTATTATAATTAATATCCTTCAGAACTAGAACATGCCTTAAAAATCTATCAAGAATTTATTTCACAGATTGAGAAACTCAAACCATGGAAGCGAACTCACGTTGCAAGCTACAGGTTTGCCAAAAACCACTATGTGAGGAGTTAGAGAAGAACGGGAAATGGACTGCCTGTTAAACAGTGTAATACTAGAATGATTACTACTAGGCAGGCCAGGTCCTGTTCAGAGTAAGCATACAGAAGAGTCCAGACCAGCAACTGAAAAAGCCTCATTAAGAATGCACAGTATGAACCAATCCACAAGGAAGGAGAACGGATGAAAACAATGTGTGAGAATTTTGGTTAAGGTAGCTCTTTCAAATTACAAATGCCTTTAACCAAACAGAGGTGGAGACCAGTGATGTAAACATTAACAGAAATATTTCAAAATGTAATGAGGTTCCAAGTAGCACTTTAGTTGCCTGACTAATCTTACAAGAAAAAAAAAACAAAAAACGATGATCAGAAAATAGACTGATAGCTATAACTGATCATTGTATATATTTTAAAAATAGGAAATGTTCTTTCCCTGTACGTAATTACTGATTACAGTACTATTCAGGAGTTCTATTCTCTTTTCTTTTCTTTTCTTTTTTTTGGCTGCAAGGCATGTGGGATTCTAGTTCCCCAACCAGGCATCAAACATGCGCCCCCTGCACTGGAAGCATGGTGTCTTGACCATTGGACCACCAAGGAAGTCCACGAGTTCTATTTTCTTTACAGAATACTTTCAAAGACCAGGAAGGAGAGAAACATAAATTCATGTGGGAAAAAAGCAAAACGATACACCCCGAAAGGCAACATTTCCTACTGACACTAAATTATATAAGAAAGAGTTAGGTCGGGCTTCCGTGGTGGCGCAGTGGTTGAGAGTCCGCCTGCCGATGCAGGGGACACGGGTTCATGCCCCGGTCCGGGAGGATCCCACATGCCACGGAGCGGCTGGGCCCGTGAGCCATGGCCACTGAGCCTGTGCGTCCGGAGCCTGTGCTCCGCGGCGGGAGAGGCCACAGCAGTGAGAGGCCCACGTACCGCAAAATAAATAAAAGAAAAGAAAAGAAAAGAAAGAAAGAAAGAGTTAGGTCAATTTTTATTTTACTAGTGCTTGTTAATTTAAATTAAGTAATATTAGTGGGTTAAGATCTCTGATTCCCTATCAAATACCAAGAATAAAGACTTGAATGAAGGGAATTTAGTTCAGAACTACAGAAAAAGCTGCCACTGATTCTGTTTATTCTATATAAACTTAAACTTTTTATATAGTCTATTTAATATACATTAAAAAGAGATTACAGCACATTTACTTTAGGCATAAGAAAATAGTCAAAGAAGATAGAAAATGGGAAAATTTAGTTCAAATTCAAATATCTTGGACACCATAGAAATCGAAATTACAGGGAAGTGGCAAACAGCAGAAAATTGCAGCTAAGAAATAGAAGACCATGAAATATTTCTCATTTCTCCTTGGGGCACCATACCAAGTACGGTATCCATTCATCCCTCAAAATACATTCTTAAAGAATGTAAGAATTGGGGCTTCCCTGGTGGCACAGTGGTTGAGAGTCCGCCTGCCGATGCAGGCGACACAGGTTCCTGCCCCGGTCTGGGAGGCTCCCACATGCCGCGGAGCGGCTGGACCCATGAGCCATGGCTGCTGGGCCTGCGCATCCGGAGCCTGTGCTCCACAACAGTGAGAGGCCCGCGTATCGCAAAAAAAAAAGAAGACAAGAATTTAAAAAACTAAGTCAAATATAAATTTTTTGGTTTTAAAATGCTTCCATCCTCTCAAACATTCCCAAATACATGGACATGCTGTACTTCCCTCACAGTGGCTCTCCAATATTCTTGATTCGGCTTTAAGTACCACAAAGTGAATCAAGACATTAGAACACATACATATTCTGATGGGGTCTCTCTACTGTGCAGGAACTACAAACAGCTATTTAGGGCAACAGGTATTCAAAGAAACCACGTTATTGTTAAATACCTAGATTTCTCCCCAAGGCTAGCAGGCCTATTGCTGTCAGCTCTCATGTTCTGTGCTAACGTAGCTTGAAAACTAGGAGAGAAATTTAAGCTAAGTGGTTGGCTTACAAACAAAATGACCTGCAACTTTAATCCAAGCAATAGAGTTTTATGAGAATGTCTGAGGAAAACAAGGAAGTTTGGATTACTGATATAAACTATACTACCTTTAGTTGGACTTTAAATTTAGAAATTACGAACAGAAGAGAGTAATTGGCCTGTTTGTCACAAAAGGAAATACAGTTTGCCAGGGCACAAGGAAAAGAAGATTAATAAATGCTTCCATTTAAAAACAAATACCAAAAAACAAAGATCAGGACAAATATTAACAAACACTGAGTTCGAAAATGAAGACTAAGTCTGTTAATGATTAGCCCATACTTTTTCACTTCAGTTATCAATAAATTCATTGTAATTAATGCGTGGAGTCTAGACAAGTATCTTATCTGATATTTAAAGTACTAAGGAAAATATTTTCAAAGAATATACTGACTTATTTGAGAACAGTCTATTGAGATCATCTAACATTCAACTAACAGAACAAACATGAATGAAGAGATGCATGAGCAACTCGTTTAACTTCTAGCGGTCTGTTCCCTGACCTAGCTAAAATGAAGAAGGTAGAACAGATGATCCCCCAAATTAAAAAATTATATGAAACTCCCAGACTAGAAGTCTACACAAGGGCTTATTCGCTCGACAAATACTTCTTAGGTACCTATCATGTGACAGGCTCTGCGCTAGGCACTGGGTAATAAATGCACCACAGCTCCTTATCAAGGAGTTTACAATTTAACAGAGAGGACCACACTAATCAGTCATTACGTAAGTAATAATACAAACCTCTGAACCATTCGAACAAAGTAGCTACATAAATATTTGAAATTTTAATGTGTCGAATTAAAATATTTATAGAAAGCTAAAAGGAACCATTCAGAGACCATAGCATACTTGCTCTCACCAGAGAAAAACAGTTCTAAAAAGAAAACGTTTTGACTTTTTTTTGGATGTGTTGGCAAATCATCTAAGAAATCATTTAGCAACAATAAAAATGGAAAAGAACATTAGTCAACCAGACATAAGATACCAAAATGGTTACTGTGCCCACACCAGTTCAGATTTTGGTTCTGCTTAAACCTAACTAAACCACTTTCAAAGAAATATCATCAGCCATGTATTAATATAAACCCACACAATAATTACATGCAGATTAAGGATACCGTACAAATAATTTCATCAACAAAACTGAACTGACAAAATACTTAAAAACTCATTATTTAAAATATGCATACAGATTTTAAAAGATAAAATCTAATAACTAACCGTTAATATAAGTGAAATAATAACATCATTTGTATGTTGTTTTCTGTAATGGAGAGACTCATTTCATAACTGCTGAACAATATGTATTTTATATCCTGCCTATCTATAGGCAAAAAACTTAATATATGTCATAAAACTAACTTAGCTTTTAAAAACCTCACATCTAAAGTGGAAATTTAGGCCCTCTCTAGCATGGAAAGGAATTCTTTCCCCCTTAATTGAGTAAGAAAATAGGAGGGAAGAAATATGACATTGTAATAGAAAAAAAGACCAAGTCACGATGAAGAGCAGCACTAGTTATTATCAATTATAAACTTTATAAGCAATTTAATCAATATTTACCTACTCAATGAATTTTATATAATAATCTCAATTTACATATTTATTTTAAATGTGAGAGAATATCTAAAGCAAAATTTATAAAGACCTACTGACTACAGTTTAACGCTTTTAGTCATGTACTTAGGATAAAACAAAGATAAAAGCATCATATTATTGAAAAAATAAAATTCTAAGCATGCTATTAACATTTCATATTTCCACTCCACACAACACTGTTAAATCCACATCAAAGAAACAGGAATGGTGTTCATTGTAATAAAGAATATAATAGTAGGATGATAAAAACATGAATATTATAGCATCATCATATTAAAGATTTGACACAAATAGCCCAAGAGAAACGTACTGTAATTATATAGATCTGTTTTCCTAGAGAATTTAACTTTGTAAAATGAAACAAAGGTATAGGTCTTCAGGCAGAGGTAGTATCAATATATAATGTTAAGAACAAAGGTATAGGTCTTCAGGCAGAGGTAGTATCAATATATAATGTTAAGAACACATCACAGAGCATTGTACCAGGCTTATAAAGACCACTGCAAATGGTTAACAACTCTGGCACTCATTGTATTTTGTGATGCAGATACTGACTTCTAAAAGTATCCCCAAAATTTGTTTTATTAATATTTGATAAGCTTAGGGGATTAGTCTGTTTGTGCACATTTAGACAAACATACTGATGTAACTGCCAATCTACAAAACTATGAAATGGAATAGGTCCAAGTTAATGCTTTACATTAAATGTACCTGTCAATCTACAAAAAATACTAAATGGAACAGGCCCAGTTAAGTAAATACTCAGAGAGAGAACAAGAGAGAGAGAAAGGAAAAAAGGAAAAGGAAAGAGAGAGGCCATTTGAGTGCAAAAATATATGAGTTTATTAATCTTCTTCACAAATGAAATTTTTATTTTCACTTGCACTGAAAAACTAACCAACTCGAAAGTCATTTTTTAAGTAAAATTATATATATATATATATATATATATATGGACGCGCAGGCTCAGCAGCCATGGCTCACGGGCCCAGCTACTCCGTGGGATCCTCCCGGACCGGGGCACGAACCCGCATCCCCTGCATCGGCAGGCGGACTCTCAACCACTGCGCCACCAGGGAAGCACCCGAAATTCATTTTTATGTTCCTCTTGTTCATTGCTTATAAGCTTTCGTTTAAATTTCTCTACATGTAGGACTGTCTGATACAAAGCATTTGCGTGCTGTAAAAGAATTTTTCACATGAGCAGTAACATACAGTCCTTTGACTTCCCTAGTAGTTTTTAATTTTAATGCTTTATAGCATAAACAGAAGTAAATAGGCTAGGAGACTGTGACATAAGGGTTTATGGAGACAAGAGTTTGGAGATGACAGTGAGGTATCAAGAAAAGAAGAATGGCACACAGGAGGAGCAGGAGTGTGCAAAGAGAATAGGAAGACTTGGTGAAAGAGATATGGGCAATGTTCCCTTTCTCCCCTTAAAACAGGCTGACAGATATTTCCTTGGAAACCATTGTCAAATGGCCTTCATTTATAGTTCTTTAACTTTCAACTATAAAAATAAAGCAGACAACTTCCTAGATAGAGTACCTTGCTTTCCTTTCTATCATTACCAGAATAATTATTTCAAAGCATATGAGTAGAACAACTTTGTACTCTTACCAATATTCCTAAGTTGAAAGGCATGTACAATGAAAGTATGGCAGGGAAGGAACAGGGAAATTAAGCTGAAAAAGTGACATAAAATTCTTCAAAGGAACAAAAGGAGACAGGGACTGGAAGAAAGGTCACAGGACACGAGCACTTCCAATCAGATTCATTCAAGTCTCTTACTCTCAATCCCATTTTGGCTGCTAATTAGGAGTTGGGCTCTGTATATTACCCAAAGAGGTCATTTTAAAAATTGACTACCATAATCATATATAAAAATTAACTCAAGATGGACCAAAACCCTAAACATTAGAGTTAAAACTATAAAATTCTTACAAGAAAATGGGGAAATTTTCATAACACTGGATTTGGCAATGTTTTCTAGGACACAACACAAAAAGCATGAGCAACAAAGAAAAAATAGATAAATTGGACTTTATCAAAATTAAAAAGACACTATTAAGGGTGAAAGGACAATTCTGTGGGTTCACAGAATGGGAGAAAATATTTGCAAATGACCTCTCTGATAAGGGATTAGTATACAGAATATATGAAGAACTCCTACAACTCTTTAACAACAACAAAAAACAACCAATTCAAAAATGGGCAAAGGGCGTGAATAGACATTTCCCCAAAAAAGATATACAAATGATCATATAAAATTAAGTACATGAAAAGATGTTCAACATCACTAGTTATTAAGGAAATGCAAATCAAAACAACAATGAGATACCCAGTAGATTAGCTATAAATAAACACTTTTTTAAAAACAGAAAATGACAAGTGTTGGCAAGGATATGGAGAAATTGGAACCCTAATACAATGCTGGTAAGAATGTAAAATGGTGTAGCCTCTGTGAAAAACAGTTTGTTCCTCAAAAAGTTAAGCAAAGAGTTACCATATGTAAAATGATACAGAAGAGGTTCCAGTGAGAAAACTAAGCCACATCTGTCCCAATTCCCGACTAGTCTCTATATTCCATAGGTATCACTTTTATATACAAGTCCCCTTTTTTAGATTTTAATTTCTGCTCTACGTCCATTTTGTTGCCAGAGGTCCAATCTAGTTCAATATTCGTTTAATAGTTACCATATGCCAGGCATGTACAGAACATTCTAGATGTGGTAAGGGATATTAATGGAATGAGTATGAAAACTGAGGGGTTTTTTTTCATGTTTTAAAATTAAATGCACCTCCGTAATGTAAAGTAATGTGGTCCCAATATAAAAAGCTTAAACAATGGAGAAAAATTTATACACAGTCCTACATGGAAGTTATATTCCAGGAGGTCAAATCCCTTTGGCTCCAAAAAATAATTCAGAAAAATTCAATATCAGAAAAAGTGACTCAAATCAGGACTGGAAAATCAGGAACAGAATGTAAAATAAGTTAAAATGGATATCAGAAGAATAAAAGAAGGGAACAATTAGAAGGGAGGAAACACATAAAGATAAGAAATGACAGAATGACCGAGGGGTGGTTTTCAATTTGGGAAAAGTAGAAAAGGAAAATAAACCAGAAAAGTAGTTGCAGCTGCAGCAGCCGGAAGCCACGTGAAAAGTACCACAAAAGGAGCGGTCAGCTGGCTCAGGCACTAAGGTAAGGCAAGTAACAAGAGGTCAAGAAATAAGGGATGGAATTCGGCTAGATGGGGTCCCTGGTGACCGTCTGGAGGCGTGGTGGAGGCGAAAGCCTTACTGGGTTGGGTTTACACAAAAAGAAAAGGAGACAAACTGGATAACAAGTGTAAATAACTCTAATTGTTTTTGCTGGATGGAAGTGGAGCAAAGAAACAGCACAGTAGGCAAAGCAGGGGGAAGCTCAAATGAGATGAGAGAAATAACTGCAGGTCTATATGTGGATGGGAATGGTTTAGAACAGAGTGTGAAAATGAGAAAAAAGGAGAGAATTTCTGGGACCATCTCTCTGACTTAGGCAAGAAGTTATGGCAGTTGGAAGATGGGTTTTAGATAGTAGCATGCTTGTTCACCTAAGGCTAAAGATGAGAAGGCAGAAAACATGGCAGCAGATGTAGGTAAGAAGGTGATGTAGTGGAATTCTGTAGAAATTCTCTTATTTCAATTTTTCAATGAGGTCACCAGCTGAAAGTGAGGATGGGGGAAGAGTTCCTGGGGATTTGAGGAGATAAGAAACAGTATGGAAAAAATTTTTTCTGTAACTATGTATGGTGATGGATGTTAATTAGATTTATTGTGGTGATCCTTCTGCAATACATACAAATATCAAATCATTATGTTGCATACCTGAAACTAATATAATACTGCATGTTAATTATACCAATAAAAACTGTAATAATTAAAAATTACTCTCTTAGAAAAATGAAATAGTCTGAGAAAGTAGAAAGGGCATGGAAGGAGGACATATAGCGCCCACTTGAGGTTCACAGTCACAAATTTAAAATAAGACCACTCATTGTGGTTGTTTGCTTTCCTCCAGACAGGATCAGCTGCACAGGTGCAGGCAGGGAGTAGTAGGAGTGTCAGATTTCATCAGCCTTCTTGGGGTTTTGTCAAGCAGGTACTACAAAGCAACAACACAAGAGCAACAGAAGAACACAGGGGTTTAAAAAAAAAAAAAGATTCTAACAAATGACTGAAGAATGCGAGCAACATAAGGAGAGGATGAGGGCAGGGGGAAGACGGGGGCTGTACATGCTAGAGAGGCTCTCCCCTCACCTGGACAATGAATTCCTTGCTAGGGACTATTTCTTTGTACCTTTAGTGCCAAGCACAGTATCTGGCTTACGGCTGTTGAACTTATGTTTTCCAAATAAAGGAAGATATTTGATAAAAAGCAGCTCAATGTTCACAAAAAATGGGAGGAAACCCATTTGTTTGTGAAAGTTTTTTACTAGTTCCCACTCCACCCACTCCCTCCAAGGAGGAGCCAATTTGCTTAGAAAAATATGGTATTTTTAAAATGAAATTCATTTTCACTTCATATAATATACTTAAGTATAATTCATCTTACTTTGAGTTTTCTATAACTTGTAACATGGACTAGAACTAACTTGTTAGTTATTTAAGAGCTTTACAGTTGAAATTTTAGTGTCTCTTTTCTTTTTCTTTTACTTAAGGGTGTCATTTAATGCAGTTGGGAATCTTCAATATTAAAAAAAGTTCTCTAATCAAACTCCCAACTCCTTGATTATGGAAAGCCAAAGTAGAAATGAATGGAGAAAAATAAATCAGCATCGATACATAATAAAATATTGATGTATTTTAAATCCCATGCCAAGTAGCCTAGATAGTTCCAACACACTTGGTTGTTTTACTGAACAAGGATAGCTGTTACTGAACAAGGATAAATCCAACACACTCAAGTTTATGGCCAGTGAATTTCAAAGTAACTTCATTTTCAAACGTCAATCTCATGTTTTATGGCATGACCTAGAAACTTGAGAGTGAAAAGGATCAATTAGCTAATGATACTAAAAACATCTATAAAATATTAACATCACTAAGAGAAATTAAAACAAATATAACAGAGAGCCTATGATTAAAAATTATTGAAGTATGACTATAATTTTTTAAATGTATGGAGATATATTTTTTAAAAGACTAAAAGAGAACACACAACAGTATTAGTAGTGATCCTTTCTTTTATGTACTTTCTCATTTTTCTATATTGAATGCTATTTTTAGATGAGTTTTAAAAAATTCTGTAAAAAAGCATGTGGTGAACTAGTAAATGCTATAGCACTGGACAATCATTTTACATATGGCCACCATATCTGAAAAATTCTGTAGCAATACTGTACCATTTATAAGTCATTATGTGGCTTAGGATCCAGAATTCTGGCTATTTCCCATAAATGTAATGTAAGTATGTAAAAATGTCTTTTTTCCCCATTGTAGTAGTAAAAAAAATTGGCCCAAATGCTATCTTGTGTAACAAAAAAAATTAAGAGGTATAAATTAAGGGGTATAAATTAATGTAAAGGTTTAGACAGCACTTTAGAAAAAGAGGAAAAATGTAGAAATTATAGGAAAAACAGTATTTTTCTAAGAAAGATATTCTTATTTTCTTTAAGAAAAACCTGCTTGATGGAAAATGTTTCAGATGAAACAAAACTCAAACATCTCCATACAAAATTTCCAATATGCTGTTGTAATAAACAACTGCCAATGAAGATAAAACTATTTTTATGAAACTTCATGCGTATATCTTCATTTCTAATTGCACATCTCAAGTGTAAATTCAGAGATCAAGCTGAAGATCCCCAAAATAATAGGAAAACAGTTGTAGAGCTGATGAGGATTTGTTGAAGTCCTCATTAGATTAGCTTCAGACATGAAGGAGGAGCAAAAATCATAATTATTGCTTATTCATCAATAAGACAGACTCTTTGGTTATTAATCCAGAGAGAAATAGGAATACTGTTATGTTGACTACAAGAAAATTAACTGCTTCATCTACTGAAGGACAATTGTTTTCTCTATGATGCTGGAGTCTGTAGAGATCCACCCTACAGGTCTTCATCAAGACGGTAAGTTTTCTTCTTTTGAACGTTCATACCATACAAACGTGTGAGTCGTCAGAAGTAGATGGCATCCTTCTCGTTAACACAAGCATGTCTTGTTGAACTAGGTCTTGTTTTTCTTTTCTATATTATTAAAAACTTGAATGCCTCAATTTAAAATCCTCCCTTACCCTACCCAACCCCCTATCAATTTCAAAGCTCAAGTAACTGAACATTCTTTTTACCCTCTAAAATCCAAGTGCTCCTAGGACAGGATTACGCTTTCCTTTAGTAAATCTTTTCTTAACAAAACAAAGTTGCATCTTAATTGCAGAATAATTTTATGAATGTCTCAATTCTTATATCTACTAAGCTCCTTCTGTTTAATGAGATAATTAACAGAAAATAATCAAGCCCTCATTACACTGAAACTTGAGAAGGCCTAAATTCTGTCCATTTGTCACAGAATTTAAAGCATTTTATAAAGCCACTAAGAAAACGGCCTCATTATATAAACTAGCAAAATAACCAGAAGAAAACTGAAAAAAAGAGGTAAAAGATGATGCAGCTCAGATTATCTATCTTGTGGGCATTACTTAGTAATTATTAATTTTTGCTGATTCAATTTTTCCTTCCTAACTTTAAACTAACATATTCAACATTTACATTTACATCCTACGCCAAAGTGGAACTCCCTCTACATTTATATTTAATAAGATCATTTAGTAAAATCAAAATGATTAAACATCAAAAACAGGAAAATATTCTGATAACAGCTCTATCTGAGATCTCAAGTGTCTTCCTTTGAACATGATCAGTAATAGCCCTTCAGGTGAGGAAAATCATGCACCACAGGGGCAGCGCAAGAACCAACAGCCAAAAGGATAACTTACACACAGTGTTGAAAGAGGTATCTGGAAAGCTTATGTTTCATCAGGACAATACTGATGACAGGCATTCTTAAAATCCAAAACTTTGTTAACCTTCTTGGTAGAAATAATAAAGAAAAAGTCCCAAACAAAACTGCTAAACATTTCCTTATGACTTAAGTTCCTATTTTCTTCCAAGCTTCAGAATGGATCAGAATTGCACTTCTCTCAAATTAAGGAAGGTAATCAGAAGATAATGCTTCTAGATAGAGCTTCCTATTGCTGCAGAAGGACAACACAAATTGTACTTTTAAGAAACAGAGAGTGTACTTTTTTTAAGAAACAGAATTCGCGATGACGTTTTCTTAAAAACTTCCCAAACCACAGAATACAATTTAAATATAAAGCATGAGAACTGTATTCCTCCTTGAAGAAGACACTAGGCACACCATGAAACTACCACTGAAAACTTCAATGGTTACCTTTTCAAGGGCAACAACTCTATCACAGGCTACTTCAAATATATCAAACATTCCAAAATAAACAAGGTTTATCTTAAAAGATATCAAAATGCTCAGATCCCAAAACTGGCTTGCCAACTTTGGATAAAATTCAAACATAAAATTTCTTTGGATAAACCAAAGCAAACTTGTACAAGAAGAAAATTCAGTCTCGCCTTTCAGTTCCCTATAGGTGAGTAGCAGTCGGATCGTGCACTCTATTTCAGTCAAGCAGACTTGCTCATAACATTTCAACAATACTGTTTGAAACATAAAAATTAATTTCGGAGGCTTGTGAACAAGGCTGTAATGCAAGAGCTGTTAATGAGGAGATAAGGCTTTCTTGAAATAGCTAAAGCTTCCTAAGAAATCACAACTTTAAAATCCCTGCCTACTAAAGGAAAGAAACAAGATTACAAGGTGGCTGAAAATGCAAGAGAGCAAGAAGCCTGATAACTGGCTTGTAGACGTCAAGAAGCTCAAAGCCCTTTTAGCTTTTAAAGAAATTTTTCTATCATTTCACTAATAACGTTGCCTCTATTAATCTACATGCATAACATAAAAATCAGCTACACAGACTTCAGTTTTCCAGACACTAAGGATACCTTTGAACTACTGAAACCAACAAGTAGGAAGTCACTGAGCGAGGCACTTACTTGCCAAAACTACATGTTTTTTGTGTGATATACTGTGCCCTCAATTAGAATACTAATAAATCTGTAATTCATTAAATATTAAAATAGGAAATTATTTTACAAGTGTTTTTAGGTAGTAATCACTAGCTAAAACTCAAGTTACCTCACATTCCATCCGCAGTAATGCACCAAGTAAAGGACCTCTCCACCTTCGACATCAGAATCTTTAATACTAGCTTCATACATTTTTTGATTTTTCCCTCGTCCATACCGCACTTGGACTTTCATGCCTGGTGGATAGCACTCAAACTCCTCTTCCGCACTGTTGTCATCCTCCTCTTCCTCCTCTTCCTCCTCCTCCTCCTCCTCTTCTGCTTCTTCATCATCTTCATCTTCCTCTTTATTCGTTTCATCTCTTGAAAGGTTTAAAAAATTGCAGTTAATAAAAGACACTTCAAAAGCTTTTCAGTTCCAAACCACATAAAATGATAAAAATCGTGGCTGTGATTGTTCCGGGAACAGCAGGTTCCAAGTGTATGATATTCTCTGAGTTTCAATTTAATATGAAAAACTAAAACTGTGCAGGATGACCATGGATGGTTACAGAAAGATACATTCAGAGAAAATGAAAACGGAAAAGTAGTGCATTAAAAGAAAATGTCCAACAGCCAGAAGAATAGAAGTTGTGTTGAATAGCAAGAAACTAGTTAAGGTCGAATGTAACATTTTTCTCATGTTTTATTGTAAAAGTGTTTTACATCTCAGTTGACAAAAACAAAAATCATCACACCTTATAGCCATTTTCTGACTAAAAATTATCTTTCATTCAAATATTTCCAACCTCAGGATGTTTAAACAAAACTTTTTACTAGCCAAATGGCTAGTCTTAATAACTTCAAAATAATTCCAACTAAATTTTCAAAAGTTATACTAAATGAAATATTACTTTACCTTTCACAGGAATATCCTACTAACTTCACATTACTATCCCATCAGGTTTTTTCTTTCTATTCTTCTAAACTTCAACACAATTTCTGCTCTCTTTAACACATATTTACTGCAAGTCCTCTTCTACCAATTCTCTCAACTTTAAAGTTCTGAAGAAATAGGTATATGAGAGGCCAATTCCAAATAATATGAAACTAAAAGTCATTTGCATTCTAGAAGCAGCAATGCAAACCATTCTGGTCTTTTCAATACCATGCACCTTCTAAAGCTGAGCATTCATATTCATTTTATATTAGCCACAAATCTGTATTCAACAAATTGGAGAAAATCTTAAATCATAAATACTTCCAGGCACTAGATTTACCCCAAAAAAATAAATTTCAATAGGAAACTCTGGACTATATTTAGTTTTAATTTGCTCTGCAATGTGTCTATACTTATTACAACAGTTTTCTCTCAAAAAGAATCCATCACTTTACAGCTGACAAATGAATAAATGTCATAAAACAGAACCACAAGACAACTTAAGTAATTAAGCTTTAAAAGTTAATGGCTATTAATATTTATATAAAAAGTCTTCCTCCACTGATAACTTTAGTTTTATATTCTTATATGCTAAAGTACCAAATGAGCCAATTTTCTCTGAAATACATCACAAAGTCTACAAAGTTCCTTAAGAATTAATCCTATTTTAAAGACTCATTTACAGTCAAATAAATAGGTACTTAAAAAATTAAGTGAATCCAGCTGTAATCTGAGATAAAAAATATAAACTCTGTTACTGAAAATATATTAGCATTTCTATAATGAAGAAAAACTTATTAGTAAGGCTAAAATATCTAAGAAATTATCAGAAAGGGTGTTACGGATGATAAACTATTATTAACAACTTTAAGTAAGTGCTTTATATATACTATATATGTAGTATACATATATAAAGTTAAAACAGTTAAGACTTTTTTTTGAAAGAACACTACTTGTTTAAATCATAAAAGTATATCCCTGCACATCAGGGAGAAAAGGAAGTGTATTCTGGTGGCTACAACAGAGATTGATTATGTACCAGAGATTTATCATGCACCTCAGAATCATCATAAAAGAGATAAAAGATATATAAGAGATAAAAAGTCTAAAATTTTTAAAATGAAAACTAACTCTAAACTGTATCTTACATTATATAATGCACTGAGCACAACTGGTAAATGCCAATGATAGCAAGCACAACCTGACTTAAAGTGGTAGCCAGGACAATCTTTTATTTAATCTGGAATAAAAGCCTAATATTCCGTATTAATTTTAAAAAGCAGTCAAAAATTAAAAATTCTCATTTAATGTCAACCTCAGACGCAAAGCAAATAGGAATCACTCAACTATACACTGAATTACAGAGAAGCAAACAACACAATTACTGGTTATCAGCCAAAGCAAACACTCTCCTCCTCCTCCGCTTAGTGGCAAAATCAGAGGTAAATGCACTAAACTAAGCAGAACACAGAATGCCAAGAAAGAGAGCCTTTCAAAGTATAAAATACAGCCAGTACACAGGTTAAAAAAATTAAGTTGATGTATATATTACACACACATACATACACCCAAACACACGCATGCACGCCCGCCCCATTAGTTAGCTTTTAGAGAACTGCAGTTTGGGAAACCAAATGTATCGACCAGGAACTTTTCATCCGAATTCACAAAGAAATATCAAATTTCCCAAGTCTGATGTCATATTCCTTATTTACAATGGAACAAATTAAAAACAAAAAAACTACTTCGGTTTATTAGTACCTATTATGGGCCAGGCGCTGAACCAGACATTTTACATAAATGAAATGATTCACTCCCCCACACCTGGACTACGAGGGAAGGACACTGAAAGTTCTCGGTAGCAGCTAATTACTTAGAGAAAGTTTATATACTAGAAAGATACTTATACATTAATTCTTTATAATTATAAAAGTTTCTATTGCACTTATCTAATAAAATTCAGAGATCAATTTTGGACATTTCTAAACCATAAAGCTTCTAAAGAACCCATAACGCTTCTAAAGCAGTCACAACAGGAAAATTTCAGTTTGTTGTATGATACATTTATAAATATCTGTGGTAAATAAAAAGGCCATATAGTTGAAAGATTTTTAAAAATCTGCAAAATATAGTTTATACCATAAAATAAGCTGAAGTACCACCTTCAAAATTTAAGATAACTATTAGTAACAAAGAGAAAATACAGGCTAATCACAGGGCTTTCCACACAGTAGATGCTCTGGAAATGTCTACGTATTCAAAAATTCAGCAAAAAGCTGAATCCTTACGAAATTTCTTAATAGTTAAAACAGTCTCCAAGTAGCAGCAAGAGTACTTGAAATATACATTTAACACACACGGAAATATAGCCACGTAAAATGAACGAACACTTATACTATATTCATCTAAACCCAGTTTTGTTTCGTTTTTTCATGTATATTTGCATGTTGTGGCCAAAATTTCAGAAGAACACAAAAATGAGCAGAGATTTTAGGCAAAGAGCTGAATACTTACTAAGTTTCTTAATAGCTGAAATAATTTCCAATATCAGTAAGGAGTACTTAAATACACATTTGTACACACAGATATATATATTACAAAGTATAATAAACACCTTTTACTATATTCATTTAAGCATGGTTTTTCCTCTTCCCTGCTTGTCTGCATGCTGTGGCCAAATTTCAGAGAAATACGAAAATGATCAAAAAAATATTTGGTTGTACTTATTTAAAAGAACCACTAACAACGGGAATATTTAGGTTTTATAAACCTCAGACACAAAATCAGATGCCAAAGATCACCTATAAAATCCAGGGGTCCACTGTCAGTACAGAGATTACATTGCTAAATAATACATTATCCCAAACTGACCAAAACAAGTAAATGCTACTATCACATTAAGACACAACATAACAATTCTGGCTTTTTAAAAACTAATTACTAGTACTTTTCCATTCTTATTTTTTGCTTAAAAAATGGTTACAATTCTCAAAATCTAGAGCCAACATACCATCTACAAAACACTGGAGAAGGCCATCTTCCCAAATTTATATTATCTGGTTATCCAGCAGAGGTTAAGGCAGTAAGAAGTGCTTTTCTCTAGCTTGAAATTTCATAAATTTCCATGATGAGAGCAAGAATAATGGATCAAAAATATGATCTTTTGCTACAAATTTGCGTTAGTAGGGTCTCTGAAGGAGGCAAATACTATTTACATAATAAATGCAAATTTAAATCACTCATTTATTTTGTCAAACTTAGATTCATACATATACACACACATACAAAGAGCAAATTATAAGAATTCATTCAGCCAAAATGCATCTTAACCAAAAACAAATTTCTTACCCAGATTTTGCTTTTTCTTCTTCAGCTTCTACCTTTATGCTGAGGGATTCATCTACTCCAGTTGTCTCATCATCTTTATCTTCCAGATTTTCATTTTCTTCTGTTTTTTTCACATTAACCTCTTTTTCCTGATCAGACTGTGTAGGTATAGATTCTGATAAATTCTTTTTACTTCCCTAGAAAAAGATCAGAGGAACTATACCAACAAAAGTAAAAATTATCAACCTCATTCCATTATCTAATTGTTAGCAAAAGGAGGTACCAACGAATACTAACACTGAGAATGTTATTTTAAGAAACTCCTAAAACACTAGGCAAAAATAGCTAGCAGCTATTTTAAACACAAAAATAGCACTTAATGAAGAAAGTGCATGAACAATAAAGTATAAAATTATATAATAAATTAACTATGTAATCTTTACAGAGGATGTAGAAAATGCACCAAAGAAGGCAAAGGACTATCAACAGTATCCTATTTACCAGAGAGGGCTGAATATTTTCCTTTCTTTCAATACCCTCTTCAGTAGGCTTTTCTTCTTTTGGTATTACATTCTCCTCCTCTTCAATCTTTATTTCTTTGATTTCTGGTTCATTTTCTTCCTTAACTTTTATTTCTTTTACATTTTCACACTCCTTACAAGGCTTGTTAACAACTTTCTCTGGCAATGCCATCTGAAATTCAATATTGGCCGACCTACAGTACTCCTCAAAACCATATAAGTATCTGGAAATATGAAAAGATGTTACATTTGGGAAAACATTTTGAAATGTTATTGTAGAGTTGTAGTTCTTAAAACATGTGTTCATTTCTCCTGTTTAAGTGCTCAGATATTGAGCTATGTTAATATTTAAATTTATTCTAGTTTAGTTCTTCCCAATCTTGTTTACTCAAACAGAAACATTTTTCAAAGAAAAATAAATTCATTTAAAAAAGATGCTAAAAGTGAAAAGACAGTCATCCTCTTAAATGTAGTAATTGTAACAACAGTAGCTATTAGAAGAATTAGTAATAGCATCTATTTGTTGAGCACTTCTTATATACCAGGCATTGGACCTCTGAGTGCATGTAAAATTTCATTAACTCATCAGAGTAATCCTATGAGGCGAATAGTATCATCTCATTTTAAAAAAAGAGAAAATAGAGGCTTGAGAGAACAAATAAATGGTCCAAGGGCACAAAAAGCAAATAACCGGCAGAACCAGGACTCGAACCTGGGTTTATCTGACTTTAAAACTTTGGCATTAAAAAAAACAAACAAAAAACCTTGGCATTTTAACTTCTACACATACTTTCCAAATTTACTTGGCCACAAAAACTTTCTTCACAGACACTCTCACAGATCTAGTATTCACGGAATACACTCTAGAAAACGCTATTATAGAGTGATTACTCTAGTAAAACTTTCTTGATTTCTTCTTAGAAGAAATTACTAGCCTCAGTTATATGGTAAATTCCATCCTGCTTTCTAGGTAAAATATTGAATATAGCTATATCAAGTACACCTACTTACTTTTTATAAGCACATTTAACGTTGTATCCTGCCGCTGAATTTAAGACAGGGATTCCAAGATCTTGGTAGACTTGTTTCCAAACAGCTCCACTTTCAATCTAACAGACAAAGTGAAATGAAAACTCCCAAATTAAAAGGTGGGAATGCGATAAAAGTTTGATAAATAATGTGTGTGTGTGTGTGTGTGTGTGTGTGTCTGTCTGTCTGTCTGTGTATACACACAAATATTCCTATATTTCTTGGTTCCAGTCTCAAGGAATGAAAAATATCAATCTTGATAAATTCTAAATCAAAAATCTGGTTTACAACAACGTTTTCAAGTAAGTTTTGGTATTCTAACAAATCTCAGAGAATTACAAATGTTGAAATACTAGGCCATCTGACTTTTTTTTTTTTGGCCACATAGCACGGCATGCAGGATCCCACTTCCCCAACCAGGGATCGAACCTGTGCCCCCTGCAATGGAGGCATGGAGTCTTAACCACTGGACTGCCAAGCAGTCCCCATTTGACTTTTAAAGAAACCCTGCTATATATAATAAATAAGAAAACATCCACATTCCTAAATCAAAATCTTAATGAAAAGACAAAAAGTTTTAATGATGTATGATTTCCCATAAAATATATAAGCTAATAAATCAAAGCAATTTTATGAATCTTAGTAATGCAGAATACTTTTTTTTCCTCCAGAAGAGTTGTAACTGGATGGGCACCATACATCATGGCAACCTTAAGATAATTTCTTCAGTTCAACAAAGATCTTCTGCATATATATGCAAATAATATGTTTTCTACATATACAAGGCACAGTGGTAGAGATTAAGGATATAAAGAATATTAAGACAGATCACTGCTCTCAATGACCTTACAGTCTAATGGAAAAGAGACAGAGAAAGAAACAATTTCCACTAATATGGCTGTGTTATAACTCAGGTAGTTTATGAAAGTTTGAAAAATTTAACAGTAAATCAGAAAGCTCATTTTTGAAAATTTTTAATTAAATTTAAATTTGGACTGAGGAAGCTAGCCGTTTCTAACTTGTATCCTCCATTTTCTTTTCCTTTTATTCTTAGGTTTTTATTAATAGACAATTTTAGATAATTTTTAGATGAGAAAACATATATGAAAAACATGTTTCACTTTTGATCGTAATACTTACATTATCAAATCCTCCAAGTTTGTGTACAAGTCTGAATAACTTAAAGAGATTCAAATTTCGATATCCAAGTACAGGTCGCTTGTTAATGGGTGTGCCTATTAAAGGAAACACGAAATCTATTAGAACCATGCTATATTTTTAACTTAAGCTCTGAAAAGATTCAAATATTACCCCAAATATACACAGTGCAAAGTGTGTATATATGAGGAAAAAAATCCCTTGTTAATCAAAAACATGATACCTACTACTTAAACCCATTTCATTAAAATTTTTTTTTCCTGTATCATATTTTTGAAACCTTATTTATATGATTTCATTCAACTTTCATTTCCCTGATGAGCAAAAGAATAAATACTAAATGAAGCAAAATAAAATACCAACAAAAATTTTTAAAAATCAGGGTAACAAGGTTTGGTAGAACTGAAAAAAGTGTTGAGATAAATTGATGGGCAACTGCGTCACAATGAGAGTTATCTTTATGATACTTCCTTTGTATTTTACTAATTTTCTACTATTCTAAAGAATAATTCTAGAATAACGCTATAGTGTTGTTTATTCTAACATGTGAAAATGTAGAAGGACACTAAAACTATCAAACTGTTAGGATATGGTAGAGAAAACAGGATAGAGATACACAACTTACGGCCCTTTCCAAATAACATACGACTGGCATAATCACATTTTTCACTCTTTTCTAGTATTAGATTTTATTCATTTTCTTCACTTTTTTATTTACCTTACACAAAAAAGCTTAAGAAATAGCCTGCCTTCTTAGGCCAAGCCTCCATTCATACAAATAAATAATATAGGAATCAAGGACATTTTATACTGAAGAATAAAAAGATACCCACACTGTAGTAGCCACTATGACTTATGAGAGCAAAAAGAAGACCAAGCCAGCTTCTACTCATCAACAATACAAAACTGGATTAAAAAAACATTAATTCACAGAGCACAGTAGCACTTTCAAGTATTATTCATTCATTTTGTCCTTCTCCTCAAGCTAGAAAGCTTTCTGCCTCTCACCACTCCTTTTCTAGCATCTTCCCAGGAAAGGAGAAACTATACTCTGAACAGCAGATAAGCAAGAGAGTAACAGGGCCATAGTTACTGGTGGACTAGGTCATCATTGCAAATTAAAAGTTATTGTTAGGTACCCATTCCTCTTTCCCCCAATGCTCATATTTCTTAAACCACAAAAGCAGATTCGGTAAGTTAAGCCCAGGCTCACCTTGAGACTTGGTCACCTTTCTCTATGGATGGTTTAATTCTGTTCTTAGTTCTATGTGGCTGGGTTATAAGAAGACTTATAAGGCCCATCTTCGAATGTATGCTCGCTCTCTCTCTCTCTCTCTCACTCACTCACATACACAAACACACACACATGCTGGGAATAGCAAACAGTGATTTTAGAGAAGAGGCTTTTCTACAGGCATGTATGTAGGCTCAAATAAAATGGTATTCCTCTTTCTTCTGGTGTCTGCTCCCAGTGGGTGAGGTTGGTCCCATGGCTTTTTGTGGGGTTCTCGGGGGGGGGGGGGGGGGTCCCATAAATGGGTGGGGGGACAGAATACAGTAATGTATGGGTCCATGGCCATAATATCCATCAAAATACTGTCAAATTCCACATTCCACTTCCTATGTGACAGACACCATACTAGGATGCTGGTGATTGGAAATCAAAAAGATAGCCATGATTACCAGTGACATGCAGCTTAATAAACAGAATTCTTATTTTAAGATATTATCTGATACCTACATTAATGATGAATAAAAGAAAAAACACTCACCTCTATCTTCCATAAATTTGTACAACTGTTGAAGGAAGTTCTCCCTTTCCTCTGGAAATGGTTCTATTTCTTCCTAATTTTAGTCACAGAAGAATAGAATATTATTTTCCTCAGTTAAGCATTTTACTAACACAAGTAGATTTCCTACCAACAGCAAAGACTAATACTGGAATATTTCAAAGACTTTTTACCAAATTAAAATTCTTTCTTAACACTAAGCTATTCAAAACCAGAAAGCCTAGACATTTCATGCTTTACAGAGAAATACGTCCTAAAAGATTATCTCAATAGTGACAGTTCCAAATGTAAATGCTCATATAAGAAATGAGACCAGCAAAATGATTCATGAACTTTTTACCAGATCAGAGATCTAGTCCTTCATAGGACTAGGTCATAGGCTCAAGAAGACCTACTCTCACTTATATTAAATTGGGTCAGCGTTTACCATCAAAACTAAACTCTATTATTGCTCCTCAAGGAACTGAACAAGTGTAGGTCCCATTAACTGTGACTACAATTATCCTTCATTATATATGGCCCCACTGTATAGTGCTTCAAGCTTATAAAATCAGTAAAGTGGGGAACAAACTTGATCTACAATACCTGAAGATTCAGACTTAGGGAAATCTTCAAGTAATAAAATAGTTCCCCGATTTATCAATTACAAGGGAGGGACTAGCTTCTTGCTGCTGTGGCCAGGGGCTGTGGCAGTAGGGAGCTGGTCCTGAAGCAACCTGCAAGGAGCAGGGTAGTAGGTGAGATGGAGGAACTCATCAATTCAGTGACTATCAAGCCATTCAACAATATTTAATGAGCACCGGTAAGTGTAGGCACTATGCAAGGTGCTGAGTCAAATAAAAGAGAAAAAAGCGATGGCACCTGCCATTACAGAACACGATCAGGAGTAACTGCAGATGAAGTGATTCAAAATATACACCTAGGCTTTACAGTTACTCTGGCTGAAACAAATGTACTACTAATAGTAAAAGTCAGGAGCATACTTTTCAACTGGCAGTCTAAATAAATCATTTTAATTTTAAAAATCATGAGGCTAAAGCCACTGTTTGAGTGAGATTTGCCTCTTTATTTTATAAGCTAGCAGAAAAAAGGAAGGAAGTTAAAACAACAAAAACTCATGTTGATAAACTATTGTGCTTGCTAGTTGGGAAGAAAAGAATCCATGACAATTATTAGTTTGCTCAGGATAAATCTGTATTTCTCAACTTAAACATGGTCCACATACACTGGATTGTGGTAAGGTAGTCAAATGTAAGTCTAAGGAAATCTGTTTTCTAGATATTATTTTAAATGCCCCCAAGGTACAATATTTGACTTACATAAACTGTCAAATGTATTCCTGTTGCAACAAAATTTAAGTGAAGTTTGTATTTAACTTAAAAAAAAAGTTTAAACTGGAAACCAAATCTGCTTTTACAAAAACATTTGTAAAACATAAATCTAAGTGACAGAAGTTTTGGTAACTAATACTTATTGATCATGTTACACGTTACACACGATGACAGACAGAGTACAAGTAAGACAGAGTCCCTACCATTGAGGAGCTTACAGATTAGTAGAAAAGAAAACAAATATAAAAATAAATATAGGTACATATGTATGTACACGTATATATGTAGGCAAAAATTTCTAAAAGGAATAGTAGTAGTTTAGATTAGCAAATCGAGTGATTAACTTTTCCTAAGGTGAGGAAGGTGATAGTTCTCAGAGGGTTTCCCTTTACAGAGGGGACATGTCAGTAGCATTAAAAAACCGAACAGGACTGTGTCAAGCTGACGGGGTGAGGGCACTGTAGGCAGAGGTATTGGTTTGTGCAAATGTGAGTAGAAACGAGGTATGTAATTTGATGTTGCTGCAACATAATGTTCGTAAGTAGAAGGGTAGGGAGTTAGTTCCCTGGCGGTCCTTCTGTGGCCTGGGTTCAATCCCTGATCAGGGAACTAAGATCCCGCAAGATGCACCACACAGCAACCCCCCCACTCCCCGCCCCCAAAAAAGTAGGAGGGTATACCAAGAGAAGTGATATAAAAAAAGGCAGGGGTGGGACTACAAAGGGAGGTTCTAAAAGTGAAGCTTGATTTTCAGAGTGATAAGAAGCAACTGCAGAGGTTTTAAGCAAGGAACGGATGGCTCTGAGCATTTTAAATAGAAGGCAGTGGGGAAGGAGACTGAAGCCTGCGAAACTTTTACACTACACACTGTCATAGATCACGATATTATAAAACATAAACTCTAAAACAATCCTATTTCATTACTAGTTGCTTACTACAGTTAAACGGCAGAATTTTATAACTTACCTAAAATATTACATATTAACTTATCTTTGTTTCCTAAAAACATTAAATACAATTCACTTCATGGTCACGTATTGCAGCTTCACTATCTGCACCATTCCCCCAATAACTTTGATAAAGTTGTCCAAGAAACCATTAAAGAGCACAGTGGTGCAATGTCACTAGTAATATTATGAGCATCTTTTCCCGGTACTTGTCATTGCTAGACCTAAAGTTAACAGCTACAATAAAATATAAATTTAGCTCCTTGATCCATATAAATTGACAGATGTCTTATTTATGATCTAATTAGAACTATCTACCCAATTGTATTAGATAAAGTCATATTAAGATTCTCTGAATTAAAGAGATATTAATCTTTACTTTTTTTGCTATTTATTCCTTTAATACTAGATGGAAGACATATTTTATATTTTACTAGGGATTTTAATAAAATATGCAGATGTAAACATACTATGAGGTGACAGCTGTCTACATGATGGTAAAAAGCATATGAAAGTAGAGTTTTCCTATATTAGGTAGGGATTTCCTTAACCATCTGATAAACAAAAAGCACAGCAAGATTAAGAAACTTTTTCCCTTTTTATTTTTTTAATTGAAGTATAGATGACATACAATATTATATTAATTTCAGGTGCACAACATATTGATTTGACACACACATTATGGACTGAAGAAATATTTTTGAGGTTACTGAGATAACTATACTTAATATTTTTAATTTCACAAGACCATATTTCTGTTTTAAGGTAAGCAAGCAAACTACTTGATTATGATGAATATCACAAGTACAACTGTATTATGAAATACTTCTAATGTTAAAAATATTTAAGTGATTAATGACTTTAGCCAAATCCCAACTCACCAAGGAAACGTGTCCGTCATTTGAAAAGGCATCAACTATGTTTACTCACCTCCTCTTCACTGCTGTTGTCCTCCTTTGCTTTTTCATCATCTTCCTCCTCCTCTTCTTCCTCTGCTTCACTGCTAGAACTATCTTCTTTCAACTCAGTCTTCCAGTTAGCAGGAATAGTTCTACTTTTGTGAAACTCAAGTGCCTGATCAAAGGCTGGGAAGAGACCATAAACTATATCAACTGGAGAAATTTAGACAACTGATTTGTCTAAAAATACTAATAGGATAAAGAAATAAAAAACTATTGTGCTGCCACCACTGACATTTATGAAGTGTTTGCTATGAGCTAGGCGCTATGCTAACTGCTTTTCCATGCAGCAACTCATTTAATCTTAACAGTGTTAGGCATTAGGCACCCATTTTATAGATGGCAAAACTGCTACCATTTTTTTTTTTTGTGTGTGTGGTATGCAGGCCTCTCACTGCTGTGGCCTCTCCCGTTGCGGAGTACAGGCTCCGGACACGCAGGCTCAGCGACCATGGCTCACGGGCCCAGCCGCTCCGCAGCACGTAGGATCTTCCCAGACCGGGGCACGAACCCGTGTCCCCCGCATCGGCAGGCAGACTCTCAACCACTGCGCCACCAGGGAAGCCCAAAACTGCTACCATTTGAAGGTGACTTAGGTTCAAACAAAGACAAAAGGGGCAGTTTTCTTCTTTTAAATGAAAATTAAGAGTGTCTAGTAAAAAATACTTTAAGATAGGTAAATCTTTAATCATTTTATCAAAAAAAAGAGATTATTAAACAGTATTATATACCAGGCACAGAGTCATTGTAATAACACACAATACCTGAAAATATACTATAAATATGTCCTCTACATTTTTTGTTAAGCCTGAATTAAAATTATATTAACAATTAGCTTAAACTAAAATTAGCTAGACAGTTATTCTCACTTTATAATACACGGAAATAAATTCTAAACCATCAATTCTTGATGATTTTTAACCAGTCTACATAGCATATTATTTGACTCAGTGAACACGGGCAAATAAAAAATAAACAGCTATTTACAATGCTAAAAAATCAAGTAAGAGATGCAATTATCACGTATTCCTTAATAAAATATAACTACGGTTATAAGAAATGCCAAATCAAAATTACTTTGATTCCTGTTTCTACCATCCTCAGGAACTAATATTTTATTTACTAGGCAAAAGCCAGACTACAGTAACAGCTGATGATATTCCCATTTTTAGATTATTGTCCCAATTATAAGCTAAAAAAAGAAAAAAGAATACCTATGATAACAAAAGGCCCGTGGGTTTACAAAAGTATAAGTCACAAAGAACCAAATGTAACTTTAAAGACTTTAAAAAAATTTTAAGACCAAAAGAATATTTAATCCTCAGAAAACTTTTTACTTTTTTTTTTTGCCCATGCCACACAACTTGCAGGATCTTAGTTCCCCGACCAGGGATCAAACCCGGGCCCCAGCAGTGAAAGCTCCAGAGTCCTAACCACTGGACCGCCAGGGAATTCCCCATCAGTTTTTAAATTAACTATAATTTGTTCCAAGATTATCCTTACCTTGTTTTAATACAGCATCAGGCTTTGGTGCAGTGTCACTAGTAATTTCATGGACATCCTTTCTTGGTACTGAAGTACTATATTATTTTTTTAATTTTAAAGGAAAAAACCCACAAAAATACAACAGAGATTAATTAAGAGTCCAATTACCTACCACAGAAAGATACTGAAAACATGGGAATACTGACATTTACAATGAAAATGATTGCATACAGGGTTGCAAGTCCCAAATAAAATGCTAGGCAGGATGTTAAAATATGTAATCATCTACAGAAGGACCCCACCTTAAGAGATGTTTTATAAACAAGGTATTCTTAAATATCAGAGGACTTAGCTAAATGCAATACTAAAAACACTGAAACACTGAAAATAATAAATTAAAATGTCTAGATAGCAGAATGCATCAATCCAATAAAAAATAAGTTGAATAGCAAGAATTGGCCATCATCTTAGGATAAGCACAAGAAATTACTAAATTTAAGACTGGAAGAACGCGTACTATTTTATAATGTAAAATGTTCTTTTAACAAATTTTTTTTAAACTGAATTCTAGGTTCACAAGCAAACTTCTAATATATAATTTAAGGTTTTTCATGGAACTTAGCAACCGTAAGGAGGGGCTGGATGCAAGCAACTGGGAGAGGTTCACTCTATCATATATATCACATATATTTCCTATTTTACACTAATAAATGATCATTCATCTTTTCTGCACTTGGTTTGTCTCAACCAACCCACAAAAGCCTAAAAACTATTCCAAATACATTTTTCAGCCTGCTTTTTTGAACTTTTTATTTAAAAATTTCAAATATATACAAAAGTAGACAGAACAGTACAATGAACTCCCACATATCCATTACCCAACTACAATAATCATTAACTCAGAGTCACTGTTTCATTTATACCCCTACCTACCTCCTCCCACCCCAACTGGATTATTCTGAAGCAAATCCCAGACATTATATAGTTTAATTTATAATATTTCATTACGGAGCTTTAAAAGAAAATTCTGTTAAAAATATAACCATATCATTATCACACATTTAAAAATTCACAGTAATTTCTTAATATCATCAAACCAGTATTCAATTTCAGTGTTCAAATTTCTCTGATTATCTCCATTTTGTGAAACTGAGTTTCATATAGACTGTTTTTAAAAATCACATTTCAGAACTTGCAAACCCAAACACCAATCTTAAAGCATGATGATCCTCTTAAAGTATAGTCACCCAATAAGGCAAAATATAAAATACATGCATTTTCTAGTCACACAATTCTTCAAGAAAGAAAAAAACACATAGTTTTTCAGTTCCAGAAAAGTTCTACATGAAAGGTCATTTTTCTTAATACTTAACATACATTTATAGTAACTCATTTTAATCCTCAGCCTACTGCAGAAGTCGAATGTTACACAACAGGGTAACACTAACCCATTTAGACATAATTAAAAATGACAGAAAATCCTAATTAGACATTCAAAAACAATAAATATATCAATATCAATCAAGTATTAGATGTGGTAGATATATGGAATTTTCCTCAATAAATCATCAGCTATTACACAGGCAAATACTGACAAATTAGACAGCACTTAGAGTCTGGTTTAGAAAAGACCAAATGAACAAGAAAAGACATATCATAAGACTACTATACTTAATGATAATATGAAAAATGACCATACTCTGAAACATTGTGTATGATGAGAAGGAAAAGCATAAGGTCATTGGAAATAACTAATTTATAATTTACCATCCCAATCTGGAAAAACAGCATATTTTTCATACCAAGTGAATTATACTTACAATTTGCCATCTTTGAAAGATCGAACAAGAATATTGTCTTTTTTCACAGCAATTTCATCACTACAATCAGGACAAACCACCTTTTAAAAAAAGTGTGAAACTATTATAACTAAAAGCACATTTATAGATAGTTATATAAGTATCAATTATTTAAATCCTTTTCAAAAATAGTTTCAGCTTAAAATTTAAAAACTAATTTTAGTTTGAGGGTAAACAGCTACACACACATGTGGGAACACACACAAGTAATTTTAAGTTTATATCCTTCCCGGTCTCTGGATTAATCCACATTGTTTTCTGACACAGGCACGGTGTTGAGAGCAGAACTGTGGCTATGACTAGACTGAAGCTGTGGACCAAGTCTAGGCAGAAATAGAAAGCTGGAATGAGAGTAGCTCAGGGGTGGAAAAAGAGGGAGGGCTAGTCCTAACAAAGGGTCTGCAGCAGGGCTATGAGAACAGCAGAACCAAAATGGGATCAGATATCAGAACCTTAATCAGAGCAGTCTCTATCTTAAAAAAGACAGAGATGACGTTCCACTGATTATTTACATTTAAATATACACTTTAACACATGCTAAAATTCCTCCATAATACTACCCACTCTAAAAAGTAAGCATTTTAAACTGGGTACCTTCCTGGAGTCTGTATAAGATTTATTATGAACAAAATAAACATTTATTTTATTTGAAGTCATTTCAACTATTATTTAAAGTAAGGATAAAGCATGCTTTCCCAAAGGTAATACTAATGTAAGACACCTATAAATTTTTATTATTTTAATCCCAAGATAGCCCACTACATATACCAAGAACGATAGTATATTTACAGTTTTTAATGAAAAATGGGCTAAGTAAGTATGACAGATTTAAGGACTGTCTCATTAGCTCTGAAAAATGACACAACAGTACATAAAGGCATGTATTCTCATCACAGGTTTGAGAGGAGTAAGAAACAGGTAAGTTCTAGTTCAGTCTTTAAAAGGTTAACAATTTCCATAATTGTAACTGCACTGCATTAAGCATTGCTTAAATGTTGATGTCATTATGAAATAATTCACTCATGAAAGTCTTTTACATGCATTAGCATCTACGAAAACTTTCCTATCATTTCAAAACAGTCCAGAAGTAAGTACTTAATATCTGTTCATTCATTCATCCAGTCACTCTACAAATATTAACTATTTCATCAAGGTACTGTACTAGGCCACAGAGGCCTAGTCAGTCACCATTCCTCCCCACAATGAGCTTGTATTCTAGCTGTAAAGACAAGCACTAAACAAGTAAGTGCACATTTATTTAACTGCTATTGTGATAAATCTTTATCTAGGTGGTCAGGGACCACTTTTTTGAGGACACAACTTTTAAGCTCAGCTTTGAAAGCTGAGTAGGAACTGGCTTGACGAAGGATGTATGTGTGTACACGTGTGTACCACAGGGCTGCGCTGCAAGCAGAGGAAACAGATATGTGAAGGGTCTGACACAGCAAGCAGCGGAGCCCATTCCAGGAAGCAAAAGGTCAATGTAGCTAACTTTCTGCCTGGGCTGAATAAGTGAGGTAAACAGAATTCAGATTTGTCAATCTTGTATGCCATGTTAATTCTGAGGATAAAATCTAAACTCTTCAAGGGAAGGTTCCAAAGCAAGATAATGTCATAACAGAATTGCCTTCTAAAAAATTACTTTGACTGTCATAAAGAAAATGGACCAGAGAAGGACAAGAGTTGGAAGAGGTGAAGCTACTGCAAATCTTCCAGGTGAGAGATGGTGACCTGGATGTAAAGTGGTGCTGATGGCAAATTAAAGGAACAAGGGATATTAGAGATAATTAGGGAAGTGGAGAGATGACAGAGAGATGACAGAGAAATGCTTACATTTCTGCCTCATGCAAATGGTGTCATTCACAGGGAGAGGAAACAATGGAGGAGGGTCATGTTTGGGAATAAGGGAGGAGAGAATAAATTTAGCTTTAGGCTTATTAAATTTTGAGGTGAATTAAATTTTGAGGTGACTAAAGGGCAGCCAAGTGGAGATAATGATAGATAGATACCCAGGTCCAGAGCTCAGAATAGGGGTCTGAACTCTAAGCTATAAACTTGGGAGTAAACAGTCTAAATATCAGGGCTCTAAAACTGTGAGCCAAAATCACACATTTTTTTCTTTCTCATGAGCTTAGGATTTTGAAAACCACACACATGACAGCTTTGGCCAGTGCTGACGATGGCGTGTAAGTGGGTTCACTCTCCATTCTGTTACAGGAACTACAATCCACATTTTATCCCATTCACCCATGCATGTGATTTTCTTTGGTCCCTAAGACATTTCAGTTTATTATCCCTGCAACCAGTGCTATAAAAGGGGATGAGATCACCCTAAAGAGAAAACAATGTGATATATTTTGAACCTTGAATAATAACATTTAAAGCTTGGTTAGAGGAGAAACAGTGAAGGAAACTGAAAAAGAGGACTGCGTGAGTCAGGGAAGCTAAGATTTCCTCCCCTTAAAATGGGGGTAAATACCACTTATGTTTCAGCCTCAATTAGGATTAAATGAGACCATGTGCTTACATGGACAAGCTAGCACAGTGCCTGGCCAGGGTAAGTGCTCAAAACATGGTGGCTATTAATAGTTCCTAGAAGTATGCAATTGTTCTCTAACATGATGTTACCAAGCAGTTGTTAAAATTTACTCAATTTATAAATTTAATTTCAATTAAAAATAGAAATGCAAATACTGTTTATGTGATTATGTCAAGATTGTTTGATTCAAAACACAATTTCACACTCTAGTTGATAAAAATTATTTATCACTTTCCAAAAGATCTCAAATTTGTGGGGAGGATAATATGTATCACTAATGCTAAGATTTTTTAAATAATGATAAAATCGCTGACTAAGCAGATTACTAACCTTTCAGTATTGTATATCTTTAAATATTTTCCTCATCATCAAGGAAACTATTTAGAAATTATGATGAGACAATCTTAAATTAATACTGAAAATACTAAAGTGCAAATTTTAATGTTCCTTTTGTTTTAGAAAAAGACACACAAAGCTCTTTTAAAACATGTTTTCAAAAGAAATTCTTTCAAAGAATCTTAGTGCTTTAGGAAAAAAGAAATGATCACATACACTGACACTTCAGTTTTTAGCTTGCCAGTAACCTAAAGCTTGACAAGTTACTTAACCCTTCTAACACTCAGTTTCCTTATCTCTAAATGAGGATAAATAATACATACCTCATAATCAGCATAAAGACCTTAGCACAATCCTTACACATAACAGGCATCCAATAAATGTGTAATGGATAGATGGATATATGCAGAGGTACAAAGGTATCATAAAGTATTTATACTTATTAAAATAATTGCCCTCATCAGTTTTAATTATAACTGTAAGAGTTGACAATTATTGGGCATTTATTTTGTGCAAAACACTAAACACTTGGGATAAAGAATATAAAATGTTTACTGAAAAGGATGAAAAATAGATATCATTTGTAGACAACAGCAGAAAACATGATTCTGTTCTTCTTTTGCAGCCTTTTGCATGGTAGATTTAGAAGTTTTAAAAGTTTGCATGAGGAATTTTTCACCCAAAATTGAGCAGTGTAACATACCTAGCCTCTAAAATTATCATGATTTTCATCCTTTCTCGGATGACTTCAGGAGTTCTTTGTACTCAGAAATAACTTTCAAAGTAATTTTGTGTGAACTGAATGATGCTAAAACCATTTCCCCATTTTGTACCTATGAAAAAACACTAGTAAGAAAATCAACTGTTTTCTTCATGAACTTATATAGTTGAAAATTAAACTTTCATACTGAAGTTACTCACCAATGCAGGAAACCATAGTGCTTTCTTTTTATCCAAACTAACGTAATCTACACATACAACTTTTCCTAGCAGCTCATCAATCTGTTTCCTATCATCCTCATCTTCATCACTGGAGGATGAAGAAGACTCTTCCTCTGGTCTAGGGAAAGAAATAAAATGAAATATTTCTATTTATCTTCACAAAGAATAAGCACACCAAGCTGATGAATACAGGTATTCTAGAAATCTTACCCCGTTTCCTACAACCTACAGAATGGCTAATTTAAATTTGGGAAAGAAAAAAAATGAAATATTTCTATTTATCTTCACAAAGAATAAGCACACCAAGCTGATGAATACAGGTATTCTAGAAATCTTACCCCGTTTCCTACAACCTACAGAATGGCTAATTTAAATTTTTTAATAATTTTTTAAATTTCTAAAGAATAATAATAATTTTTAAAAGGTTATCATTAGAGGAAAGCAATCTATTTTCCTAAAAACCTTCTGGATTTATTTAGTGCTATTTTAAAACATTAAGGGAAAGATCAGAACAAAATAACACTGGTCCCCAAATTCTCAAAAAGCTAAAGGCTCCATATGAAGCATCCCAGTACTGCACTAAAATATACTAGATCCTCCTCTCAGATTAAAGGAATTCTGGAGATGGTAGTTTTACATTCCCAGGACAAAGCTAATTTTATTTATTTATTTATTTTGGCCATACCACACGGCTTATGGGATCTTCAGTTGCCCGACCAGGGAATTGAACCTGGGCCACCACAGTGAGAGCACGGAGTCCTAAACTTTGGACCGCCAGGGAATTCCTCCAAAGCTAATTTTAAAAAGGGGAAGGCAGATCTTTATTAATGGGGATCAGGCTGGGGAGAGGAAACACTCTGGTAAGAGATCACCATTGCTGTCTTTAATATCAAATATACACAAACTACATATTCATAAGATGCACAATATGGTTCTTTTGTATTATGTTAAAAACTCCTTGGGCTTCCCTGGTGGCGCAGTGGTTGGGAGTCCGCCTGCCAATGCAGGGGACACGGGTTCGTGCCCTGGTCCGGGAAGATCCCCCATGCCACGGAGCGGCTGGGCCCGTGAGCCATGGCCGCTGAGCCTGCATGTCCGGAGCCTGTGCTCCGCAACGGGAGAGGCCACAACAGGGAGAGGCCCCCGTACCGCAAAAACAAAAAAATTCCTTTCAGTTACATTGTATATTGGACTAGTAAGTTAGAAAAAAGAAAAAGGAACTATACAAAACCATCCATTTGATGTTAGAGGAAAGTATAGTAAAAAGGTAAACTAAAAGGAAAACAAAAACAAAAAAAAATTCTGAATCTGGTTCCGAGAAAGCCCACAATTAGTAGTAAAGAAAACAGATTCTAATAACTGCACTCAAAATGCCCACAATAACTGTAGTGACCTAAATGGGAAGGAAATCCAAAAAAGAGGGGACATATGTATACGTATAGCTGATTCACTTTGCTGTACAGTAGAAACACAACATTGTAAAGCAACTATACTCCAATAAAAATTAAATGGGCTTTATGAATCAAAAAAAAAAAATGCCCAGAATAAGTAATGATACTAAGAATGCTGAATAAATAGACTGCAAGAGAATGAGAAAAATAATAAAATAAAATATTTTTATAAAACAGGATGACAATATAAATGTCATCCTTTTATATTTATATATTCCAACGTATTCCAATATATATTTATATATTCCAACGTAAATATAAAGGAAGCAAAACCTATTATAATACTATTAAACATTTTAGAGCGACAGGGGGAATATCACTATCTGGTTTCAGTGATCACTCAATTAACCTAAAAATTGTTCCATGATAAAAAAACAAAGCAGGGCTTCCCTGGTGGTGCAGTGGTTAAAAAGCCACCTTCCAATGCAGGGGACACAGGTTCGAGCCCTGGTCTGGGAAGATCCCACATGCCGCAGAGCAACTAAGCCCGTGCACGACAACTACTGAGCCCACGTGCCACAACTACTGAAGCCCGCATGCCTAGAGCCCATGCTCTGCAACAAGAGAAGCGCACCACAATGAGAAGCCCGCGCACCGCAACGAAGAGTAGCCCCCGCTCGCTGCAACCAGAGAATAGCCCACGCGCAGCAACCAAGACCCAACGCAGCCAAAACCAATAAATAAAATAAATAAATTTTTCAAAAAAAGCAAATCTTCAAAATTTGCTACTGAGTAGAACTACTGTACTTCAAGTGGCACTTAAAGCAGTTTAACCCTTACTTAGAAAGTAGGTAGCAGGAAAAATCAACACACCTTCATATTAGCAGAGCATAAAACCTTACAAATTGGCACAAAGCTTGGGATAATAATGACAGACTTCACAAGTCTGATTTCTACTTGATTAGAAGAACTTCTCAAGGACAACACAACCAAACTTAAAAGCATAATTATTGCTTTTTTCAAAGTAGTCACAGAAGACTCATTCAGCTGGGGTTTTATGGACACCCTTTACGCCATTATCATTAGCAAGACAGAAAGTCACAATGTCACAAATAACATTAATCAAATTTGTAAAACATAGAAAGAGAAAACTGGGCCTTACTTGGCTAACAGTGTCATCTGCAACAGTAATGAAAATTCTAATTTCTTTCATGAGACTTAACAAATGTGAAGACTTCAGACACGAGAAAGTTATATATATAAAAATGTAAACTGGGCTTTCCTAGTGGCACAGTGGTTGAGAGTTTGCCTGCCAATGCAGGGGACACGGGTTCGATCCCTGGTCCGGGAGGATCCCACATGCCACAGAGCGGCTGGGCCTGTGGGCCATGGCCGCTGGGCCTGTGCGTCCCGAGCCTGTGCTCCGCAACGGGAGAGGCCACAACAGTGAGAGGCCCGAGTAACGCAGGGAAAAAAAAAAAAAAATGTAAACTGACTGGCTACATAAAACATCCATCCACCTCACATCATGTCCAGACTCCACTCCAAAACCATTCCCCACTCGTGGACTAGATTTCCTCCTCCCTCTCACCTACTCAAGCCTTTATTCCAGCAATGCTCGCTTCTCTCTCCTGTATCAATTTTTCTGCCTCTACTAGATTGAGTTCTACCAGTATAGTGTTATTTCTAAGAAAACGCTGTTACTTCTCCCACTTAAAAAAACAGAAGATCCCCTGGCCTCACTTTCTCCACCAACTACTCCTCCCCTTGGCAGAGAAACAGCCTAGAATGCTTTATCCCCAGACATTTGGAAACTTTTTCACCTCCTCTAAGTGTCTGTTCAAATGTCACCTCAGTTACGTTACACTGATCACCTTATTCAAATTTATAACCTGCCCATCCCAATCCCCCCGCCCAACCTTACTCTTATTATTTCCACAGCACTTACAAATCTATCATACTACATAATTTACTTAATTCTTCTGTTTTTTTCTGTATTGTCAATCTCCCCGCATACGAGAGAATATAAGCTCTAAAGGCAGAGGGGTTTTTTTGACTACACAGCAGGGAACGTGGGATCTTAGTTCCCCAACCAGATATCAAACCCATGCCCCTTGCAGTGGAAGCACAGTCTTAACTCCTAGACCGCCAGGGAAGTGCCCTGGAGATTTTATAAATACCTGTTTTGTTCACTGATATATCCCAAGTACCTGAACAGTGCCTGGCACAGTGCAGATGCTCAATAAATATTTGTTGACTAAGTAAGTGAACTGAATAGGTTTATTTCGTTTTACTGTGGTACTTCTGATTTCTATTTCTCCTGAAATCACAAAATGTATACAATCAGTATAATGTATACAACCAGTATTAGCCATACCATTATACCTAAGGCTCCTTTTAACTTTACCTTTTAGCGGAGTTTAGCCAGGAAATTGTTTACATAAGACTAGTACTCAATAAACTGATATACTAAAATAAATGAGCATCAGAAATACATTAAGGGAGCAAAGATAGAACAAGCAGAGAGTCTGCTTGGTGTTTATTCCCCTCTGACACCGTTGTTTCTCTGGTACCAGGTATGTGTTTATAGAGCCACAACAAAATAACGTACTGTCTCTGAAATAATGTCTGATGATGCCACTGGAAACAAAGCTAATTATATGAGAATGTTTACTAAACAAACTAACAGCTAGACACTTAAAGATGATCACACATCACTATTAACTGTAAATTAATTGTAAATCAAGTAAGAAGAACTTTAGACACTTGCCAAAGAGTATCAAATAATGAGGTACAAATATAAAATTGAGGCAGAAACTGCAGAGGCTCAATCTCTGAAATGAAATTTGGACTTTGATGATCCTTATTCTTTCAAACAACTAACTCAGTTTCAAATTTTGTACAGTAAATTAAACATCTGTATTAGTATCAGGAAGACTGAACACGTGTAGCTTCTTAGAGATTAAAACATACAGAACATAAGAACATATACAGACTTAATAAAAGGGTTTTAATTTTTTCCCAATTTTTATCAAGAAGGAAACTAGAATCAAATTCTCATATCAGAATAAAGCAGTGAATAATAAAAAGAACTTCTGGACTTAGATAGTGGTGCTGGTTGTAAAAATGTTGTGAATATACTAAAAAACACTGAACAGTGAATACTTTAAAAGGGTAAATTTTACATGTGAATTACACCTCAATAAAAAAAATTTTTTAAAGGTCTGCAGACCTGTATACCAGGTACAAATCACTAGTTTATTGGGTAAATCTTAGCACTGTCACTGGGTAGAACATGTACCCACAAATAATCTCTAACAAATATCATTATAAGCCTTATTATGCTTTATCCTTTCTCTGAAGGATAACAGCAAGTAGACTGCTTTCCTACAATAGCAGTTGCATATATACTTTTGCCAGGTTATTGGGAAAAACTTTTGAGGGAGAGGGGCACAAATACTTTTATAATTTCAAAATTCTATTCTTTAGGTAGAATCAAAGAAAACCTCTGCATACAATGTAAATTATAAGGGCAAAATTCACTCAAGTTATACATAATCAAAAGGATCAATAACTTGCTTTAAAAAAAATTAAGCTAGAGGATGATAATCTTTAAAAAATAAAATATCTGAATATATTAGGATTAAAAGCAGAATATAAATAAAACAATTAAAGGAAGGTATCAATAATAATTTGGGGGGCTTCCCTGGTGGTGCAGTGGTTGAGAGTCCGCCTGCCGATGCAGGGGATACGGGTTCGTGCCCTGGTCCGGGAAGATCCCACATGCCATGGAGCAGCTGGGCCTGTGAGCCATGGCCGCTGAGCCTGCGCATCCAGAGCCTGTGCTCCGCAACAGGAGAGGCCACAACAGTGAGAGGCCCCGTACCACAAAAAAAAAATAATAATTTTGGAATAGCTGGAGGCCTATTAACTGGTATGTATGTAGATTAACAGTTCTTAAAAGAAAACAAAGGTGGTGATATACCATTGCAACAATGGAGTCTGGGGAATCCTGGGAAGAGATAACCTTATTTATCTTTGTACAAATTTTAAATGGCAATCAGAGAACCATAATGAAGACCTTTTTGAGCTGAGTAATGGAAGAGGAAATGAAGGTCAGATAAATGACCTTAAGATCCAGGTTCCAGACTTCGTTGCAGAAAATCACTCTGAAGAAAGGGGAGAAAGAACTTTGAGGAAGCGTAATTTAAGGAGATGAGCACTTTAAACTGTGGTACTTGCCTGTGGCACTTACACACCAAGGCTTAAAGCACTAAGCATGAACATCATGACGTCTGTTGGCAGTGAGAAAGAGCACAGTAGTGAGGCGGAAGGAACAGCAAGCAAAGACTGCAGATGGGCTGCGCTTCATTTCCAACACTACTAATTCTCAACCTTTCGCCTGCCTTCATACTTTGCACATGTACAACACAATCCCAACAGCAAATCTTTCATTACACACAGATTCTCAACAGGAAAATCACTAACTCAGAATGTTTGCTAGAGTCTTCAGAAAGCAAAGATAAACTTGCTCAGTGACAACTGCATGCTTTCTTCTCATATACAAGAAAGGGAGACTTCAGCTAAGAAACATAGCAGACATTTTAATAGACTATAATTTTCGGTCTTTTCTCGGGGGAGCCGTACTGCACGGCTTGTGGGATCTTAGTTTCCCGACGAGGAACTGAACCTGGGCCCTTGGCATTGAAAGCACGGAGTCCTAACCACTGGACCACCAGGGAATTCCCGTTTGGTCCTTTTTGTAGACCATTCTATGTGAGATTCCATAAATTATCTTATTTAAAAAATTTTTTTATACTTCTGGATGACATCTGTAGAAAGGTAAAATATGTCTAAATATTAGATGCAATTTTTTTCAAAATTAAAAGAATTCTTGATACAAAAACTGTTTTCCCTATAATATGTATATAATATACAATATAGGAATACTGTTTTTAAATTCATAAAATATAGCCAAAAACAGTCCTTCCTGTCGGACATAAGCACTAGTAAGCAGAATTTTTACATACTCACATATAAACACCTTTTTACATGTAAATGAAATCATGTTACATACTAGTATTTCATTAAAGTTTTTTCATTCAATACACGATGATGATATCCAGTACTTACGTAGTGATTATTTACTACTTAAACCCTTTAAAGGACAGAATTCATTTCACCTTTGCAACAACTCTGAGAGACAGGGAATACTATTATCTCAATTTTACAGATGAGAAAATTGAAGCATGAAAGGACTAAGCATCCTGCCCAAGGTTACACAGCAAAGAAGTGGCAGAGGCAGGATTCAAACCTATGCCATTTTGCTCCACTGTTCACACTCTTTTATTTCAGGGGTGGAGGATCATGCGGCATTCTGGACCTTAGCTCCCCGACCAGGGATCGAACCTGTGCCCCCTACACTGGAAGCACAGTCTTAACCACTGGACCACCAGGGAAGTCCCTACTGTTCATACTCTTAACTCAGCCACACTTCCACTCTCAAGAGCTGGAGAAGTGGAAAATCTTTGCCAATGAAATAAATTTCCATTAAATACACCCACACTGTTCTGACATCATCAATCATAGTTAATTAAGTTGACTAGGGGCTTCCCTGGTGGCGCAGTGGTTAAGAATCCACCTGCCAAGGCAGGGGACACAGGTTCAAGCCCTGGTACAGGAAGATCCTACATGCCACAGAGTAACTAAGCCCGTGCACCACAACTACTGAGCCTGCGCTCTAGAGCCCGTGAGCCACAACTACTGAGCCCGCCTGCCACAACTACTGAAGCCCGCACACCTACAGCCTGTGCTCCACAACAAGAGAAGCCACCGCAATGAGAAGCCCGCGCACGACAACGAAGAGTAGTCCCCGCTCGCCGCAACTAGAGAAAGCCCACGCGCAGCGACAAAGACCCAATGCAGCCAAAAACAGTAAATAAATAAATAAATTTATATTTAAAAAAAGAGTTGACTATAAAGCTACGGGAAGACCCTAATGATCAATGGTAGATAAAATTTTAATTCACAATTGAAGTTATTAATTTTCAGAGATGTCAAAAGATTTAACCTATAAGTGCTTCAGTGAATATTTTATGGCAATATAATAGCCCTCTGAAAAAATTGAAAACAATATTAGATCACAATAACATCTAGTAATCACAAGAGGACTCTTTCATACTAATAATGCCATTACACATTTTTCATCTATTTTCCTTTCTGACTAGAAGACTCATATTTTCAAAGTTATACAAAGAATAGTAAATAATAGTTACAACCTCAGTATCCTAAAAATAATCAAGTGACCAGCAAGTTACACTGCAAGTGAGAAACATTTTTCACCTATTAATTGAGAAAAACATTTTCTAAAATATTCAGAGAGTTAAGTGAGAAAAAGAAATGCATGGCCCAAATCACTAGTAGGAAAATAAGTAATATTAAATATTTTTTCAATGCAAGGATTAGTCTTTTAATTTCCTCCCTCAAATGAGTCATTATTTATTTCCTGTTAAAACTCATTTGGAAAGTAACTGTAGTACTCTAAACAAAAAAGAGTCAATCAATTCAGTGGGAAAAGGCCTATGGAACATGGGTGAGGTCAAGTCCTGGTCCCTTCCTTCCTGTGTTCCTTGGATTAGTTGCTGTCTCTGAGGCCAATTTCCCCAATTTTTAATAGGGATAAAAATAATACCTACCTTCATGAGTTCGCTGTAAGGCTGAAACTAAGCTGTATGAGAGAGAGAGCTTACCCAATTTTTATCTCCAAAGCTTAGCCACTATTAGATTTAATACCTAACTCTATTACTTTGAATGAAAGCATTCACTTACATTACAAGCTTCAATAATTCAATTCAATATTTTTAATAGCTACTCTGACAATATTTGGCTCAGGCACATTAAATTTTTAAAAATTTTATCCGAGTAAAATATTCAAAATCGTTTTTAAACAATTTAACCTCCAACAGAATAAATTAAAAACTACATTCTCTTGCCCCATCCTCTCCCATTTTCTTCTGCTCTGTGGAAGCAACTGCTTTTAACTCTTTCAGCTCTGACAGTTAATACCTTATCTCTAAATAATAGTCCTATACCACTATTTCTATATTTATACATTTTAGACATCATTGTATTGACTTCCCATTGTTTTAAGGACTTAACTTTTACATTTAAGCAACCTCTCTACCCTCCATCCTATTACTATAGTGTTCTTTTCTTATATAATTTTGAGGGGAGAAACTAAATGCCTTTACTATTTTTTTCTCTATCTGTTATCATCATATCTTTAATTTCCCCCAATGTTCCGTCATACTAGATAACAAGTCCTCCCTTTAATAGAAACTTCCATTCCTCAGTTCTGCATTCTACTGACCACTAGCATCTAGTGTTACTACTGAGAAGTCTGATGCCATTCTGCTTCTCACTCCTTTGCAATAAATTATTTTTTCTTCCTGAAACTCTTTGAAGATTGTTTCTTTCTCTCTGATGACCTGAAATTTCATGACTCTTTGATCCTGTGACCCTTTTTAATTTAAAGCCTTTTGGAGCCTAAGCACATTTCATTGAAAGTAATTTGTTAAATATGCAGAACATGTGCCACAACTGCAAGAAGACATAAAAATAAGTAAGATAGTTTGGCTGTCAGGAAGATTTGAATTACTAGGAAGGGAAAACAAACACGACAATGATAATAATAGATGAAATACTGTCTATGACATTAGATAAATGCAAAGGATTTAGAGGGCTCAGAGGAGAAAAAAAACATGTCTGCTTTTAAGGAAAGAGTGGGGAGGCACAAAATGGTTCACATAAATGTGGGAGCATTTCTGGTTAAGAACTGAAGAATGAGTGAGCCGCTGGCATGGAAGGGTGGCATTTAAGACAGAAACAGCATGAATAAAAAACATGACATCAGGAAAACAGAGGATGTATCATTCAGGAAATATTGACTAATTCCATTTTGACAATGACATCAAGATACGTGTAAAGAGAAATGGCAGGCAGATAAATAATATAGCTGTTAAAGTTGACTGAGCATGGAGAACCTCAAGCACCCATGCCCAAGAGTCTGAAAGTACTCTTCCATTCAGTTAGCATTTTGCAAGTTACAATTTAAAATTAATAACTACTAAAACAATACTGGAAGGAGAAATGAATTCAGGTTCAACTAACAGTTATGAAAATAGACTTACATATGATTAGATCTTCTTCCTCTATTTGTTTTCTTTCCTATGACTGGAGTGCCAAAATGTTCAGGGTTGGTGAGTGGGAGCTGGTCTAATGTCTGTGGGTAGGAACATAAACCCATCAAAAGTTATTACGTTGCAAGTTTTTTTCTTTTTAAACCAAATCAGTTTAAGAATATGCTTAGATTTTGAGATTTAAAACTTCCCGAGGGAGACAAAAATACAACTTCCCTAAAGATAGAAAACTCTCATTTTAAAGATATTAGAATAAAGATGAATGAGCCCATGGCTGGAAAAAAAAAGTGAAAAGAAATTTAGTTGTTCTCTCTAGATAATTTCATTATCTATTTGAGGACTGACAGACTCCTAAGAATGATTAAAATATAAAACAAAACAAATAAAACTCAGTGGAAACAACAGATTTGAGAGATAAGAAACCTATGTGTAAGTACCTAACCCCTAGGTTGGGCCAACTGCAGCTCAAATTTTTCTTTGCATATAGGGAATCCCAATCCACAAGATAGAATTCTTAGTAAGTAACAGAAACGAAATTATCAGGATAAGCATCAACTGCTTGAGAAAAGGGCTTCAGATATCCTATATTATGACTTTGCAAACATTTTCTGCAGTAAACCTTTCTCCCCCGACCCCTGACCCCACCACCCCCGTCCCTTGTGGCTTGCGGGAATCTTAGTTCCCCAACCAGGAATCAAACCCGGGCCCCAGCAGTGAAAGCACCTAACCACTAGATGGCCTGAGAATTTCCTGCAAGAAACCTTTTTTGAAGAAAACGTAAAAATCAGTTTTTCTACAGTTAATATTTTATTTTCCCTTCCTTTTTAATCTGCAACATCCAATACTGTGCTTGGTATGAAGATAATAATCAACAAACGAACACTTCTTTCTTGTTATCAACTGGTAATTCATGTTAACCCTTTTATCCCTCACCCCATTCAAAAATATGATTTCCAGGGAAGGAACTGGTTGTTGGTTAAAAGCAGAATGAAGAAAAAGCGATTCTGAAATCCCTTCGTTTCTCCATATCAGAGATTTTTTGGATTTTTCATGCCATTATTTCCTGAAAAGGTTTATATATCTAAAAAGTTAAGGTGTCAATCTGAAGATGCTATCCCAACTAATTCTCTGAATATCAATGTTAGTAATATTCTTACTTTTTCTGCATCTTAATGATTTTCCACAGTTACTATTCCTTTTATTCCTCCATCAGAGCCTTTGCTATTGCAGATACTTTTATGAACACAAGGGGAACTAAAGAGCCCAGAAAAACTGTTAGAGTGGAAGTGAGGGTGAGGAACTACTTAGGATAAAGACTTCTCAAAGTTACAAACAAGAATGTTATGAAAGGGTGTCCATCAACTTAAAGATCAGATATCTAAATACAAACTAATGTTAATATTTAAAAGAAAAGTTTTAACTTTTATTTTATTTTTTATTTATTTTTTTTTTGCGGTACGCGGGCCTCTCCCGTTGCAGAGCACAGGCTCCGGACACGCAAGCTCAGCAGCCATGGCTCACAGGCCTAGCCGCTCCACAGCATGTGGGATCTTCCCAGACCGGGGCACGAACCCATGTCCCCTGCACCGGCAGGCGGACTCTCAACCACTGCGCCACCAGGGAAGCCCTAACTTTTATTTTTAAAACAGATAATTTTGTTGAAACAACGATGAACTAAAACATGAAAGGGGGAAGCATATTCATCTATTTTGCATAATTTGTTAGAATATATGTAAATATATTTAAGGTACATATAGATATCCAACAACAAAGAATACAGTATAGGAAAAAGGCAGTAACGATAGACAAAAATCGTAACTTTTATAGGGCTGAAAACCTAACCTTTCAAATTTAGTTTGTAAGTTGGGCATTTAAAAAATATTTGGAGGCAAAAGCTGGCCCAAATACTATAATATGCCAGACAAAACCTCTTCAGAAATGACCTGTCATTAACTCCTAATTATGCTTCCCAAGGGTGAAAATTTCAAAGTACTGTATTTGGTAAACAGGAAAAATAAATTAATTTGGCTTCACTTCCTGTCAAGCTAACAAAAGAATTAAATGCCCCTCCCCTAAAATTAAGGCTGCTCTCTTGAAAGCAGAGATTTCTATTAAGTACTGTGATTTCTATTTTAAGTATCTGCTAGTCATTTCACTTGATTTAGGAAAGAAAATATCCAGGATTTCTGAAGAGTTATCTAGGAATCACATATAGGAATTCTCAAATAAACCACAATCTCTCCCTAGTATGTAAAAAAGAATTAGAATAATAGGAAGCAATATCTCTGTCCCTGGCCCCAATCCTGGAAAGCAGGAACACCTTTATTACACATGACAGAAAAGAGTAAGGGGAGGGTAGGATTTGTCCTGTCTTAAACCAACAGAGCCAAGCCAGAGACTCTTGGCTATATCAAAGGCTCAAAGAAAATTTCACAGGGCCGGGGGGAAACACGCCGATAGCCCTGTTACCTAAAATGGGCTGCAGGAAATACGGAACTGGGATTTCATCTAAATTTTCTTCAGAGTTTTCAACTGCATGTAGTAAATGCACAGAGAGATTACCAGCTGATAAAACTACTTTTGGATAATATTCAAATTATGAATGCTCTATAGAAATACCCAAACACTCCAACAGATGTCAGGAAACAGGCAACATCCTCACTAAGTTGGTTATGGCTAGAACCAGTGATTTTGGTGCGGGAATTCAAACTGACTGACCCACTTATCATCATCTCTTATCGTGAAAATTTTGAATTTAAGTCTTTGTTTAGGTATGAAGCTTATTAATGGGATTAGTGACCCCCAATACTGCCAAGTGTGATGTGGCTTTTCACTCAAAGGCCAAAGTTATTAGTAATAATAACAATTCTCTGAGCAAACTTCCAAAAAATTAAAACTGTTTTTTGAAAATAGCAGAAATATCAAATAAGGGAAAGAATATACATAGATGGTAGATTAAATATACTCCCGGCCATGTCTCCACAGCTCCTAGTACCCTTAAATTTTTATATTTTTGATTAATTAAGGCTTTATCTCCTTCAAAAGCAAAAAGAAGTTACCCAAGGATAAATTCCACATCTACTTAGCTTACCCATGTACTCCCAGTACCTAGCATAGCACGTGGCATATGGCAATGGGTAAGGAATAATACACCAGTATTCCAATACCCTCTAGCAAAACATGAAGTTCAACACATATAGCCACACACAGTAAAACCAATCCTTCCTGAAGTTAAAAAGGATACATTGAGCTGCTTGCTCTTATTGCTTCAGCCTTTATACTACAACTGTCTTATGAACAACTCCAACTTAAAATTCTCCTGGCAAATACAAAATTAGTATATTCGATATTTCTTTGGATTAAATACGTAAGACATATACCTTCACTTAGGTGAAAAAAAATCAAGTCTTCAAGTCCCCATATTCATTAACCTACTATAATTATCACATATTCTAACTAAGGGAAATGAAATTATTTCTAAGAATTACATAAACTCAGAAAGAATTCTGTTACTTCATCAGTGTAAGAAGCCAAATTCACTGTACTTGTCCAAAGCTATATGTATTTCCTATATTTAAACCTTCACAATTAATTCATCAAATATTTACTGAAGGCTTTTGTGTAGAAAACACTACTGGGAAAAGGAAAGCCCATCAAGATGACAAAAACTTCGCTATTCCACCAAAACAGCTTACAATTTTATAGAAAAAATGATAAAAGTAACCAAAAAGACCATAAAATAAAAATAAGAGAAGTGAAAAAGTATCAAAGGATATAGAGATCAAATTTGGTTAGAGAGCTCATGAAAGACAGTCATGAAGGAGGAAGCCTTTCTCATGGCCTTGAAAAGAGCAGGGCTCAGCAGAAACCAAGAAAAGAAAGTATGAACCATAATCTGGAAACACCAAGTAGTCTTATAAGTCAGAAGTACAGGGAAATAGCAGAGTATGAGACTGAAAAGACAAGCCAGAATCATAATACAGAGAATCTGCCCCAAATTCTGAGTTGAAATGGGAATTCAATCATTTACGGGAAGGGAAAATAACAAAAAAACATAAAATAAAGTCTAATAATTTGAAAGAAATATTAAAATTCCCCCAAAAAACACTGTTCTAAATAGTTACTAGAAAAAAGAAATCTTGGTTTGGCCACACTGTGCATTAATTAATATTCATAGGCTGGACTAGAGAATATAACGCTATCTGCAACAAATATGTCCATTTTTAAAATTCTGAATTGCAAGTTACTGATTTACAAAACTTTGTGAACCCTCCACTCTTAGTAACTTAATACCATCTTTCAATTTTAGAGCATGATTTTGGTGCCAAAAAGTGCTGGTTTGAGAACCAGTTCTGATCATCACTTTCATCAACTCTGAGTTGGAGATAAGCATTGTATCTCCCTCATAATGCTGTAAATGCAAGGATGTATGTAAAGCATTAAGCAAAGTCCCTGGCAAATATGAACACTTCATTTATTCATCCAACTAATGTTTATTCAGTTCCTGCTCTGTGCCAGCCACTGTTCTAGGAACTGGGAACAAAGTGGTGAAGAAGACATACAAAATCTCTGCCACGGAGACACATTCTAGTGAGGAAGGCAGACAATACATAATTAAGCATATATACATATTTTGGTGGTGAGAATGTTCTGGGCTATAAAGAAAACTAAACCAACCTTAAAGAGCTATGAGGAATGGAAGGGACTATTTTAGAAAGGGCAAGTCAGGCAAGCCTTCTTCAAGGAGAGGCTACAGTAAATGTCAGTGGTTGGCAGCAGGAGTAGTTAGGGATGGCTTGCAGTATCTACATAGCCTTTAATGATGATGGGGTTCAAGTAGATTACAAATGAGACATCTCTTTTCTACAATTATTTACAAATTAAAGGACTCTATAAAAAAGTTGCCTAAGGGTAATAAACAATCCCGTTGTTTTTTCTTCATGGACAAATGTTAAAATACATTTTTTTTAGACAAAAAATCCCACAGAGAACCTGGTACTCAAACACAAGGCCTTAAACAGGTTTCACAGACTACACTCTCATGCTGTTATGTATTAATGAATTTTCCTGATTAACAAGTAAGCTGCTTGAGTTGACAAAGCAAAACTTTTCCTGCCCCCGGTACTAAATACTAGGACATGTTCATTCGTTACGTGATTACTTACTTCACTTTCAGCAAAATGCCTCTCTCCTTTCAGGCACAGTGAAGACCGTCTCAGTGTCTTCTCATCTCCATCATCAAAAACTGTGAGAAGAGGTAGAAATGGCAACTACTGAAGGGTTTTTCAAAGATTAACAAAATGACATAAATTATCATATAACTTTCTCAGTGCAAACAGAGCTATTGTTTTAAAAGATTAGATCTGAAATTCAGTACACATTTTAAGTTTTGTAACAAACAACTTCAAGTGTAGAGTATGTTTTTCAATTTCTAGGGGAAAAAAATAATATACCTGTAATGAAAACATCTTCCCTGGAACAGAAAACATCAAATGAAAATAAGAAGTTAGCATTTCAGAAAGAAACCTTTTAAATGCTGATTAATCCTTCTCAATATGGTAAAGAAGAAGCAAATTTTCCTATTGGTAAATACTGACAAATTTACCTAATAAACAAAAAATAACAGTACAAGTTTATATATTCAGACTGCCCCTAAAAATTACCCTATTTTTATTATTTAAAGCAGTGTTTCTCAACCTCAGCACTACTAACATTTTGGACCAGATGGGGACTGTCATGGGGACCTGTGCACTGTGAGATATTTAACAGCATCCCTGGCTTCCAGCCACTAGATGCCAGCAGCACCCCCTTCCCAGTTGTGACAACCAAAAATGTCTCCAGATGTTCCCTGGGTGGCTAATTTGCTCTCACTTGAAAACTATTTATTTAAAGTTCTAAAATGTCCCAGAAAATTTGTTGTAAGTTTACATATATACAGAATAGATGTACACTTTATGATATAATAATTTTAGCATATACTACATTCCTCACAAATCACGGGAAGAGAGTACCTCTATTTTAAATAAAGTTACCAGGCCTTGATTTTATAAAGAGAGGTTTTTGCCAAAAAGACAAAATTAGGTTCTTATATATAATGTGAGCTTTTACATCACAAGAGACTGGATAAATAACTCTTCGTACTTTTTAAAAATGTAGTAACTAAAATAGTCAATGATAAAAGTGCCAATCACACCTAATTATCAAACAGACTTAACCACACAGAACTGCTCACGGTCTTGTAACCTACACAAATGCAAATATATCCTTAGGCTTCAAAATCAAATTTTCCCTCTCCACCAGGTTTTTGTTCTCATACCACAGAACTTATCATTACTATTTGAAAGCTCCATCAAATTCTGATATCACCAAAGACATTTTACTAGATGTTTACTCTCATCTCTGAGATCATTAAACAGTAAGAATTTTTACCATTCAATAAATAATAATTACTGGGATAATAACTCTGTTATCAATTTGGAAAAAATCGGTATTTGATCATATTTCAGAATGTTCAAAAAAAAACTGGGTGAAATAAAAAGCTCTTTGTAAAACAAAAAATAGAACTTTAAATTGGAGAATACATTGGAAAACAAATTTACAACACTGATGGAAGGAAAGCCTTCTTAAACAAGACTCAAACTAAAATGACAAAGGAAAAGGTGACCACAGGAAAATTGACTATGATTTGAAAATTGATAGCAGAGATAAGAGTAAAGCAATAGAAGAACACTGGCAACTGAAGTGGCAAAGGTTAACATTCCCTTTATACATTTAAATATATAAACTCATACCCTGAAAATAAGAAAACGATAACCTTCCCAAGAGGAAAAGGAGCGGACTGGGAAGACACTATAAACTGGCAATTCAAACGAGAGAAAATACAAATGAAATATTGTTCCTTTCAATAAACATATGAAAATATGTCCAATCTCACTACTAATCATGGGAGGAGCATATTAAAGCAAAACTGAGATACTATTTTGTGTCCAGATGGGCACAAATTTTAAAATATTACTAACATCACATTTGACAAGGGTTAGGACAACCACCACACTTATATACTGTTTATGGAAGTGTAAATTAACAGTCTTTTAGAAAAGCAGTTTTCATAACCTACTACAGCTTTAAAAGGACATTTCCCTTCGATCTATGCCTAGTTCTCAATGTACACACTCGGGAAATATTAGAATAATGTCCATGTACAAAAGACATTCAATCCAGCATGTATTACAACAGCAAGAAAACTGGCAACATCATGAGTAAGAGAAAATAAACTATGAAATATAATATTGCAGTTAAAAAAATTTATCTGTTGCACAACATGAATATTATGAACGCTACTGAAATGCACACTTAAAAATGGTTAAGATGAAAGAAAAAATTCTCTAAGATATACTTTGAAGTGAAAAAAGCTAGAAATCCAATTGTATAATATATACACTAATTTCAAACTATATGTTATGTACATATTTATGAAATAAATTTTTTAAAGATCTCGAAAGATAAAAAAACATTAACAGTAATAACATGTACGTCAACTAGGGGAGGAAGTAAATCAAGAAAAATCGGCTTTATTTGTATTAGCACTGAAAATATATTTTTAAAAGAAGATGTATTCCCTTACCTACAGTGTACCAACTCGCATCTGTTAATTTATTGATTACAGCTTCTTGATATGCGCCATCAAGATTCTTCACTTCCACAATAGCTCCAACCTAAAGTATTAAAAAAAAAAGTTAGGAAAACTTTAAGAAGATAAATGAACAAACTAAAAACTGGCTTTCTTTTTTTAAACTAATTGAGTGCATGATGGTGAAGAATGAAATCACTACTGATTTGATTTGTGTTAAGGTGCCAGCAATTTTACTCACTGCTGTTTCTGCACCATCAGTGAAAATGTAAACATAGTGAAAAAGGCAAATAATATCTAAGTATTACTATGAAAAGTTTTGCCCTTACAATCTCCCTGAAAGGGTCTTGGGAACCCTCACAGGTCTGGGGGTCCCTGTCTGTGAAACTATCTTTGCCCCATATTATGACCCTTCTTTGAAGAAGGCTGGGGAAAAATTAACAAATAACTTTGAGGTTCTCCTTATGAGTTATAATGTACCAATAGTGACAGTCATTTGAAATATTGTCATCTCATCAAGAAAATGCTGATAATTTATATGGTTTATAAATTTATATGGTTTTTATAAGTACATCAAACTAAAATGCTTCTGTACAGCAAAGGAAATCATCAAAAATTTGAAAAAGCAACCTACTGAATGGGAGAAAATGTATTCGCAAATCACATATCTGATAAGGGGTTAAAAACCGAAAGATATAAAGGACTCATACAATGCAACAGCTAAAAAGGAATCAAACAATCCAATTGAGAAATGGGCAGAGGTTCTCACACCATATACAAAAATAAACTCAAAATGGATTAAAAACCAGAAACCATAAAACTCCTAGAAGAAAACATAAGCAGAACACTCTCTGACATAAATCGTAGCAATGTTTTTTTGGATCTATCTCCTAAGGCAAAGGAAACAAAAGCAAAAATAAAGAAATGGTACTTAATCAATTAAACTTAAAAGCTTTTGCACAGCAAAGGAAACCATCAACAAAACGAAAAGAGAATCTACCGAATGGAAGAAATATTTGCAAATGATGCAACTGCAAGGTGTTAATATCCAAAATATATTAACAGCTCCAAAATTAATATCAAAAAAGCAAAAAGTCCAATTTAAAAAATAGGCAGAAGACCTGAATAGACATTTTTCCAAAGAAATCATACAGATGGCAAACAGGTATATGGAAAAATGCTCAATATCACTAATCATCAGAGAAATGCAAATCAAACCCACAATGAGATATCTCCTGACACCTGATGAGAATGGATTATTATCAAAAAGACAAGAAGTAAAAGTGTTGGCCAGGATGCTGGAGAAAAGGAAACCCTCGTGCACTGCTGGTGGGAATGTAAATTGGTGCAGCCACTATGGAAAACAGTATGGAAGGTCTTCAAAAAATTAAAAATAGAACTACTGTATGATCCAGCAATTTCACTTCTGGGTAGTTATCCAAAGGAAATGAAAACACTGATTTGAAAGGATATATGCGCCCCCAAGTTCACTGCAGCATTATTTACAATAGCAAAGATATGAAAACAATCTAAGTATCCATCGATGGACGAATGGATAAAGATATGTGTGTGTGTGTGTGTGTGTGTGTGTGTGTGTGTGCGCGTGCATGCAAGCGCGCGTGCGTATAATTCAGCCATAAAAAAGAATGAAATCTTGCCATTTGCAACAACATGGGTGGACCTTGAGGGCATTATGCTCAGTGAAATAAATCAGTAAGAAAAAGACAAATACCATACAATATCACATATACATGGAGTCTAAAAAACAAAACAAACAAAACACCAAGTTCATAGACATAGAGAACAGATTGGTGGTTGCCAGAGCTGGGAAGAAAGTGCAGGTGGACAAAATGGATGAAGGGGTCAAAAGCTACAAACTTCCAGTTATAAAATAAATAAGTAATGGAGATGTAATGTACAGCATGGTGACTACAGTCAAGAACACTGTATTGCATGTCTGAAGGTACAGGCTAAGTCTTAAAGTCCTCGTCACAAGAAAAAAAATTTTTTACAACCATGTATGGTGATGGATGTTAACTAGACTTAATGTGGTGATCCTTCTGCAATGCATACAAATATTGAACTATTATGTTGTATACCTGAAACTAATAATAATGTTATATGTCAATTAACCTCAATTAAAAATAAAATGCATATGGGTCTTTGCAGTGATAACAAAAATAAACTTGTTCCAGAAGAGGCTGTCAGCCCCACACAATGCCCAAAAGAAGGAAGGAAATGTTGAAGAATTAAAAGAACTTTTATTTTTTTTTTTGTGGCCGCGCCGTGCAGCACACAGGATCCTAATTCCCCAACCAGGGATCGAACCCAGGACCCCTGCAGTGGAAGCGCAGAATCTGAACAACTGGACCACCAGTGACTACTGTCAATAAATACATAGTACATTTTTTAAAATTTAATACTCAAGTGGTCTAGTATTATTTTCATGTGAACTCACTGAAAATATATTGAGATCAAATGACCATCACTATGGGAAGTTTATTTCCTCTAGGAGAAACATAAATGCTAATACTTTCTATCAGCTGATGGAAAGCCACAAAGTACATTAGGGAACAATTCAAAATCTATATACAAAAAAAAACTCCATAGGCAAGAGAAATATTTTAACAATTTTGAGACCAATATTTAATACACTTGCATACATCAAAATCAAAATGGTCCTAAGCCCTAATCAAAAACAAAGAAAATTTTAATAAATAAGAAAAACAAAACAAGAAAAATAAACCAACTATGCCACAATCAAAGAGGCTGGAGCAATAGGAGAGGAAGACGGCTTGAGGATACAAAGTAATTGTATTTCCTATCCCTTGCAACACTGAACATTTTTTGTAGTTGGTACCAGCTAGCCTGTGCCAGGTGAACAGGGCAGTCAGGCAACGAAGAGCTACGCTGGTGTGCTTATGAGGCAAAAACACAAATAAGGCATGGAGATGTGTGTGTTCTGATCATCCAGGGGGCACAATGCTTCAATGACAGATTGTGAGTCCATCAGAACTTGGTCTGCCATTACTGGCTGTAAGACTTCAGCCAGAGTACTTTACCTCCCACCTCCCTTCACAGTTTCCTCTTCTGTCAAGAGCTAGTATGAAGGTTACATAAGATAATATGTGCAGAGGACTTAGCACAGTACTAGCACATACTAATAAGTGCTAAATAAATGGCGGTTAACATCAAATTATACATGTGCATGTTTTTGTCCTTTTGTCCCTACAAGTGATATACATGGGCACGTAAAATTAAAGATGGCACCTATAGGGACTTCCCTGGTGGCGCAGTGGTCCAGAATCTGCCTGCCAATGCAGGGGACACGGGTTCGAGCCCTGGTCCGGGAAAATCCCACATGCTGCAGAGCAACTAAGCCCGGGCACCACAACTACTGAGCCCGTACTCTAGAGCTCGTGAGCCACAACTACTGAAGCCCGCATGCCTAGAGCCCGTGCTCCGCAACAAAGGAAGCCACTGCAATGAGAAGCCCGCGCACTGCAATGAAGAGTAGCCCCTGCGCGCCGCAATTAGAGAAAGCCTGCACACAGCAACGAAGACCCAACGCAGCCAAAAATAAAATAATTTGGAAAAAAATGGCACCTATAAAACAGAAAGGGTGGAAAATAATTTTCACAAGGCAAGATTAAAAAAACTTACAAGTTTTAGTCCTCCATAGTGCCTACTATATATGCAAGGTACTAATGCCCTGGGGATCCAATTAAAAGTTTTTAAATCAACCACCAACAAAAACTGGCAGATACACACATCTATCTAGTTCTCTGGAAAGTACAGCTTCATTAGGAAAGGATTTTTCTTGCATCTACAAATGTCTCTTCAATTCTGTTAGCATTTCTTAAAATTCACCCAGCTAGGCCAATGTCCATTTCAGACATTCTAAAGGACCAAACAGCACACAGTGGCTACCTGCACATTCCCTTTAGTTTGCTCACTAGTGGAAAGTAAAGCAGCACTAATTTCACTGGCCAATGAAAACTAATGCAAAGAAATGAAACTATCTGTATATATGAACATATTCATCACTTATAACTGCCTGATGACCCTTTAACAATTTTATATGCTAGTAGTTGCTTCAAAGAATTAAAAGGATTGAGGATTTGTTTTGTTTTCTCAATTTTCACATCATCATGGAACTTACATCACCTGATCCCTAGTTCACCACCTATTATTTCCGGAAATTGTACCTTTTAATAAGTGAAACATGGTGAGACCAAAACAGATGAGTAAATAAAAAGCAATCAGTTTTTCCTTGATGTTCATTTCACTTCTGAACACAGGTTTTACTGTCATATAGGTTTTATTGAACACTAAGTCTACTTTTTTTCTATTAGTCTATTCAGAGAGAATTACCTATTTATCAACTCAATAACAGAGTAACCAATGAATTTTTTAAAAGACTGAGATAATTACTGTTTCCCACTGAAGCATTAGAAGTAATAATGAATAAATAAATGAATTACCTTTAGTGGGCCTTTTATGTGGTCATCCTGAACTTCCACTGTTGAAGAATCATGTCTAAATGTTACCTAAAGATTATAAATTTAATTAGCCACCAAAAAAGAAAAAAAAGCAACACAAGCTCCTTAATGCATGAATTCATTTTTATTATGACTAATCTAAACAAATGCTGCCTAGTTTATACAATATCTCAATCCCTAAGTAGATTAACTGAAAATTTTATTATTTAACAGACAACTTCCCAGACTAATTTACTTGATGATTTACATATCATATTTTATTCAATACTATTAGTTGTGAGTTTAATTGTATAATTTCTTTTCCTACAAATGAGGAAAAAAGAGGTGGCAATCTTAGGCTATTAGGTACTCTACCATTTTGCGAAGGCCTCGCTTAATAATAAGCAGTAGCAATAAACACTTACTGACAGCCAAGTATCAGGCTCAAGCATCAAACATATTAATCTTCACAACAACCATATTAGGTAGGTATGATTGTTCCCATTTTGTTGATAAGAAAACTGAGGAACAGAAAGTGTAAGTAACTGGTCCAAGATCACAGAACTAGTACCATGGTGGACCTGAGATGCAAACTCAGGCCAACTAGATCCAGTACTTTACTGTACTCTCCCTCTGTATCAGTATAGAAATCAGAGAATGGGAAACCAGATGTGAGGTAAGTTAAAATAAAGGGATTGAGTTTAAATATTTAATTAGTTGGTAAAAAAGAAAACAGCTTCCAGTACTCAGTATAGAAAAGGTTGTTTTCCTTATACAAAGCAAGAGTTCTTACAGGGATTGAACCATTAATGTGGTCTTACCTGATATGTGTGGTAATTAATTTAGGTAACAGGGTCACAAACCAGCTATGAAAGGAGATGTCCTGTACTCACAGCATCCCAGGTATTTCTGTCTCACACAACACACTACTACGCTTTATTTAAATTATGTGTTTAGATATCTGTGTCATTCACTAGGCTGTAAGCCACTTAAGAATGGAGACCAAGTCTTAATATTAGAGTTTCAATACCTGATATCGCGCTTGGCATGTAGTAAATGCTCAATAAATGAAAACTGGTGGGGAAGGAGTGTTGTTCTTCTTCCCCAGAAAAATGTATTAACTCTGAATCATAAACTAATTAAACTGATATAGAAATATACTACCTTATCTGTTGAGAAAATCATTAGCTTTGAATTATAAAAAGATTTTTAGAGCATCCCAAAAAACTAACAACAAATTTTAGATAGCCACTACTTATAAGACACAAGGCACAAGGTACTGGCTGGCACTCTGTGCCATCAGCAGAAGCAGTATAGACTGTTTTCTTCCTTTCAATGACAGCAAGAAATGGCAGGACTGCTATGTGTCATTTTGCTGGTTCATTCATTACAGAGACACCCAGCTGAGATTATAAATCACAGCTAAAATCCAGTGAAGCATGGGTCCTGGAGTAAGACTGCTCCTGCCCAAAGGAACACCGTTTCTAACCAGCACAAAAGTGTTATCTGTAGGCCAAGTTCTGCTAAGGAGGGTCTCTACCAGCAGGGAGAGATTTTTGTCTAATTCATGTTAAGGTGTTACATGTGCTAGCAGTGGCTCTGTCTGAAAGAGTGAGAAAACTGATAAAAAGCTTTCTCTTCATCTCTAAGATAGTAATGGCAAAAAATGAGTGCTATATGAAGTCAGGAACAGGAAAGGCCACTATAAGAGCTCATGCGCACCAAGCATGTGAAAACTAAAGACAGGGTGGGGGGGCTTCCCTGGTGGCCCAGTGGTTGAGAGTCCGCCTGCCGATGCAGGGAGCGCGGGTTCGTGCCCCGATCCGGGAAGATCCCACGTGCCGCGGAGCGGCTGGGCCCCTGAGCCATGGCCGCTGAGCCCGCGCGTCCAGAGCCTGTGCTCCGCAACAAGAGAGGCCACAGCAGTGAGGGGCCCGCGTACCGCAAAAAAAAAAAGAAAAAAAGACAGGGTGGGGGGCTAAGAACAGCACCCTACAGGCTTATGGTTAATTTAAAGGCCTTATCACAATGGTTCTTAACTGGCAGTGTAAATTAGAATCACCCAGGAAGCTTTTTTCAACATATCCATGCATAAGGAAGGAACCTAAGCATACAAGCATGGAAGAAGTTCCAGAAAAGACTCTGACACGCTCCCCTGAGGTACAAAATCTCTACGGCCTGTTTAACCAGTGATGGTCAAACCAGTATTTTACGGGGTATCTGCTAATGTGGATTATAAACCCCTTGAAAATAGAGATCGGGTTATTCTCATATCCCCATCCTCCTTCACTCCTGCAGTTTGCCACTCAATAAATAATTAACAGTTATTAGGGACATTTTTCAAGAAAAGTAGAGGATAAGGAACCAACAACTAGATCTACCATCATCAATTATAAATCACATCTCAATTTCATGGTTAAAATGGGGGGTGAGTCTTAAAACTGATGTACTATGGTAATTCCCATTCTGCCACTAATTTGCCATAATGGCCTTGGAGAAATCACTAACCCTTTACTGAGCCTCATTTTTCTTACAATAAAATTAAGGAATTAAACTACATGACTTCTAAGGTCCTTTCCAGCTCTGAAAGGCTAACAATACAAACAATACCAAGTCTGTAGTGAAATGGCATTCAAAATATCAACTATGATCATCTAACTTGATTCCAATTGGAAAAAATCACAAGTAATGCTTTGTTTTCAGGTATTTTTACAATCATTACTCCTAGAAACTAAAAACTCATCCTGCAGAAGAAAAAAATTGTTAAATATACTTACCAGTAAAAGTTTAAGCATCAAATACTAAACATATAATTTAGAAAATCTACATATACTGTACCTTGACTTTAACAAGTCTTTTTGCTGTCTTGATCTTGGCTTCACAAAAGGCTCCTCTGTATTTAGCACTCACATCAGTGCCCACCGTCAAATAGGGAGGTTCATCAAGGGCCTAAAAATGCAAACAAATATAATTAGATTTAAACTTTCTAGTTCTTTACCAAAATCAGACCTCAGAATGGCAGATCTAATCCTGTTACAGCTATAAAAGTTGTAATAGATGAATGTATTGTTAACAAAAACAATCTATACAATACTCTAACTTAAAAATAAGTAAAATACATTTCATAAAGCCTATTTAAATGTAGTAAAATGTACATCTATAAAAGATAAAGGCATCCTTTTTCTCTATATAAAATACATATGATCCAAGTATATCATTCCATCCACCCCTCCATCTACTCATTCATTCAAAATTTTTTATTAAATGACCACTGAAAGAAAAGGCAGATCCTTAAAACTCAGTCTAAGAAATTTTCTTTTAATATTTAGGCTATATCTTGGCAGCCACTCAAATTCAGATTAGCTTTGTTACATCCTTATCTAGACAATGCTAAGGTAGAACAGCATAAAAGGGGTGGGGGAAACCCACATGCATTCAAACTACTGGTGAAAACTACATGAAGAAATCCAGTCTGAAAAATCTGAAGTAAAAAATCAGCCAAAATGTCTCAACTGCTTTGGCATGAGTTCACTGTTCACTTCCCGTCTACAATAAATATTATTTTAAGTTTCCTCACATGATTTAATTTTTAATAGTCCTAATCTAGCTGCTCTTTTTATAATCAGGTACTTTTCTGCACAGGATCTATATTTCTAAGGAGTTCTACTTACATTAATCAATTCTATAGCCAAAGAAAGATTATGTAAGTAACTTTTCCCAAAGTGTTTTACAAGAAATACTAATATTCCAAGATGCTCCACCAGAAAGAAAAAGAGTTGGGAGTTTGGGAAAATCAGTTCATTGAATGAATTCCTACTCTGCCTCATCATTTCCCAATCTATTTGTCCAAAGAACCTTTTTTATTTTTTAAAAATTTTAAATAGATTTTATTTTATTTATTTATTTATGGCTGCATTGGGTCTTCGTTGCTGCACGGAGGCTTTCTCTAGTTGCCGTGAGCGGGGTCTACTCTTCGCTATGGTACGCGGGCCTCTCATTGAGATGGCTTCTCCTGTCGCGGAGCACGGGCTCTAGGAGCGTGGGTTTCAGTAGCTGTGGCACGTGGGCTTTATCAGTTGTGGCTCGCAGGCTCTAGTGCACAGGCTCAGTAGTTGTGGCACACAGGCTTAGTTGCTCCGTGGCATGTGGAATCCTCCCGGACCAGGGATCAAACCCGTGTCCCCTGCATCAGCAGGCAGACTCCTAACCCCTGCGCCACCAAGGAAGCCCCCAAAGAACCTTTCTTAAATTAACATCTATTAACATCCTGCAGAAATTTCACAGACCATAAGGTGGAAAAATGCTGTTATACAGCAATAAATAATGAATATATCAATTTCATTTGGATCTTAAAATAAATTCATCCCTAATAGTTGTGGCTAATACACCTAGAAGAGATTTATCTCAAAAAAAAAATTCTAATGCTATAACAAAAGTGACCATAAATATGTCAAACAATTTTAATCACTTTTTGAAAGGTGGGGAGGTATCACAAACCAAAACAAGGGTGCTACAACTAGAAATATCAGGTCACCCTCCTTAATGGCCATTTGCCTCACATTCTATGTATTTCATGAACAATATTAAAAAAAAAAACCTCAAAACATATCAAGTATATGTTTTTTAAATCTACTTAGGAAAATGCCTGTATTTCAATTTATTTATGCCATAACAGAAGTGTAACCTCATAGAAAGATAATCATTTCTGCATTATTACTTTTAAAATCTGTTGATATAACTACGATTTGATAACTTTGTACTGCTCTTGCACCTAAAGTTAATAAATGCATTTCTACTTTACAAATTAGCCCTCTTAAAATATCATCTTCCCAGACAAAATTTTGAATAAGTTCCAGACAAGCTAGTGGCTTTATTTTAGCAAGAATATGAAAGGGACTCACAGCACTTCACCCAGAAATTTTAGGAAAATTTCCAAAAGATATCAATCCACTCTGTGGTTCAATTGATATTGTGTGTTACTGCTAGACAAGCCCAAATGGAGGGGCACTCTTCATGACCATAAGGTTCATTACTCTCCCACAACTTGCAACCTCTCACATTAACACTTCCTGCCTTACTAGCCAGTAAAATTCTGAAATGTAGAACAAGAAATTCTGAAATGTAGAAGAGAAAAAGAGATCATCTAAAAGTGCATGTTTGTGCCTACTCAGGAACAAATAAATATTTAAGAAGTGATAAGCTTTTTAGGTACTTTTATTATAGAGAATTTTGAACCAAAAAGGAACGGGGGGAATAGGATAGTAATATATTTAGGCTACTAGTATACAGAAACCCATTTATGTATTCTTTTCATTAATATTCAATATCAAACACTGGCAACATTCCAACCCCAGCAAACTATAAACATGCTTAATGAACAGACTTATTCATCTTGAATTTGAGAAAGGGAACTTTTCCCCCAAAACTAAGCCCATCCTACATCCTTACTAACATGAAAATCCATGTTGACAGAAAAGAGTAATAATTAGCTCAAATATCATGAGGGCAAATTATTATTTTTGAAGGGTAATATTTTCCTTCCTTCAAGCTAGAACAAATGAAGAGGAATCAGCAAGGTACATAAAGAAAACGTCTGTTACAAAAATACTTGCAAAGGGAAGCCAAAGTCTAACAAAAACCTGCTAAATACATTGTTAGAGCAGGGTTAATTTCTCAAAAAGAGCATAGGAAAAGCAAAGGTCTATGTTCTGATGTTAATTTCTGCCTGTATTTTTTTTTTTTTGTATCATCTTAGGTAAGTTATTTTTCTGTCCCTAATTTCTCATCATTAGATGAATAAAATAATCTGAATTCTGTATACATTTGTTTAACATGCCTATGTTAAAGGACTAAGGTTATTACAAAGATGGTCAGAATAGGATACTCTGAGACACGTAATTGTCTAGAAGTGAAACTATGCTAACCAAAGTATGAATTTCTAAAGAAAAAACAAATGAAACTCACAACCTACATGGTCATATTTGTGTATGTAATTTTAGCAGACCATAAATTATCACTCTATCATTAGTGTAACGTGAGACTAATATAGCACAGTTTTTGAAAGCAAAAGACAAGGTCCTAATCCCAGCTCTATTCCTATCCTAACTACATGAGTCTTTATAGGCTACTGAACCTCCCTAAACTTGTTTCCACTACAGGAAAATGGGGCCAGTATTAGAAAGTACTCAGTTATGACGCCAGAAGTATTTAACTATTCATAATTACTATTATGAAACACTGAGTTGGGCAAATAAGTCATTAAACCAATGTAAATTCAGATCTGGCACCTCCTCCTTTTTTCCTTTTTAAAATGGGAAAGGCAAAACCTCATTTTAAATGATTGCTCACCATAAGTCAGTGTAAAGAGAAAGTTAAACCACTGTTCTCACTTTTTCAACTAATGTCAATACTCCTCAGAATACAATATTTTTAGCATTAAATCTAATGAGAACATAATACAGGATAATTGGTACTATGTATATGTCTTTAAAGTATTATATTTTTTCTACTTCTAGAAATGCAGAAATAAAAATATATACGTTATACTATACATATAGAAAAAACATACATATTAAAGATAAAAACAACTGTTAAAGAGGGATTAAGCTATGAGAAAGGGAGTGGAAAGGAGGGGTATGTATATAAAAACATTTTATCCAAAGTATGTCTTCCTGTTTTTTTCCTAAAAAAAAAGTTCCTTTTTTGTTTTTTACAATTGGCATGTAGCCTTTGCTCTTTAAAATGTATACTAAGGACCATTTCAAACTTATAAAAAAGAAGACAGAACTGTACAGTAACTCCCCTATATACTCATAATGTGACTCCCACAGTTATCAACTCAATTGCAATACTCAAAGTATTATAATCTGTAGTGACTGGGATTATGGGTTATTTTTTTTTATTTTATTTTATTTTTAACAACTGTTAATCTTTTAGTAGACACAGCTTTCCAAGTTTTTTCTGTACATGGATCACTAGGTAAGTATCTTTGTAGTTTTACAAAAATGGACTGATGCCATATATATGGTTCTGAAAACTGGTTTTTTAAACATTTTACAATGCACCATAAACATTTTTCCATGCAATGGATGAAAATCTGCTACTGAAACACACAGGGCTGCAGTTGGATAAAGAGAGTGACACCTAAAGCATAGTATTAGCATAAGGTTAAATAAAGCATTGGGCCTTGCAAATGCCTGCCAGGGGCACTACACAAAAGGAATGTCTTCAAAGCCCCTTTGTGGGGCCCTGCAGCCACCCCTGAGTTCCCTTGGGCCCCTCAGGTGGAAGGGGTCCTGTAAACTTTTTTGCATCCACATAAACCCCCCCAATTTCTGTCTGGTTTTCTTCACCTCATCCTCCACCCTGACCATCTCGTCAGATTCTCTTATCACCTCTTCATTGCTCAAATGCATATCGTGTATGGCCTCCTTGTATTCCTCGAGACACTGAGCCAGCCCCTTGTTGGTTTTTCTTTTGGCCTTCCTGGGTACATCATCCTCAGCTGGGCGCTTTCCTGCAGCCCTTGGTTCGCTGGCTGGCTTTTCTTCTTTTGGCTTTCCCTCACTCACTGGCTTTCCCTCACTCACTGGCTTTCTCTCACTCTGGTTTTCCTTCTTTTGGTGTGCCCTCACTCACTGGCTTTCCTTCTTTTGGCTTTGCCTCACTCTCTGGCTTTTCCTTATCCTTTAGTACTTCCTCATCTTCTGTCTTTCCCTTGAGCTCTGTCCTTCCCTTGTTTTCTAACTTTTCCTGGTCTTCCGCAGTACAAGCTACTCCTGGTTTTCCCGCATCCAGTGACTGTACTTTGTTTTCCATCTTGCCTTGGTTCTCAGGCTTTCCTTCATTTTCACTGCAGTTTTTCCATGTTGAGTGTCCCCTCCTTTTCTGTCCTGCGGGTATTCTGGACAGGTTCCTCCTCTTTCTCTAGCCCAGTAGAGCACTGGGAACAACAGACACGTATACCTGAAAGAACCTGGAGCAACAATTAGGGGCTCCCAGACGGCTCCAGGTCCGACAGCAGGGTCTATGGGTTATTTTGAACGTTCGTATTAATACTTGTCTATATTCTCCAGTGCACTTGGAATGACTATACTAATGAGTCAGTATAATACAGTAATTAAGAGCACAGGCTCTTGAATCAGATGCTTAGGTTCAAATCTACTACTTAGTAGCCAGATGACCTTGCCTCTAGATATAATAAATAGTGACTATCTCACAGGGATGAAGACTGAAACGCTTGCTACATGTAAAGTGCTTATTAGAACAGACCCCGGCATACAATACCAAATAAAGGCTGTTATTATTACTCAAAAATCTGGGGTACAATTGTGAGTTTAAAAAAAATTTGAGGGCTTCCCTGGTGGCGCAGTGGTTGAGAGTCCGCCTGCCGATGCAGGGGACACGGGTTCGTGCCCCGGTCCAGGAAGATCCCACATGCTGTGGAGCGGCTAGGCCCGTGAGCCATGGCCGCTGAGCCTGCACGTCTGGAGCCTGTGCTCCGCAACGGACAAGGCCACAACAGTGAGAGGCCCGCGTACCGCAAAACAAAAAAAAAAATCTGAGTCCTACACCAAAGAGATCCCACATAAACAGAACAGATGCCAGAATAATTGTGTATATGGGGGGAGGGGTGTTTAAAATATTATCCCCCTATTCAATTCAGAAATGAAGTAATCAAGTTGAATTCTAGTAGCAAGAGAGGTAAAGTGTTTGTGGGGATGCTCCATAAAGTCTATCACAGTCTTTTAGTGTGGCAGAAAGATAAAATCAAGACTATACACACCTATTCTGAGGCTACTGTACTTTGATCCAATGCAGAGATATACGAAGAATCATGCCAGCAGGTTTACCAAGATTCCTTTGACCAACACCAACCCTGTTAGGTGTATGTACATGTATATCACCAGGGGAAAAAAAACAAAACAAAACTCTTACCTTCTCTTTTTGTTCTGCTTTTCTGATTTTGGTCAAAAATACAGACCATCTCAGAGGCTAAAATAAAATGTTTTTATATAGCACCTCCATGCCAAAAAAGAAATTAAACTACTATATTACCATCCCTTTGTTTAGCAAACGTAACAGTTTTCCAGTTGTCAAGGCAACAATTACCTCATACTTATCCCAGCATTGCTTAAACATTTATTTTTCTAGTCAATCTACCAAATGTCCTAACTGGCACCTAAAAACCATTGAATTCCATGGAAACACTAAAAGCATAAGCAATTTTTAAATTAGATATTGGTGGATAATAATCCTTCAAGAAGCCAAAATGCCATGGAAATATATAAGCACCCAAATATACAAGTGTCAGAAAGATAACAGTTGAATCAAGGCTCCAAACGGCTAATGTTGACACTCAGAAATATTCAGTTATTCAAGATCTATTTTGTAAAAAGCAAAACAGGCTAGATGACATTTTATTGAGGTAGGTTTTTAAAAACAGTAAGCATTCAAATTGGTTACTAAGGCAGTGCCAATGCAGCCAAGAGAACCAGAACGCAAGATATTAAATCTGATACTAAAATCCTCACTAAATAACACACAGTGTGACAATAAATCTATGAAAACAATCTTTTTGTTTATGACAATCCCAAGGAGGCATTAAAACAATAATGCGGATAATTCCAACAGATGAATGAAAGAAAAATGCATCTATATACCAAGGGTACGTCATTTTAAAATAAGCTTAAAACTAAAATACATAATTTTTCAGGACATACCAAAAAACGAGTACATTGAGGAAATAAAGAAAACTGTGCAATCTAACTGTAAAATCTTCTCTGGAGCCATTCCCTCTCCACCTTTTCATGTCGCTTTAAGGACATGGGGTAGTGAGGGGTCGGTACTGGCGACAGGAGGTAAGGGACAGATGCTGAGTATGCAAGGTGGCGAGGAGGAGGCTGGGGGAGCCACGTGGAAGTGCAGGCAGGCTCTGTGGCTGAGAACGTTCTGGGAGCTAAGCAGGGACAGAGGAAATGAGCAGCAGGGTTGGAAGATCTGTTACAGTGGCCAAGTAAGTAAACTGAATGATCAAGTAAGTAAATATACTGAGGATAGTTGGGGCCATTTTTCTCACTGACAAAGAAATTTAAAAGGAAGGGGCAAGGCTAAAAAGAAGTCTAAGGTATTGGAATGGAATTAGAAATATGAATTCATGGTTGTATTACATATATACAACACAGATATTATATATATACATATGTATTATATATACACACACACAGAAAAATGAACACGTAGTTATAGATGTATATGTGTATATGCATATATATTTGTGTGTCTGTGTGTGTGCATATATACATCCATATATTTTCCTAACTCTGTCCACTAAGAACAACTGACAGCTCAACTCTGACTACTCTTACTTTTTTGATTTTCAGGCTCCCCAAGTGGCAAACAAGAGCCACTCTACCACTTCCCTGGTGGCATTTCATTCCTCTGACATGGAAACAGAATCAATGTGTTACATGAAAATGTCAGAGTTGAAAAACAAAAAAAAAACAAAAAGCATATCAATGGCATATATCCTGATTTCTAAAACCCATCCTACATTAAAAGGAACCAGGAATCCTTGCAGAAATGGTTAATTTCAAAGTTGGGCAGGGAAAGTACAAGAAGATGTAAAATACCTTGTGCCAGAAAGTAAGGAAATGCTCAAAAAATAATGCAGACACTTCAAAGGGAAGTGAAGGGCTACTACTGGCCAAACAGGGGGAAAGTTTGAGCACCAAAAAAAACATTGGTTGTCCTGTTATCCTGTTAGGGATGCATGTGTATGTCAAAACTGAATGATTCAAGATGTGTGTATTCTACTGTAATTTATATAATAAATTATATAATTTATATAATAAATTATAACCCATTCAGTAAAACTCGCATCCCTGAGTCCATATTGACAAACACATGAATGAATGATGAATAAATAAATAAATGCAGAAAAAGGAAAATGCAGAAGAAAGCTCTTCCTTACAATAAAACGTTAATAAATATAGCAGGAA
>NW_006779738.1:2328605-2340594 GCF_000442215.2 Lipotes vexillifer | reverse complement strand
GAATGATGGAAACAGAGAATCATCTTTCGGCAACCATCATGAAGGTGACTGATTTCACAGAGTTCTCAACAGATCCTAAACTGATGAGTGAAGGTTTGATGAAGAACAGGATACTGGTATATTCCTGGAATACTATTCAATTATCAGTGGTGGAATGACATGATGCACTGAGGACAAAAGCACATCGTTTTTGTGGTATACCTGGCAAGAATAACTGACGATGAGAAAAATTCGATCTACAGAATTTAAGGTGTGTATTTCTTAAAACTCTAAAGGACATGAAATACAGGGAAAACTGGGAGTTTCAAACTGAAGCAGTCTGAAGAGACGTGATAATCAAATGCAATGTGTATTCCTGGATTGAGCATAGGTCAGAAAGGAAAAAGAGACATTAGGAGAGTTGGTGAAATTTAAAAGGGGCCTGAGAATAGGATGGTAGTATCATACCAATGCTGATTTCCTGATTTAGACGGGTGAATGCAGAATAGGTAGAATAGTGTCCTTTTTTGTTGGGGATTTACATCCCGGAGTATTTAGGGATGACAGGACATCGTGTCTTCAGCTTGCTCTCAAAAAGTCTGAAGATAATAAGAACGGATACAAATATCTGCATACATACATAGATTATATGAATTCTTTGTACTGTAAATTTGAAATTACATGAAAATAATTTTTAAATAGTGTATATTTATTGGGCATGTGCATATTTTTCCTATGAATTGCTCATTTATGTTCTTTACCTGTCTGAGCTACTAATTTTTTTTAAACTGGATTATAAAAGTTCTTGCATATTAAAAAAAAAAGAAATCAACCCTTTCCCCCAAACACAAAAATCTTCTCTGGATGGTACATATATTTCTTAGTTTTCTTCCTAAAATTTAAGTCACTTTGGGGGATGGAACTACAAATTATTTATAAGTAAATTTTAGACCCACATCTATTAACCAGAGAGATACCTACATATTCACAGAGGAGTGTCTGCATATTCCTGGAAACTTAAATAACTCACAAAAGACATTTTAACTAGAATGTTCATCATCAGCAAAAAGGTAAGAGAGAAGTATATTGGGAAAGACATTTATTAAGTGCCTCCTCTATTTAAAACATTATTCTATGTGCCAAAAAAGCAAAGGCACTTTTAACACAAAGGTAGCCAATTTATTTTGCCCTCAAAAGAGGTTAAACTTATTTGTAATCTTGCTAGTGAGATCAGAAAACCTTATTCAAGGGACTTCCCTGGTGGCGCAGTGGTTAAGAACCTGCCTGCCAATGCAGGGGACCCGGGTTCGAGCCCTGGTCTGGGAAGATCCCACATGCCACGGAGCAACTAAGCCCGTGTGCCACAACTACTGAAGCCCGTGCGCCATAACTACTGAAGCCCGCACGCCTAGAGCCCATGCTCTGCAACAAGAGAAGCCACTGCAATGAGAAGCCTGTGCACTGCAATGAAGAGTACCCCCCGCTCGCCGCAACTAGAGAAAACCTGAGCGCGGCAACAAAGACCCAACACAGCCAAAATTAAATAAATAAATAAATAAATAAATTTTTTTTAAAAAAACCTTATTCAAATGAATCTGCATTAGCGTAACATCATTCTCAGAACATACCTTGCTTATTTATAATATTTAAACTTTAATAATCTGGAAATTAGTGGTGCAGCCAGTTCAAAAATCAGAAGCACAAAGAAAAACCATCAACTGGCATTGTTATGATTTATATCTGGCCATGCGGACTTGCGGTTTGTGTCTTGGTTCACTGGCTCTCCGGATACAAACCATCTCCTATTTGTTACATATTTCAGAATGGCTGTTGTCTACTTGAACTGCTCAATATACAAATTTGCACAATCTCTGGCTTCGGAACCAGAGAGACTGCAATTCATGTACTTAATAACTATCTGTCTTTGAGTATGTCACCCCACCAGTTTGGTTTTTGGCTTCTTCTCTGTAGACTGATCTTGCAGGATGCTTGCAAGTTTTAAATTAAATTAGGTAGCATATTTAGAATCTTTAGGAGACTGACAGGTCCTGAGTAAACACTTGGCAAACATTAGATTAAACCACATGAAATTGCTATTTTTCATAAATCAAAAAAAGGTCAAATATTGGCAATTTTATATTCGGTTCAATCTCATACTGATTTTCTCCATTTCTTTCAAGCAGCTGGGAAACAACAGACCAACACCCAAGAAAACATCAAAGTCCTGTTCCACAATCTGCTCAGACTCTGCTCCTGCTCTATCGCCCATGAGCAAGACACAGCTCTGCACCACCAATCACTCTGTAGCTCACAGGACTCCACCTATGTATATTTCCTCCTGTGGCCAGAGGACTAGGCCTCACACAGAGATCTGGACCCCTTATACCACTAACGTAGCTATGGCTATTTTCCCACTTGATGGCTGTGTGGGCCACCAACCAAGCTTTTGTTCAGTTTTATATTCTCAAGAATATGACCTTGGGAATTCCCTGGCAGTCCAGTGGTTGGGGCTCCACGCTTTCACAAGCTGTGTCACCAAAAAGAAAAAAAAAGAAAATGACCTTGAAAGAAGCCATCAAAAGGAAACAGTAACCTCCAATAGTTTAAAACTCTATCCATTCTTTGTCTAGTGACCAAAAGAAATTGACCCATGGAATACTTAGGTAATAAATATTCTAAGTCACAGAATTCACTCTAATTTCAGAGCCCTCATGTATTAACCCCTTTGGTAACCAATGCTACAATACTCATTGCCATGATATATACTGGCTTTGCTTGTCCCAAATGGATACAATCATTCTGTAAAGGTGAAAGTTTCACACGGCATTTCAGTGATTTGTATCTGTCTTCTCTCCTGGATTGAGCAGCTTAAGGCAGAAATAGCATCTTATTTATCTTTGGATGTCCTGGTCTTAGAATTGCACCTACATATAGGAGGAATTCAGGAATCATTTATTGAACCAAAAAACTCAGGCATTAGTTAAGCCCTGCTAAATGATATTTCTCTTAAGATAAAAGTTATTTATATTTCAAAAACACCTTATATTGGGAGGCATCTTATATATTGAGAATTCAAAAGCATGAGCTCTGGAATCAGAGTATCTGGGTTCAAACGCCACGTCTGTAACATACTAGCTAGGTGACCTTTGGGACATGGTCTTTAACTTCTCTGAGCCTAGCTTCACATTTTTAAAGTGGGGTTGATAACAGTAATATAATAAACATATAATATGTATTTATATATATCATAAATATATAATATAAACATATAATAAAGTTGTGACCTTGTTATACATAAAATGTCATATGCTGATAAATCTAAAATGTGCTTTATAACTTCTCAGATGACCAAATTTTTACAGTGAAAAAAAGTCCACATAGTTTCATAAAGAATAAGTTGTGACAAGCACCCACTACTAGATTATTTCTCTTAACAAAGAGCTATGTTCCGGCAATACACTTTGCTGACAAGAAGTGGACTATACAGATCGCCAGCCATCTATCTGATCCAAACTGTGCCAAAACGGTTCTTTCTCCTAAAAATTCAAAGCTGAAATGCTAATCAAATTGTTAGTAGAGCAAGGTGATACAGCCTGTGTTAGCCATTTTCTGGCATGCGTAGTGAGAAGGAGAGAAAACCGGTCTATAACGAGAGAGAGGAAGAGCGATAAAAAGAAAAGAACAGACATGCACAGAAAAAAAGGGACACATGTGAGACTGTGTCCTTTGAGTAACTGAGAGAACCGCTAGCCTTAGTTCCTGTTAGCTTTCCAAAACTTAAATCTCTCCTCAAACCTGACTGGACTTTCTGCTCGTGGGTATTCAGTATCCATAAAGTAAATTCTCTTTTCTGCTTTCAATAATCTGAGGTGGTTTCTATTACCTGTAACCAAAAGAGCCTTAATTAAAACCCATCAGAAACGTATCTAAGAAGACATAAAATGTAATTGCAATTCTACAAACATTTACTGAACATCCACAATGTCCTGGGATATTTAGGACTTAGATCCTATTTATACAAATATTAAACCAATTCCAGTTTAAAATTTTAAGCTAAATTGTCACAATATACAAAATCCTAGAAGATCAATAAGGAATAATGAAATATGGACCTACAAAGTAAAAAAACAGATTTCTTATGGCAATTCAAACTTTATTATTTAATACAGAAATATTTGTAATGAATGTTTAAGATGTGAAAGAAACATCATAATAAAGCATTCTTGAGATTACTGCCAACTGTAAAACTCCCAACACCACTGACCCTGCTTCTTCCACAGAGGAAACCATTATTCTGTACATTTTGGTTACCCTTCCCATGGAAAAACCAGGTTTTTAAAAAAGCTATTCAAGGTCATCAGGTCACTATTACAGCATTAGTAGCATCAGAAGACAGCAGTAAAAAAACCACCTTTGGTTCTCAATTTTTAAAATCAACTTATAAGCCTTTACTATATAGGTCTGGCCCTACACTCTTATCAGCTTATTAAAAATATATTTATACTTTAAAAAGTTTCTGTTTTCAACAGACTTTTCTCCTTTTTCCACTCATATTTTTCAAAACTTAGAAGTATCTTACCAAATTAGAAGAAAAAAAATAGAGCATTAACCAGGAAGAAAGCAGGAATAGGAAATTCCCTGGCAGTCCAACAGTTAGGACTGGGTGCTTTCACTGTCAGGGACCCGGTTTGATCCCTGGTCGGGGAGGTAAGTTCCCGCAAGCCTGGAGGCACAGCCCAAAAGAAAAAAAAAAAAAAGCAGGAATAATAACTGTTCAATAAAATACTAAGTGAATGAATGAATCAATCAATCAATCAAACCAAATCAAAAGTGGCTCAGTGCCCAGAATATACAAAAAGACAAAATAGTTTTCCTGTCTTCAAAAAGTCATTATCCAGTTGAAGAAAATGAGCAAACAAAACCAAATCAATGTTTAAAGATAAAAGAACTTTCCCCCAAGAAGTTCAAATTAATCTATTTATTTATTCACTTACTTGTTTTTTTTATATTCCATTTATAAGTGATAATATGCAGTATTTGTCTTTGTCTGGCTTATCTGATTTAGCATAATGCCCTCCAATGCCCTCCAAGTTCAGCCATGTTGTCAAAAAGAATTTTTTTTAAAGTAATTCTTCAAGGTCTGTGACACTGAGAACACTTAATTGGACACATTTAATACTGTATATTCCAGCTAGCATGATTTGGATTGGGGCTGGGGAGTTGCCAAAGCCTTTATAATTAAAATCTCAGAAACCACAAAACTAATTTGATCCACAATTCTTAAAGATTGCAATACGAAAAAATTAACGCCTAGTCTATTAATCTACTAACTATTCTTTTCTTACTGAACTGAATACTTATTGAATAATTTATCTAAGTTCTTGTTAACCATAGTATATATATTTCATTATAATACAAAGTTAGATACTTGAAACTGCTCTAGGAAAACAGTAAATTTAAAGAATGAAATCATAATAATATATGGTCCTTGCCTCCTATGGAGTCCCAATTTGTATTATAACTATCACTAAAACTGGAAAGAACCTTCCAATACATCTCATCAAAAGAATTCTTTTATTACAGGTTATTAGTCTACAACACAAGATAAACAATGATATTAACATAAGTGAGACTTTTAAAATACCTTATATTTAATGTGTGACTATTTTAGGGATTTTTTTGTTTTGTTTTGGGTCTTTCTCCTGATCATCATCCCAGCATCTTTCAAGTTTTTAATGGCGGCATCAAATGGCTTTACTTGGTTGGCTACTTCTGCCATGTAGCACCTAGAGAAACAATTTTCTCTAGGTGTAGAGAAATAGGTGTAGAGATATATACTTAGGTCAAAACTGTATCTCCTGCCTCTCCACATGCACCTAGTCTTACTACTAGATCACACTGGTAGTCTTCTGGGTCACCAGAAGTTATCATTACACTAGAGCCAATATCCAATAGTTCCTCCCACGTTTTAAGAAATGAGTATTTCTCCTTCCCCACAGCACAGCTATTTAAAGTAAATGAACACGAGGTATCATTAGTGAAGGCAGGTAGAAGGGGGTCACACTACATACAGGGATATATACAACAGGCCCTCCAGCATACTCGATCTTGCCTTTTTTCAATGGGCTCTGAGGCTCTTGCCTTCTTTCAACAGACTCAGTCTCAAGGATATATATAACAGGATAGCTTACATCAGATTTTCATTATTAAACCTGGATTTTTAAAAAATCTATACCAAGCGACTTACTAGGTTGCTTATCAACCTAGGGATCCCAGGTAGATCAGAACATTCTCAGAATTTCATTATCAAACCCACCTTGCCATCTTTTATGATGACCATGCCCACCTTGCCACCAGCTATAAACTCTGCCAACTTATGATTCTCTGACTCCACTGAAGTCATGAAACATATTTCAATGGCATTCCCTTCCATAAAGCAGTCCCAGCTGGAAAGAAAAGCCAATAAAGACCTTAAATTCTAGCATTTCCCTTGCTAATCCATTTTCCCCAAGAAAATATTAAAGAGAGAATCCACTGGACTGTGATTATCCCGGTGACATGATAAATTCCAAGTGGTGTAGGGAAGATTCACTGAGCACACAAAATATAAGAAGTCTTTTATTTCCCTTAAAAAGATGGACTTCCCTGGTGGCGCAGTGGTTAAGAATCTGCCTGCCAGTGCAAGGGTCATGGGTTCGAGCCCTGGTTTGGGAAGATCCCACATGCCACGGAGCAACTAAGCCCGTGCGCCGCAACTACTGAGCCTGCGCTCTGGAGCCTGCGAGCCACAACTACTGAGCCCACGTGCCACAACTACAGAAGCCCGCACGCCATCTTCAAGGTCTGTGACACTGAGAACACTTAATTGGACACATTTAATACTGTATATTCCAGCTAGCATGATTTGGATTGGGGCTGGGGAGTTGCCAAAGCCTTTATAATTAAAATCTCAGAAACCACAAAACTAATTTGATCCACAATTCTTAAAGATTGCAATACGAAAAAATTAACGCCTAGTCTATTAATCTACTAACTATTCTTTTCTTACTGAACTGAATACTTATTGAATAATTTATCTAAGTTCTTGTTAACCATAGTATATATATTTCATTATAATACAAAGTTAGATACTTGAAACTGCTCTAGGAAAACAGTAAATTTAAAGAATGAAATCATAATAATATATGGTCCTTGCCTCCTATGGAGTCCCAATTTGTATTATAACTATCACTAAAACTGGAAAGAACCTTCCAATACATCTCATCAAAAGAATTCTTTTATTACAGGTTATTAGTCTACAACACAAGATAAACAATGATATTAACATAAGTGAGACTTTTAAAATACCTTATATTTAATGTGTGACTATTTTAGGGATTTTTTTGTTTTGTTTTGGGTCTTTCTCCTGATCATCATCCCAGCATCTTTCAAGTTTTTAATGGCGGCATCAAATGGCTTTACTTGGTTGGCTACTTCTGCCATGTAGCACCTAGAGAAACAATTTTCTCTAGGTGTAGAGAAATAGGTGTAGAGATATATACTTAGGTCAAAACTGTATCTCCTGCCTCTCCACATGCACCTAGTCTTACTACTAGATCACACTGGTAGTCTTCTGGGTCACCAGAAGTTATCATTACACTAGAGCCAATATCCAATAGTTCCTCCCACGTTTTAAGAAATGAGTATTTCTCCTTCCCCACAGCACAGCTATTTAAAGTAAATGAACACGAGGTATCATTAGTGAAGGCAGGTAGAAGGGGGTCACACTACATACAGGGATATATACAACAGGCCCTCCAGCATACTCGATCTTGCCTTTTTTCAATGGGCTCTGAGGCTCTTGCCTTCTTTCAACAGACTCAGTCTCAAGGATATATATAACAGGATAGCTTACATCAGATTTTCATTATTAAACCTGGATTTTTAAAAAATCTATACCAAGCGACTTACTAGGTTGCTTATCAACCTAGGGATCCCAGGTAGATCAGAACATTCTCAGAATTTCATTATCAAACCCACCTTGCCATCTTTTATGATGACCATGCCCACCTTGCCACCAGCTATAAACTCTGCCAACTTATGATTCTCTGACTCCACTGAAGTCATGAAACATATTTCAATGGCATTCCCTTCCATAAAGCAGTCCCAGCTGGAAAGAAAAGCCAATAAAGACCTTAAATTCTAGCATTTCCCTTGCTAATCCATTTTCCCCAAGAAAATATTAAAGAGAGAATCCACTGGACTGTGATTATCCCGGTGACATGATAAATTCCAAGTGGTGGAGGGAAGATTCACTGAGCACACAAAATATAAGAAGTCTTTTATTTCCCTTAAAAAGATGGACTTCCCTGGTGGCGCAGTGGTTAAGAATCTGCCTGCCAGTGCAAGGGTCATGGGTTCGAGCCCTGGTTTGGGAAGATCCCACATGCCACGGAGCAACTAAGCCCGTGCGCCGCAACTACTGAGCCTGCGCTCTGGAGCCTGCGAGCCACAACTACTGAGCCCACGTGCCACAACTACAGAAGCCCGCACGCCAAGAGCCCATGCTCCGCAACAAGAGAAGCCACCGCAATGAGAAGCCCGTGCACTGCAACGAAGAGTAGCTCCCGCTCGCCGCAACTAGAGAAAGCCCGTGTGCAGCAACAAAGACCCAACGCAGCCAAAAACAAATTTAATTAATTAATTTTAAAAAATAATAAAGTAGGCTTTTCTAATACCATTTCTTATGTTGATATACATGAGCCTGTGTGTCCTATGAATGTCCTGAGAGAAAAGTAGCAGGTGCACAACACACAGTTGACAATAGTGTCATCACCTGTTCACTCACTTTCAGCATATTGTGTTAGGTGTGCTCACACATGTAAATTCTACAGATTACATTATGCTTGTTTACATGAATTTGTGGATTATGTTATAAACTAGAAAAGAGGTTTTTAAAGTGTGTCCCCAGGAACAACGGCATCAACATCACCTGGGAACTTGTTAGAAATTCAAATTCTCAGGCCCCACTCCAGGCATCCTGAATTATAAACTCTGGGGGAGGGAATCAGCAATCTGTGTTTTACCAAGTCTTCCAGAGAACTCTGATGCACCCCACAATTTGAAAACCAATGACCTAGAGGTTACTTCTCTAGGAACCTGTAACAGATATATTCAGCAACTTAACAGACTCTCTGCTTGGTTTCCTAACCAATATAGTATGGGGTATTATGGTAGGAACAGCCAAAGTAAAAGCAATTTGGGGAATTATGGCTACCATTTAAAGACCTGAGAGATGACAGAATGGTGATTATGAAAAAAATACATAACATACATACAGAATGAAATAATGCAATGAAAGCAAACTCATTTAAAATAATATAATATCGGGACTTCCCTGGTGGTCCAGAGGTTAAGACTCCACACTTTCAATGCAGGGGGTGCAGGTTCGATCCTGGTCAGGGAACTAAGATTCTATATGCCGCGTGGCACAGCCAAAAAATTTTTAAATAAAAATAAATAAATAAATAAAAATAATATAATATAGAAAAGTGGCTTAAAAAGGTTCTAGCAAAGAAATCAGAATCTGAGATTAAACTATCAATACAAAAAGTAAAAACTAAGAAAAGTGAAAGCTAAAACTTCTCTACAGAAAAGAGTTATTAATACAGCAGGCCTGACTGCTATTTTTGGCCTACTTGCAAGGTTGGCCCTTGGATGGCATCTGGGAAGTTATGGGAACTTGAATTTCGGGAGGGTTCCCACAATTAATTGGTAAGAGTGGCTCACTGCGCCTAAACTGTATATACAAATAATACAGTTTATGCTGAACATCCGCTTTGATTCCCAGAGTTGAGAATTTGGGTATGTGCCCGTTGTGGGGCTTCTATGTGACTAGCCCCCAGTAAAAACCCTGGGTGCTGTGTCTCTAACAAGCTTGCCTGTTGGCAACAGTTGCGAAGTGTTGTCACAATTCATTTCTAGAAGAATTAAGCATGCCCTGTGTGACTACTGAGCAAAGACTCTGGAAGTTTGCACCTGGTTTCCCCAAGACTTCACCCCAAGCATCTTTTCCTTTTGCTGATTACGCTTGGTATCCTTTTTGCTGTAAAAAGGCACAGCCTAAGTGCAACTATACACCGAGTCCTGCGAGTTCTCTCAGCCAATTACCAAACCTGGGGGGGGGGGCCTTAAGGACTCCTGACACACTCTCTTACTTCAAACATGAGCTCTTTGACAGCCACATAAAAGGGTTAAAAACACCGACAAGCCCACCAAATCTGACGTTTATACTATTCTTACCTGATCCATTAATAAAAGAAAAGATTTTAATATTATTTAATTTCCGTTTTCTTATTCTTTTTAACATATCTAGTAAGTGTAACTTGAATTACATGCTCAGTCCTTGGCCAGTAAAAGGCGGGGCATCTATACTGACAGTCCATTAAGGGAAAGTGGTATGCTGTGGCCAAATGAAGGATGACCACTAAAATCACGCTCTTCGGCAAACACAAAATTTACTTCAAGAATATTGGGAAAGCACCTCAAGGAGGGCAGTCGTGACCTCTCAAAGTTCAAACTAAGTTACAAAAAGCCCTGAGTAACTTCTAGTTGTTGGTTTATATGTTAAGACATAAAAACAGAAAAAAACAAAGTGGTTTCAAACGTGAGCCCAAAATAAAAAGTCACAAACTCTACAGGTTGAAGGGATGACTTGCCATCATACTACTTCTCACCAAGGCAACTCTACACAGCATGCCACCAGGTGAGCAGCGTTATTATTTAACTCAGTGGTCGGCAACTCTAGGGAGGCTGCGTAATATCTAACAAAAATCTATTCTTTATACCATTTACAAGACCAAGGAGAAATGCTAGAAATATTAGAGATAGACAAATGAAGAGAAAGTAATGTATTACTAATCCTGTTAGGTATCAATATTATCAATAATGGAATAATTTTCAGGCACCAAAATGGTCTTTAAAACTTTCCTATTTGGGGTAAAATACTGGCCTAGGGATATATACCATGATTCAGGAAAGTGGGGAATCTAGTATGGAATAAAGACAAATATTGAAATACTAGAATTTAGTGGCATATTTGGAGGAATTAAAATCATCAAAAACACAATCACTATGTAAAGCATAATGGTGCCTAATAATGGTCGGCCCTTAACACTGCGACATCATATGAAACTGTTTACAGCCTTGACTTTACCTATTCATATCCTCAACAGATGAAGTTTGTTACATGGTCTAGTAAACCCAAGACCTTACTTTAGCACTGCACTGATTTTATCCCTCACGGCTGCCTCTAATTCATAGAAGGTAATATTTTCCTCTAGATTACTCCAGAGAACACAACCAGCTAAAGGCAACCTTCTGTTTGGTAGACTTTGGGATAACAGTTTGTAAATTTAGTCAATACAAAAATTAGTTCCATGGGTGTGTCAGACTTTGGAAGCACAAGTAGGTGAACCCAGGTGCAGTGAACAATGGATGAAGACTACTTTATATACAGGCCTATATAGTCATCCTGGAAGTCATAAAAGTGTTTCTGCAGGTCTCTGAAGACCCGGCAATTAACGACAGAATTTTTAGAGATTATATGTCCAAATACAATAAAGCTTGTGCTTTCAACCGACCCAGAAAAGTCTAAGAATTGCTACTGCAGAACGGCTTTTCATAAAGGTTACCTAATTAAAATGGGAGAAAGGAAGAGAACAAGAAAGCTTTGAAATTAATCAGATTTAACCAGACATGGAAATATTTACTACCTTAGATATCTTTTAATATTATTACAAAATAATACCTTTGACACCACATCTTTCAAGGCACACTCATTTCTTTTTTGTTGCTGCTCTTGTTTTGGTTTTTTGGGGGTAATATAGTCATTTTTTAAAATTTAATTTAATTTATTTATTATTTATCCAGCAGGTTATTATTAGTTATCTACTTTATACATATTAGTGTATACATGTCAATCCCAATCTCCCAATTCATCCCCCCACCACGACCCCCCCCCCCCCACTCT
>NW_006779738.1:2298113-2328520 GCF_000442215.2 Lipotes vexillifer | reverse complement strand
GCCACTTTCCCCCCTTGGTGTCCATACGTTTGTTCTCTACATCTGTGTCTCTATTTTTGCCCTGCAAACCAGTTCATCTGCACCATTTTTCTAGATTCCACATATATGCGTTAATATACAATATTTGTTTTGGGTCATTTGTAGAGACGTGGATGGACCTAGAGACTGTCATACAGAGTCAAGCCCTAAGTCAGAAAGAGAAAAAAAAGGCACATTAATTTTTATCCAAAAAAACAAAAACAAAACCTCTGTAGGCAATAGGAAAGGTACTATTATTGCCCACTGGTAATTTATTTTACAAACAGAGACAGAACTTTAAGTGGTTTTAAGGTCACAACTAATCTTCTCTTTGTAAGAATTCCATTCAAAAATTTTAAGACTTAACGTTAGAAAAAGGTATAAATTGTACTCAGTATCTAGAAGTGACTCACTATTTCCTGAAGATTCCCCCAAACCTAAGTTTTATAGCATCCTCAAGTAATATAACTATTCAAATATTACCAAAAAATGCAAACCTTCTACTAACTATAATCAGCATGAAATCTTAAAGTAACATTTATGACACTAACCAAAATGCTTCCACAGTCTCAGTGAGATAATGTAAAAGAAGGTACAAGTAAGCAGAGGAATAAATAGATAGATAAAGGAATGAAACTCTTAATGACAACCTGACCTTCTGTCTAATTCACAAACTTAAATATTATCAGCCCAAATCCCATGAATATAGTGAACTAAACTGATCATTTGCTCACCAGACGCTAGGCATAAATTTTGATGCACCATTTCTGTGTTTCTAGAATCCTGACTTATTGATTTTTTTTCATGTGTAAGATATTTTCTTTTAAAGAAATGATTAGTCTCCTCCTTCAGCCAAAATGGAGTAACAAGCAACCAGACTCACTATCCAGCCTAAAACAAAAAAACAAATAAAATTCTTTAAACAATGGTTTTCAAGTCACTGAACATCACGCAAAAAAGGACAGATTCTTCTAAAAACAAAACAAATGAGGTGAGTCCTATAATTGCCCCAGTTTACTGCCTTGAGCGTTATCAGGCCATGGAACAATAAGAGGGAACTGAGGCAAAAGCCGTAAGACTCCTTTGAAGAAGCAGGGTAAGAGTCTAGAGAGGCCAAAGTAGCCAGAATCCATACAACAGACCACCAGGGAGGAGAAGGCTGCAGAGAAAGAGAACTCCGGAGACGGGCAAAGGGTCCCCTTCAAGAATTCAGCAGAGGATTTATCAGCACATGCCTGTGAGGAAAACAATCAAGGCCATGGAAAGAACCACCAGAAAGGATTAGAGGAAACAGTGCCTGAGGTTCACATGGAGCCAAAAAAAAAAAGCGTTCATTCCCGCCAGCCAGACTAGAAAGACTCATAATTTATGGGACATTGGGTAGTGCACTCAGGAAGGTCTCATCTTAGTAGTGGAGAATAATTAGCCCTTGTCTAAGCTCCTGACCTGACTAACAAATTTTAAAAGCAAGACCTGATAAGATCAAACTGTTTCCAAGTAACTTAACTACATACTAAGAAAAAGCCCAGGAAGATTTATAGGACTACAGAAATATCCAGCACCCAACATGGCAAAATTCACAATGTCTGGCATCCAATCAAAGATTAAAAGATTAAATTAATCGATGAACAGATTTAAAATTGTGTGACTTTTAGGTGAAAAAGGCTGAATTTGAATGATTTAGTGTTAGGCCATTATCCTTCTGAATTTATTTCCAGATTTTTGGTGGGGTTGGAGTGAAGAGGAGGGGTAGCAATTCATATATAAAACTACTTAGCTGCACTGGATCTGCTGCCACTTTAAAAATTATCTTTTCTGAGGTCACTTTTATTGTCTTTTTTTTTTTTCAAAATAAAGTTTTAAGAAGAGAAAAAATTTTTAAAAAAAGGCATGCAAAGAGGTAGGAAAACATGATCCATAATGAGAATAATCGATCACTCAAAACTGATCCAGAACTGTCACAAATGTTAGAATTAGCACCTAAAGGGCCTCCCTGGTGGCGCAGTGGTTGAGAGTCCGCCTGCCAATCCAGGGCACACGGGTTCGTGCCCCAGTCCGGGAAGATCCCACATGCCGCAGAGCGGCTGGGCCCGTGAGCCATGGCCGCTGAGCCTGTGCGTCCGGAGCCTGTGCTCCGCAACGGGAGAGGCCACAACAGTGAGAGGTCCGCGTATCAAAAAAAAAAAAAAAAAAAAAAAGAATTAGCACCTAAGGACGTCAATTACTTGTAAGTGTATTCCATATGTTCAGAAAGTCAAAGAGAGACATGGAAAATATTTTTAAAGGACTCAAACTTCTAGATATGAAAACTACGGGACTTGCCTGATGGCGCAGTGGTTAAGAAACCACCTGCCAATGCAGGGGACACAGGTTTGAGCCCTGGTCCGGGAAGATCCCACATGCTGTGGAGCAGCTAAGCCTGGGCAACACAACTGCCGAGCCTGTGCTCTAGAGCCCGTGAGCCACAACTACTGAGCCCGTGCACCACAACTACTGAAGCCTGCATGCCTAGAGCCTGTGCTCTGCAACAACAGAAGCCACCGCAATGAGAAGCCCCCGCACCGCAACGAAGAGTAGCCCCTACTTATCACAACTAGAGAGAAAGCCCACATGCAGCGAAGAAGACCTAATGCAGCCAATAAATAAATAAATAAATAAAATTACTTTTAAAAAATCAGTAAGGAAAAAAACGATGTCTGAGATGAAAACCACTAGATGAGGAAAAGATTAGTGAACTTGAAGACACCATAATAGAAACTATCCAAAATGAAACAAGAAGAAAAAGAACCCCCGCCCCCGGCAAAAAATGAGAAGAGCGTGAGGAAGGTTTGGCACAACTTTCAATAGCCTAACATACATGCAGTTGGAGTCCCCAAAGAAGAAGGAAAAAAAACTATAAAATTTTTGAAGAAATTATGGCCAAATTGTTTCCAAACGAGATGAAAACTATAAACCTAGGGATCCAAGAAGTTCAACAAATCCCAACCATTGACGGTAAATAACACTATCAACAAATGCAACCTGATTTACATCTATAACAGTCCACCCAACACGAACAGAATATACATTCTCTTCAAATGCACACAAAACATTTATCAAGAACATATTCTGAGCCGCAAATCAAGTATCTATAAGTTTGAAAGCATTTAAGTTACACAAAGTATAACCACAATGGAATTAATGTAGAAATCAATAACAGAAAGATCTCTGAAAAGTCTACAAATATTTGGAAATTTAGTAACACATGTCAAAATAACCCAAGGGTAAAAGAAAAAATCAGAAGGAAAATTAAAAAGCATTCTGAAAAGAATGAAAACAAAAATACAACATATCGGAACGTGTGGGATGTTGCTAAAGCAGCACTTAGGTGTATATTTATTGCACTAAACATGTACATAAAAAAAGATGGAAGTTCTCAAATCAATGACCTCAACCTGCACCTTAAGAAACTAGAAGAAGGACTTCCATGGTGGTTCAGTGGTAAAGAATCTGCCTTCCAATGCGAGGGACGCAGGTTCGTTCCCTGGTCGGAGAACTATGTTCCCACATGCCATGGGGCAGCTAAGCCTGCACACCACAACTGCGGAGCCCAAGCACCCTGGAGCCTGCATGCCACAACTAAAGAAGAGAAAAACCTCGCAGGCCACAACTAGAGAGAAGCCTGCACGCTGCAACAAAGAGCCTGTGTGCTGCAAGAAAAGATCCTGCATGCCTCAACAAAGATTCCGCATGCTGCAACTAAGACCCGACACAGCCAAAATAAAAATCTTAAATAAATAATTAAATTTTAAAAATATTTTAAAAAAAGAAACTAGGAAGAACAAATGAAACCTGAAGTAAGTAGAAGACAGGAAATAATAAAAATTAACATGAATATCAATGAAAGAGAAAAAAAAGAGAAAAATCAATAAACAAAATCTGACTTGCTGAGATCAATAAAATTGCTAATCTAGACAGATCATGAAAAAGAGAGGAAAGGTGCAAGTTATCATTATCAGGAATGAAGTGATATCACTACAGAGTATACAAATATTAAAAGGATAACAAGGGAGTATTATGAACAACTCCATGCCAATAAATTCAACGAATAAGATAAAATGGACAAATCTCTTGAAAGACAGAAACTACAACAGCACATTCAACAAGAAACGATAACTGGAAACAGACCTGTATCTATTTTAAAACTTGAATCTGCAGTTTAAAACTTTCCCACAAAGAAAACGAGGCCCAAAGAGCTTCACTGGTGAATTCTATGAAACATTTAAAGCAGTAATAATAATCTACAAAAAACCTATGGAACTAATAATAAGTGGTTTTAGCAAGATCACAGGATTCATAATCAATATAGGTAAATCAATTGTATTCCTATATACAGAACCATCAGAAATTGAAAATTTAAAACAATACCATTTACAATAGAATAAAAAATTACTAAATACTTGGGCATAATTCTGGCAGAAGATGAAAGTACTCTCATTCTGAGAGTACTAATTCATATACCAAGTTTCCCTTACACAAGTGGTTTTCAAATTGTGAGTCACAACCTCTTAATGGATTGTAAATGTAATTTGATGGGTCCTGACCAGCATTTTAAAAAATGAAATAGAAAAGAGCAGAAAATATCAGAGTGAAATGAATATGGTAGAGTTATTATTTTGGGAAATTTGTGTTTCTGTTGTTTGTGGGTATACACATATTGGGTTGTTATTAAAAATCTGTGCTCAAAAAAAGTTTGAAAGAAAGACTTTTTATACTATATTATATTACCCCTGGAGTGCCTTTTTTTTTTTTTTTTTTTTAAATGAGGGTTAAGGCCAAAGTAAAAGATGAGCACTCTAACTCCAAGCACTGGCCCTGAAGCAAGGAACTAGAGAGGTATGGGTATTGTAAAGTGTAATTCTAATCAAATACTCAGAGGTAAGAACTGGGCAGGAATAGGCTCTATGCTCCAGCCATGCCAGGCTTTCACCACTTTAAATTCTCCCAGCACAGAGGGCCTTTGGCCACAGTGCTATCTGTCCCTCCCCCAAGTTTTTCCATTTGCCAAAGTTCTGCTTAAATATAAAGCCCTTCCTCAGTTTCCAGACGTCTCTGTTTGTCTTACCTTTTGTTGGTCAGAGCACACACATTCTACCACACTCCACTTACTTCACATCTTTGCACCACCCCTCTATTGAGCTGTGAGCCATTCATATTTCAAGTAAATGGCCAGAGACTTCCCACCTAGCCTGTAAAGAGACTGGAAGTCATCACTGCCATCCACACAACAAGAAAAAAAAAAAACAACTGAACATCAATAACTCTTCTTAGATCCAGCAGACAACTAAGGTCACAGAACAAACCACTGCCCCCCAAACTGGAGAGAGGAACAGGCAAATACAGAAAACCACAGTTTATCAGAGAAACAGCAGTGTGGGAGCAGAAACCTCTGCCAGAGCCGGTCAGGTGTAGGTGATGACGTGCTGGAGCCTCAGCGTGGTCAGCTTGAGAGTTAAAAACTTCAAGGGGACTCAGTAGTAAGGCAGTCTCCACCCTCGTGAAACGGGAACACAGGTTCTCACAGAGAAGATCGAAGCAAAATCCCCCTCAGGCTCTGGCAGCGAGAGAGAGAACCTTTTCACCATTTTGAAATATGCCCGGAGCATTCTGTTTTCCTTAACAAGGCCTGCCCTCAAGAGAAACTATGCAATCAGAGCCTAACCTACTGGGGTTTTACCAGAGCCTAACTGACCTGGGGAAGTACAATGCCCAATGCCAGCCCCCTCAAGCCTTCCTGTCTCATCTAAAGAGGAGAACCACCTGCGACAGTCACAGCCCAGGGACACCAGAGCACTAAAGAATGAGACCTGATCATAGGACTACAGGGTGGTTCGCCTCCCCCCACACCTTGACATCACATCCGTAGAACTCCTGCATAGTAACAGAGGATTACAAGTGAAAGAACTGCATATACCAGACCTTACTTAAGAAATCTCGAGGAAAACGCAAAGACAGAAACAAGGACGCCAAAGGAAATTTTAGCCTCTGACACCTACAGCTACAACAGTAAACAGTAAACTCCTAGACATTAAACATAAACCCTCATATTAAAGGCCTCAGTTCCTTTTACCCAGTACATGTTCAGCCTTCAATAAAAAATTACAAGGCATGCTAACACGGCTGGCTGGAAGAAGGAGACCATGTATCAGAACCAGCCTCAGCCATGGCAGATGTTGGAACTCTCAGACAGTGAATCTCAAGTAAATGGCAGACATCGGTACACTTTCCCTTAATACTTCAGCATATTGTCTTTTTAGTTTTTAAACTAAAAACCGTATCACTTGCCCAAAAATCTGAAATTGAAATAGCATCTGTCCATTCTTTGTAATAATGATAATAAATTACTTTATCCTTGGAGTATGAGGGGGGAAAAAAAGGAATTAGACATAGAGTACTAAGAACCCAGCAGCAAACTTTGCTTGCATTCTTCTTCAGTCTCCTTTTGCCTCTATCCTTTTCCCTATTTCTTCCACTCCCTCTATCACTAGGTGGAGAAAGAACATGAGAAACAAGGGTAAGAGAGGAAAACAGCTGAGAGGTTGGGCGCATGATAAGATTAACCATTCACTGATTCGCACATCTGACCTAAAGCCTAGAATATACACGGACTAGTTAGGAACTGGGGATATAGCCTAAGGCCTAGTCTTTGTTTCCAAGAAGTCTAGTGGAGGAGTCAGTTAAACAAATGAGCAATTGCAACACAGAGGTCACTACTGTGATCAAGTTCTGTATATCAGGAGCACAAAGGGGGACATAAATTAGTCTCAGGGTATCAGGGAAGGACAGCTGGTAGTCAAGGAAAAAGAATCAAGATGTTTAACGACCTGAAATGAGAAATACAGTCTGGAAAACTGGAGTGCACAGGGAAGGTGGCAATACAGAAAAGGCTGTAATTATTCATGATCATATCGAGAAGCATTCTGATGGCCAAGGGGGAAGCAGGGCCTGACAGCAACAGGAGAACCATTACAAAATTTTATGCAGAGGAGTGACATAATCTGATGTATGTCTTAGATCACTGTGGATGCCATGTGGAAAACAGGCTAGACGAATACAAGGCAGAATCAGAGAGACCAGTTAGGAATCTCTTGCCATAATCTAGAACGAGATAAAAGGTAGGGATAGAAACAGAAGGACTGACCGGAAACATCTTTATGTTCAGTGACTCACTGAATAAAGGGATGAAGAAGAATTTTATCTTTTTTTTTCTCTCACTGCCGATTCCCACTTCATAAGAGCAGATCTGATCCTGGGCCGGTAAACTAAGAAAACTGAACTAGAGAGAGATCCAGACTGCAGGAGAGGTTGTAGAAGCAAAGGGGAGAACAAGAGAAAATTCCAGATGAGGATATAGGGGAAGAGAACAGCTCTATGTTTACCATCTTGCCTGATATTAGAAACGACTAGTATTCATGATGGTATATGGGAAAAGATCTACTTATTTTTATTCTTGTATTTGCCCTAAAGTGATGAAAATGCATCACATCAAGTAAATTAATCAGTAAAATATATCTTAATTCTCTACCTAGTGATTCAACTGGCAGCTAGTATTTTCATTAAGAACTGTTAAAAGAGCCTGACAAAATGAGATCATATCCTAGTATGATTTCTTGGTCTCAAAGATTTTAGTCTTTTTTGCATCATACACATTACTAATGAATTCATTTGCTTTATGAAAATAGAGAAATACAGATGTATACAAAAGTATCGTTGTCTCTCTTCATCTTCTCTTCTCACATCCTTCATCAATACAACTACTGTCACCTCTTCAGGATATCCTTCCAGTCTCCTTTCTCTGCATTTACAGGGACATATGCACAAACAGCATACTTTTACTGCCAAAGTATGTGTAAAATTAGCTTTTAGTTAAACAATCTATGAATATCTTATCCCTGTATAAATAATAAAACATTAAAGTTAGTCCTAAATTACCATATCCAATCCCAACCACTTCCCATTGGTAATCACTTTTATCATTTTGGGATATGTCCTTCCAGATTTTTTTTCCAGACTTTTCCATTTATATACATGTATATGTGTCCAGATATGGTATTTCTGTGAATACATTTTTCATATTTGGTACTATTTTAACACACTGCCTTTCAACTTTGCTTTTTCATGGAAAAAATGTTTCGGAGATCTTTCTGATCAGTAAACACTATCAAATTACTTTTGTGATATAATCATTGTAGGAATTTACCACGGTTTAACGTCTCCTCTACTAATGATATAAGTGGGGTCCAGTTTTTCACTATTACAAACAGGCTGCAATAAACATATTAGTACATGCTTCCTTGTGCACATGTACAAGTGTTGCTCTAGGGCAGATGTCAAGAAGGAGAATGCATAATAGGCACTTTTTTATTTTAAGAGATAATGGAAATTTTTCAAGAATTTCTAAAATATAATTCTGGTGCCTTGAAGAACAACACAAAATGAAAAAAGAAGATTCTTATTTACAGCTAAGTATTCTATTTTCAACCAGAGCTTTTCTAGTAGTACTGGAGGAGTTTAACAATCTGGCATCTTGAACACAAATCATCATTAATTTCCTTACCAGTTATTAACAATGCAATATCTTAATAGTCTTGGAAAAAACATGTATTCAATGTGATGGTAACTGTCAAAATTTTAAAAAAAATATATCCACAGCCCCAAGAATATATACCAACATTTTTCCAACAGATATGCTTGTATATGGGTGAGATAACATACGTTCAAAGGTATTCACCACAGATGCAAGTCAGTAGATCTGGCTAAATCTCTAACTTAATTCAAAGTGATGATGAGTTAATGACCTTGGAAGGATATTTAACATAGGCCTTACTTTAAATAGTAAATAAACTCAGGAAGGATATTCAACACAGGCCTTACTTTAAATAGTAAAGAAACTCAAAGTTCAGAAGTTATAAAGGGAAATATTGATAAATTTAGCAATAAAGAACTCTACAAAGCAAACAAAAACTACATAAAGCAAGCAAATTGAAACACAAATGACAAACTGTAATCTAAAGGGATTGTAATCCATATCACTACAAAGAGCTAACCTCCCATATATAAAGAACACCTAGAAATTATTATTATTATTTTTTTTTCAGTACGTGGGCCTCTCACTGTCGTGGCCTCTCCCGTTGAGGAGCACAGGCTCCGGACGCACAGGCTCAGCGGCCATGGCTCACAGGCCTAGCCGCTCCGTGGCATGTGGGATCTTCCCGGACCAGGGCACGAACCCGTGTCCCCTGCATCGTCAGGCAGACTCTCAACCACTGCGCCACCAGGGAAGCCTGAAATTAATAATTTTTAAAAAGACTAACCACTTAACAGAAAAATGAACATATTATAAGAAGACACAGTTGACATAAAAATAAATATGAGTGACTCTTAAGCATATAAAAAGATGTTCAACTCACTCATAAGAGACATGCAAATAAAACTACTCCAAGATACCATTTTCCAATAGCAGACTGGCAGAAGTTCAGAAATCTGGTAACATACTTGGCTGGTAAGGTTTGGGAAAATAAGCAATCATGCTGCTGGGGAGAATGTAAATTGTATAACCTACATGGGGAAAAACTGGCAATAATTATCAAAATCTAAAAGGTATATATACCATTTAAACAAGTAACCCTACTCTTGCAAATTTATCCTATATTCTTGCATAGGTATGAAATAATATATGTACAAAGTTATCTCATCTCAGAACTGTTGGTAAAAGCCAAAGGTCAGCAACAACACAAACATCCAAAAATAGGGGAGTAGTTTAATAAACTACATTACATCCATAAAACTGACTAGCACAGAACTGCAGAAACAAATGAGGAGATCTAGGGTTGTGTACAGCTAAAGATGGGAGTGAGCACTGACTGCAGATGGGCAGGAGGTAACTTTCTAGGGGGGATAAAAATTTCCAAAACTGGATTGTGGTGACGAATGTGCAACCCTACACATTTATTTTAAAAACACTGGCTTTTATACTTATAATGGTTTAATTTTTTGCTGTCAAAAATTACACCTCAAAAAAGCTGTTAAAGAACACACAAATGAGGGCACTCTCCATGCACTGGTAGAGAAACATTTCCCAGATGTGCTAAGTGACAAAACTGAAAAGTGCAAAATAGTATGTATGATTTAAAAACTGAAGGTAAAAAAGAGGAATAAGAAGGAAAATTGTGTTTGCTTTTCTATGCATAAGTAACACAGGAATGATACACGAAAAACAGCAGTGGTTATCTGTGCAGAAAGAAGGAAATGTAACAAATGGAGGAAAAAGGTGGGATGAAAGGTTTTTTTACTATATTACTTTATGTATTTTTAAAAAATCTTTTCAGCCATGTAAGTGTTTTAACCATTTGAAAAATTAAATTAAAAAACAGATATTTGGGGGCTTCCCTGGTGGCACAGTGGTTAAGAATCTGCCTGCCAATGCAGGACACATGGGTTCAAGCCCTGGTATGGGAAGATCCCATGTGCCACGGAGCAACTAAGCCCGTGCGCCACAACTACTGAGCCTGTGCTCTAGAGCCCGCGAGCCACAACTACTGAGCCCATGTGCCACAACTACTGAAGCCCATGCACCTAGAGCCCGTGCTATGCAACAAGAGGCCACCGCAATGAGAATCCCACACACCGCAACGAGGAGTAGCCCCCGCTCGCCGCAACTAGAGAAAGTCCACACGCAGCAACAAAGACCCAATGTAGCCAAAAATAAATTTAAAAAAAAAACCTATAAAAACAAACATACAAAAAACAATCTTATTTCCTCGGTCTAAACACTGAAAAAAAACCTAGAAGCAATAACGAAACCAGTAGCAATTAATACTCCTAATACCCTGATTGTGATTTCTAAAAACCATTTCCCTCTTGAGGAAACCAGGGCCCCTTGAAGAAATATCTGATTCCAGGTCTGGGGCAAGAAATATACAAGATGAACCTGAGATTTCTTGTGCCAGAAAGTAAGGAAGTTATCAAAAACTAAGGGGATCATATTCAAAAGAACACAGGAATCCATTTGAAGGGACTCCAAATGGCCAAAGATGAGGCAATTAAAATATCAAAAACAGCAACCACAATGGATTAAGTCACAAAGAGTACATAAAAATCCATGATACTAAAAAACTAAAAGCAAAAACACTTCATTGGTCGTTTTAGGAGGTTCCTAGAGCACCAACCCATTACGTAATCTAAAAACCAGCAAAGTGAGGGGGAAAATAATCGATCATTTATCCTGCATTTCTGTATTGTAGAGTTACCAAATACAGAAGAATTTCAGCTAACAAATGTAGTAGGAGTGATATAATTATAAAACCAAAGCCTTTAGAATTACCGGCTTACAGGAAATTCAGGGGTTAAACAAAATAAAAAACATGCAATGAGCCAAACACAGAATGTGGGAAATTCTACAGGTCAAATGACATGGTTCCTTCATCAAATAAATAGCATGAAAAGGGAGGAGACTTTACAGAATAAAAGACTCAGCTTAAGACACATATCCTTCAGTTGCAACATGAGGAATTTGGATCCTGATGTAAATAATCCAATCAGTATTTTTGAGACAGAGAAATCTGAAAATTTCTAACTACAGGATAGCATTCGGGAATTGTTAATATTATTAGCTGAGACAATAGCATTGTGCTTATGTTTTAGATAAAGTTATCAATGAAATGATACTTGGAATTTGCTTTAAAATGCTACATGGTGAGCAGGGAGGGGAGAGGAGGAGCAGCGAGTGACACTGATAAAACAAGAATGGCAAAATGTGGACAACGGCTAAAGCTAGGTGATAAGCATGGGAAAACTAGCTGAACTTCATTTTAGTATGTTTTAAATTTCCATAATAAAGTTTTGAAGCTGTGTTATCACCAGCATGTTTGTTACCCTCCAGTGTATTCATCTCTGACCATCTATTTTTATTACTTTGAGTCCCCAGATTTCAATATCATTGAATTTCCCCAAAATTAAAAAAACTCTGTTTCAATTAATATGTTTATATTAATCTAAAGCCAATTACTACATCATATTAAACACATATATAAACTACTATCTGCATTATAAACAGTCCATGTGCCTATCCACTAGACTGGTTAAATATTTGTTTAGCAGATTGGTGCTTAGTAATATACTGCTTCACTTTATTTGAGATCTTCATTGTGCTTAATTAGGACCCTATATTTGTTTCATTAACAATCACAGCTAATATGCAATCAAGGCAATTTAAGTTATAACTGGAGGGACATGGAGATGGGGAACTAAACCACATTGTTAATGCTTGCCATAAAAGCCGGCTTCGATCCATACACAGAGGCATTTCATTCATTAAAAACTGCAGTCTTATAAGTCTCTCACTGTACTTTCTACGGCCATCTTAAAGTCTGAACCTAATCCAAGCTCATATACGTAAGAAGCTTTTGGTGTTTTTCTAGGGGATAAACTGTGTTTTTAAAATTATCCAAAAGCTTAATATCCTCATAACAATAACAAATCCTGAGAGTTCAGCCTCGGTCAAAAAATTAACACCAGACACTAATACATCAAGGAGTTATTTTCTTATACAAAAAAATAAATCAAAAACGCTTCTTGCCTATCACTATTGAACCTTGCCATCTGAAGAGATCTGAATCCTGGCGCTGGTTTAGAAGTAGAGCAGTTCTCTGTGATATGATGGACAGGAACAGTGGATTATGAGTCAAGAGATCCAAGCGAGGAGGCTGGCCCACACCAGTTTGAATTCATAGTTCTTATCCACGGGTGGTAGCTGCCTAAAGCATTAGTTTGCAAAGGATTCTAACACTTCTTTTAGCAGCAGCAGAAGTCTTTAGAGTCCCTGACAGTCTTTTTAAATGTATGACGTATCCAGAATAAACATTATTCTCCCCATTTTCCATAACTGCCTAAGGCCCTGCAACTAGTTAAGTGGCAGAGCAGGATTTTAAACCTAACAACTTCAATCCACTATTTCTCTACCATCAGGGTGATGAGGCAAGCAACAGCACATCCTGAAACAAAGGCTCTTTTGCTTCTAATACACCTGTGATGAAGTCTGACAATGAAGGGTGGTGCTTGAATTTATCACCTCCATTAAAATGAGGTACTGAGATCTAATTTTTAAAAAGTTAGATAATTTGAAGACAGTACCATATGCACTATCAAACTCAAATCATTCATATATCTATACTCTAAGAAACACTAGACAAAATATTTGATATATGTAAAACAGAAACTTCGAGAGCATAAATTTACAACTCAGGCAGACAGAACTTTGTGAAACTTATTTTGTGTACTGATGCATGGATGCAAATAAACAGCTGTCCAGTATTTACTGCCTGTCATTAGAGTGTTACGGGGGTACTGATAGAAATATGTGTATAGTGATAGGACAAAGGAGAGAAGGGTTAGAATCAGAGTCAGAGGACCCTGTCATGCTACAAGAACCAAATGACTGGTTACAACTCAATCTTTAGACACATTCTAACTTCAACCATATTCAATCAGCAGTTATGTGTACAAAGAAATACATGATAATGCAACGTAGAAAAAACAAGTTTTTCCAACCACAGAACTGAGAAAATTTCAATCACTTACTTACTTGAAACAGGTCTGTTATAAAACAGAATTAGCGGATTTCTTTCCATCTATACTATCCACAAGGTAACGAGTGAATGATCACACGGAAGTGTTTTGCTAAATTTATTCTAGAGCTACGTAACTCAAATTTTAACCTGGATATAGAAATAATAAAGAAGACACGTCTACCCCTACGATTCGCTTCGGCAGGTTTCCTAACAGCCACTTTCACTAGCTTCACCCTGTGAATGTTGCCTCCCAACAGCACAGTTGTGAGAGGTGAAAGACTCACAAAGAAAAACTACGAAATCACATTAAACACAGCAAGTCTCCAAGTTTAACTTCAAAAAGGAATACCAACTTGGCACATACAAAACAATCAATCATAAGCAATTGAGATTTAAAACTGCACTTACTCAAGGCCTCTCCATTAATTATTGTCATAGTAATTCTTTGAAAAATCCTAGCAAGTAGAAAAGCCTACTGCTTAAAAAATGTGTTGTATCTTTGAGACTAAAACAGATTCCAACCATAAAACAAATTACGGTTAAGCACTGATCTATTTTTTTCAACACTATGCTATAAATTATCACTGTCCTCGACACGCAAAGGTCTGGAAAAGCTGAATACTAAAACAAAAACCTGCCTTTATAAGAGGCAAATGAAGAGTAAACAACAGTAATGAAGCCTCATTCTCTGGAAAGAGTTTGATTCACTGACATCTTGTTCTGCTTCCAGAGGCCAGGCTTAACTCCAGATATTCAGACTGGAGTTTACCAAGCCCACTCACTGGTTACCTTGGAGACTACCTATCCGCAAGCATCCACCTAACTCAGAAAGCATCAGTTAATATTTCTGAGTGTATTCTATGCATGGTCCGTCTGCATGGGCATATAATTGCCATTTTCATTAACTCCTTTGTAGTAAACAGTAATATTAATCTCATTTTACAGAAAAGCCTGAAAGGTTAAACAGACTTTGCTGAAGCAAAGAGTCTGTGGTAGGCATAATAATGGCCTCCCCAAAGATATCTGTATCCTAATCCCCAGAATCTGTGAAATTGTTGTTAAACAGCAAGAGGGAATTAGGATTGTACATGGAATTAAGGTAAACAGCAAGGGGGAATTAAGATTGTATATGGAATTAAGGTTACTAGTCAACTGACGTTGAAATGGGAAGATTATCCTGGATTATTTGGATGGGCCCAAAGAAATCACAAGGGTCCTAACATAAGTGAAAGAGGGAGGCAGAAGAGGTAGTGTCAAAGCCAGAGAGATCTGAAGATACTAAACTGCTGACTTTGAAGACGGAGGTAAGAACACAAGCAACGGAATGTGCACAGCCTCCAGAGGCTGGAAAAGGCAAGGAACAACTGCCCCTAGAGCCCACACAAGGAATTCAGTTCAGTGAGACCCATTTCAGACTTCTGATATCCAGAACTGTAAAATAAAAAGTTTGTGTTGTTTTAAGCCACTAAATATGTGGCAACTTGTTACAGCAGCAATATGAAACAAATAAAGCCTAAATCTGTCACCATTCTACAAGAATTTGTTAAACAGTTTTGTGAAGAACATAGGTAGTAAACAGTAAAATTTAGCCATGATTTGCTTATAAAAACCTCTGTCCCATTCAATGCCTCAAAATTCAACTTGCATACTCTTACATAATAGTTTCTTGACTTCTAAAAAACAATTACACAGGAATTAACCCTGAATTTTAAAATATTCTTTTAAAACATGACAGCAATTTATGGAATAATAGAATCAAGTCCTAACAAGTAAATAGAGAATGATTCACACAACTAAACTTATAACTTAAGGAATGCCACCAAGATTGTAGAAAGTTTTTTAGTCTAGATAACCTTCCATGTTGTTACATGGCAGAACAGTTGGGGTCTAAATCCACAGGTCCAAATATTCTTTCCAAGTCTCTTCTGGCTCTATGAGCCACAGTGTTTCAACTCAAAATTACTTGCGGAAATATACCCTGACGATTCATTTTTCTCCTATTTAAAATATCTTCAAAGCCTTGTACTGTTTTCCTCTAATTTACGATACTAATTTTCAAGCCAGTATAGGCTCTCCCAGGAAAACTAAGTCCACTGCGGTTCATTTTAATATATTTTCATATAATTTTTTCTGTTTAATTAGAGAATAGGACAGATTTCCCTAAAATATTTAATACTATAATGCAAATAAATTCTAGCTTTAAAACTGTTCCTTTCAATAAAAGTAGGTAAAAGGTTTCTAAACTAACTATTCCATAAAGCCATCAAAAGGTCACTAAATGGCAACACCTTTATTACTCTCTTATAACTAGCAGAGGCAGCATGGTTCAGTTTACTAACAGGAGAACAGATTCTGCCATCAGTTTAATGTGTGCCTGTGGGCAAATCACTCAACATCTTTGCATCTGCTTCTCCAACCATAAAAGAGGAAAAATGCTGCTGACCTGCCTCAAAGGGATGTTATAAGAAATAACTAATGATTATGAAACTTTACAAACATAATGTGCCATTTAAAAACCTCACTGTAGTGTTACAAAATCCTTTACAAACCACATATTCTGACTAAACATCTGTTGGGGTCACTGCCTACAGTGGTCTGTCCCAAATTAAACTTTCTAATAAGAGCCCAAGAACAACATTAGCTTCTTTAGAAGCAGCCATATAACACGGGATGTTCCCTCACTACCTCTTACAGCTTACCTTTTAAAAGCAATCTCGGGACTTCCCTGGGGGTGCAGTGGTTAAGAATCCACCTGCCAATGCGGGGGGACACGGGTTCGAGCCCTGGTTCAGGAAGATCCCACATGCCGCGGAGCAACTACGGCTGTGCGCCACAACTACCGAGCCTGCACTCTAGAGCCTGCGAGCCACAACTACTGAGCCTGCACTCTAGAGTCCGTGTGCCACAACTACTGAAGGCCATGCACCTAGAGCCCGTGCTCTGCAACAGAAGAAGCCACCTCAATGAGAAGCCCACGCACCGCAACAAAGAGTAGCTCCCGTGCACCGCCAACTAGAGAAAGCCCGCACGCAGCAACGAAGACCGAATGCAGCCATAAATAAAAAGTAAATAAACATTTAAAAAAAGCAATCTCATGCAATCAGATTTCATTAATAGTAGCTGTAATAATAATCTATAGGGTTATGAGAGACTATCATAAATGTTACAGATGACTGGGACTATTCACCACCTAGTATACTAGATATTCAAATACATTAATAATACTTACTGAATACCGAATGCTGAACACTGCTAAGAGAGCCCTATACATATCTGTCATAACGTAAAGCTAAAGAAACACAGTGGTGACCTAAATAAATCATTTGGTGGTAGAGAAAATAGCACACTGAATGCAAATAAAGCCTTGCTGAAGGCATCAAAAAAGAATGACACAGATCTGTTATATACTGATATAGAAAGATGTAAAAACAGCCACAGAACAATATGCATAGTAGAAGCCCATTTTTGTAAAACCAAGCATATCAAAAAATACTCAGATGTCTGTTTATATGTGCAAGGAAAAACGTATGGAAGAATACACCCCAAACTTTTAAATCAAATTGCCAACAGGAAGTGAGACTGGGGAAGGTAATGACTTTTACTATTCACTGTATATATTATTACATTTCTGTAATTTTCAGTATTTACAGCAAACTGTATTGCTTTTATAATTTAAAAAAGAAAACTTCTTTAATTTTTCTAGAAATAGAACTAGTTTAGAAAAGTATTTCGCCAAGTTGGGGCAAAGCAAAATTGGGTGACTTACTAAGTTTCAAGAGCCCTCCGACACTGAACCACTTTTTTTAAAAAATCACTGAACATGGGACTTCCCTGGTGGTCCAGTGGCTAGGACTTCACACCTCCACTGCAGGGGGCCCAGGTTCGATCCGTGGTCGGGAAACTAAGATCCCACAAGCCCGGGGTGCGGCCAAAAAAGAAAAATCAGTGAACAACTTTCAACAAGAATATTCAGATAAAAAATTGAAATGGGACCTCGGATGAGCTATACTTACCAAGATAAAACTGAAAATATAAAAAGCTAAATGTTTTAAAAACTCCCAAATAGGTGTAAGCCAAGCTGCCTCATTTAAACTTTGACAGCGACAGTAGCTGTCTGTCGTCAAGCCTGTTCGGTTTTCCTTTTTCTCAAGTAGAGACGCAGGCTTGGCAGGGGCCCCAGCACGCGTTCACCCCATCCCCACAGGCTCGCCACGCTACAGCAGTTTCAGGTGACTAACTGCCACATCACAACAGTGATCTGACCCTGAGAAGAAAAAGAATGTCCCCACATAAGCAAGTCTGGAGGTGGACGGCCACTTAGAAGGTGAAGATCTCCTGTTGCTCACTTAATGCAATAACCACCCTCTAGGCTTGGAAGTAAAATTTACTTTTCCCTTGAAAGAATCCCATCTGGGCAAGCCAGCAGCAAATGAGAAGAGAGAACAAGTATTGTATTTACTAAGAGAAGCTTCTGCATCAGGAAGTGCTAGAATAAAGGTTTGAAATGGGAGCAAAGAGTTCTTAGAATAAAGAAATCTGGTTTTCACCTTCCACTGAACACTGTTTTTAAGGATTTCATAAAGACAGCAATAACAGGCTTTAATCTCAATGGCAAAATTGTAACTTCTTCCAACTTCCAAATCAACCTTTAAGAGACTAGAGTCACTGCATCACCCCAAAAGTCTACTTAAATTCACAAGAGTTTACATATTCTTTCCATGAACTAATAATAATAGCTACAATTTTACATAATAAGTAATAACTTATCATGGAGTAGGTCTTGTTATTACACTTAGTCATCCCAACAGCCCCGTGAGGTAAGTGCTACCACCATTCCTCATCTTAGACAAGGACACCAGCCTACCTAGAGAGTTTAAGAAAACTGCCCACAACTTGGTAGCACAAGAGTCCCAATTCAATCCCAAGCAGTCTTGATGAAATAATCCTCACTCTATCCATTTAAAACAGAAATGACAGGCTTTTACCAGAATAATGAAGCTACCATGTACTGACTGCTCAGAAAAATGCCAAGCACAGCGAACGTCAAATGTAATTTCATTTAGTACTTACACAACCCTGTGATGTAACTATTATTACCCCACTTTGCAAAAAATGAAACTGATGTTTACTTTCAATTCAAAAATAAATAACTTTACCTAAACTTCATCAGCCAAGTAAAGAACACAGAAAGACAGGAGTGGCGACAAGACCTCTCTCTTTCTCAGCCATATGCTCTTAATCACTAAGCTACACTATTTACTGAGTACTTTAACTAAACAAAGTGGTTTTTATAGCCAATTTCAAGTATAACTTTGACTATCAGTATGAGTTTTTTCTTTAAGTACCATTTGATCAAAGGTTTGGCAGTTTATTATCTTCATTTCTGCTATCAAAGAAAATGATAAAAATTAGCGTGACTTAAAATGAAACGTATTAAACAGTTATCAATGACTATACTCTCATAAGCAATTACGCCCTTCAAGATTATCAAATTAGGACACAGCTGTCTGTTACTTGCCAAAACCTTGACATAGGACTTTAGATATCCTAGAGTTAAGTCACACTGCCAAAAATTCATCTGTTAGAAAAAAATGGCTTAAATAAGGAAAGTCTAGGTAAAGTATCCATCCCATTGTCCCATAGGGACTGTAATCTGACACATTTGAATAGTAAGACTACGTACGGAATTATTATTCTCTTAATTAATAGCTAAATTTATAACTTAAAGTTGATACATTACTTTCTGTAAAGATTTTCTTCCTTCAAATCATAATAATGGCCCAGAGAATCAGGCTCTCCACCACCTGACTGCCAGCACCAATGTTAAGCTGGGAAGACACACCAGGCAGAGTAAGTAGAATTGTATACTTATCTCCAACTGTCCTAAAGCTCAGTACATCTAGTTATTCACAGCTGGATATTATCCTCAGAGTAAGACAAGTGTTGTTTTAAAACCTGCTTTTCTGCAGCTTTTATTTTGTCCCTTTAGTCCTATTAACCAGCCTAAAACATAACTGTTAGTATACAAGGTGAACATGAAGTTTGGTTTCTCCGTCTTTGTAAACTGACCCTAGCAGATCTTTTTATCTTCTGGTAAACTGTTTACATACTTTTTTAAACTCATTTTTCCTCCCCAAACTTGAATGCTGTCTCCAATCTTAGTATGAAAATTATCAGATTTCTAGAAACACATTATCTTCCATGGAAAACTCGAACGTCAAGATTTCCTGCACTCCTAAAAGAAGAGAAATGTAATAATTTTTATAACAAAAGCTCTTTCTTAAAATTAAGTTAAACATACTGATTAGTAGTTTAAGAGATAACAAATATACTGTCTTATTTTGATGTAAAGTAAATAAATGAAAAAGTTCAATCATCTTGGGAACGAAAGCTCATTATTTATAGCTCATGTTTCATTCAATGTCCACTAGGTTTAAAGAAGGCCCAACTAAAAGAAATAGTGACACGTTTGTTTTTTTAATATTTTGTCTTTTATATTCAAATTAAGTTACAAGCTAAAAGTGATGCTTTGCACTTAGGTAATCAACACAAATTTTAAATAATTCTACTTTCAGTATATGCCTTATCAAAATCCACGCCTTCTACAATCTGCAACATTTAAATATCAAAAAGATTTTGATCCTTTTTGACCCACAGATGACTGTGGGTGTCATCTTACACAGAATACTAGTGCATGCATCTCATGAATGTAGAAACATCCTTGCTCTGTGGCACCAAAATGAAGGCGGCAGCAGCAGTCCTGTTTTTAAACAATTCAAGAATGAAAGGCTCCAACGCTTCTAAACGTCTGTTACTAAAAAGCTAACCCAGCTGACTCCTGAACACCAGGGTTAGGGGCGCAGCTGAAAATCCCGCTATAACTTTACAGCTGGCCTTCCATATCTGCAGTTCCATATTCTCGGATTCAGCCAGCCACACACTGTGTAGTACGACTGTAGTATTCACTGCAAAGAATTCTCGTCGAAGTGGACCCAAGCAGTTGAAACCCATGCTGTTCAAGGGTCCACTGTATAGCATATCTACATTTTGTTTACAGCCACATTTCACAGAGCAATATACCAGTCAGCATACTTCACAAATATAAAATATATCTTATAAATTTATTAAATATAAATGTTTACTTCCAAAAATTACGCAGCCCTAACTTCATCATAAAATCCCAATTTTCCAGTTATTCAGCCAAAACATCTTGGTATCCTCCTTGCCTTTCCTCTGCATTCAATCTGACAAGAACTCCTTTTGGCTCTACCCTCAAACCACATCTAGAATCTGACCATTCCGCACCTCCCTCACGGTGGCAGCCAGCCACCATCTCTTATAACTACACCTTCTTAACTGGTCAGGTTCTATCCTGTAGATTTGCCTACAGCCTGTTTGTAACACAGCCGTCAGTGATCCTTTAAAAATATAATGAAAATCTGCCACTCTGTAATGAGACTGCATCACTCCTCTGTTCCAGACCCACAACTGCTCCCCATTTCTATCAGAGTGAAAGCCAAAATCCTCACAAAAGCCTGCAAGGTCCCAGGTGATGTGATCTGATCTGCTCCAGCCCCAGCCTGCATCCCCCTTACCTGTCTGACCCCATCCACTCCCGATCTCTTCCTTCCTTCCTTCCTTCCTCCACTCCAGCCACCTGGCCTCTGTGCACTTCACTGAACATGTCCAGATGCCTTTGAAGCCACATGACTCGCTCCCTTACATCCTTCCGTCATGCATTTGCATAAATGTCTTCTCAATGAGTCCTACCTGACCACCTCACTTAGTGCTACAACCTGCCCACTCCACAGTCCCAATCCTCCTTACTGAGCTCCCCGCTTACTGCCCTACTGCTGACCACCTAACAGGTTAGATAATCTACTTACTATGTTTATTCTGATTTGTCTGCCCACCTCCCCACCTTAAAAGGTAACATCCGCAGGACCAGGACTTTCTACCTGTCCCGTTCCCTAATATATCCTAAATGGCTAGATCGGAGACTCGCACGTAAGCGCTCAGTAAATGCTGAACTAATTTTTTCTTTTGCCACACTGAGAAGCAGTGGGGATGAACTCGTGCCCCTGGCAGTGGAAGTGCGGAGTCTTAAACACTGGACTGCCAGGGAAGCCCCAAGTGAATTTTTTAAATGTCCAACTTCTTGGTGACCATTTGCCACAGCAACACAAAATATCTGAAGTCCAACACTCAGCTCTCAACAGGGTTACCACAGGTAGTATCACCACCCTGAAAACTGAAAGGTCCACTCCTAGGACGCCCCCCAAAACTGGAAATACATGTCCACACAAAAGCTTGTAAATAATGTTCACAGCAGCATTATTCATAATAGGCAAAAAGTAGAAATAATCCACATGTCCAACAACTAATAAACAGATTAACAAAATGTGGTACATCCAGAAAATGGAATATTATTCAGAAATAAAAAGGAATGAAATACTGACATATGCTACAAAAATGAATGAACCTTAAAAATATTATGCTAAGTGAAAGAAGTCAGACACAAAAGGAATACTGTATGATTCTGCTGCTAGGAAATGTCCAGAATAGACAAATTCTTGGAGACAGAAAGTAGATTAGTGATCGCCAGGGGAGGGGTAAAAGGAAGAGAGAACTCTTTGGGGGGAAGGTGAGAATGTTCTGGAGTTAGACAGTAGTGATGGATACATGATCCTGTGAAAAGACTAAGAAATACTGAATTGCATACTTCAAAGGGTGAATTTTACCTCATTTCCTAAAATTCAAAACAAAAACAAAAACAAAGGACTGCTCAGCTCAGTGTTCACTGCTCACCAGTAAGGGAAGGCTAAGAGTTGGGAACAGCTTCTTGGCTACACTCAGTTCCAAGAATCCCATCCACCAACTAATCACAGCAAAAAGATTTTTATTTAAAGGGGCCAGGGATGGGAGGGTTAGTCATTTGTAAGCAGCAGCAAGCAGAACCTTTCCCTCACACCCAATCCATCAGAATTCTATGTCCCCACCTTCAATACAACCATCTCCCACACCTGGTCCCCCACCATCTCTCTCACCAGAACTGACGCACAACTCATCTCCTGCTTCCGCTCTTGCTGCCTACACTCTATTCTCTACACAACCACTTCACTCTCTTGCTCCAGACTCTGCAGTGACTTCCTAGCACACTCAGGTTTTACTCTAAGTCCTTGCTGTGGCCTACATTGTTCCGGCCCTTGTGACCTCTCAAGCCTCATCTCCTCCCACTCCAGCCCTAAAGGCCACCTTCCTGTTCCTTAAACATCTCAAGGTCAAACAATCTAATCTAAAGCAACACTCTCGGTCACTCTACCCTCTTATCCTGATTCTGTTTCACTTCCCTTCATACCACTTATCACTTCTTTTTTTCTGGTTTGGTGTCTGTCTACCCTAATACAGTCGACCCTTGAACAATGTAAGAGTCAGGGGCGCCACCAGCCCCATGCAGTGGAAAATCCATTTATAACTTCTGACTTCCCCCAAACTGAACTATTACTAATCCAATGTTAACCAAAGCCTTACCAGTAACATAAAAAGTCGATTAACACATATTTTGAGTGTTATATGTATTTTACAGTAAAGTAAGCTAGAGAAAAGAAAATATTAAGATCATAAGAAGGAGAAAATACATTTACACTGCATATTTGTATTTATCAAAAAATCCACATATAAGTGCAGTTCTAGGGTCGACTGTAGACAGTAAATCCACAAGAATTCTTATTTTGTTTACTGCCGTATCCTCAATACTTACAACCATGTCTGGTACAAAGAAGGCACCAATATCTCTTCAGAGACTGAATTTACAAGCTAAGTTAGCAAAAACACACTCTTCAGTGTAATATGTACTCGCCCAGCATACTTGTTAAAATTACAATAAGCAAAGGATTAGAAATTTGGACAGAAAACAAGTTGGTATTTTATAAAATTACCTGCTCATCAAAAAGACCACAAATTTATAGCACAAAATACATTTGCCATATTATGGGTCTAAATCCCTTGAAATATTATGAATATTAACTACAGGTTAACATTCACACTGGATTAAGCAAGCCTCTGCTTTTTCACTCGACCTGCTCTTACCCTTACATCTTAATTAGTAAGTCCACCTGGATGTGGACCTCCTACAGGTCCCTTAAATACTCAGAACCTTATTCATGTTTACTCCAGTGACAGCATGACTCAAATGACGATAACATCTATCTCATGCCCCAAGAGAGAAACCTCGATCTTCTCCCACCCCAGGGTGAGTTATTAGCCCTGAATTCTACGTCCTGGGTATTTCAGATCTATTCCCTCTGTTCCGCTCCCACCACATTAGTTCAGGTCCTTACTCACTTCTCACTTTGACTTATCAGCTGGAATCTCCAGACTTTCCATTCAGATCTCCCTTCTGACGTATTCACTACAATACTACCAAAGTGATCTCTCTACAGTACAAACCAGTGTCTTTACCTTCAGCGGTTCCATGTAGCTTTCAAGAAAATTTTCAACTCCCTAACTTAACTTCATCTCCCATCACTGCCCTCCTATTCCCACCCCAAATACATCATGCTTTAAGTTAATCCAGCCATAGTGAACTACTTACAGTTTCCAGATACCTCATCTTGTTCTTTCCTTTATTTTCCAATATGTTGTTCCCTATCTGAAACACTGTCTTCTACTCTTCTTGCCTAGCAAAAGCTTTAACCCTCAGCTTAGATGCCAGTTCCACCAGAGAACTTTCAATGGCTCTCTGCTTTAAGTGTCCTCTTATGTCCTCCCATTGCACTTATCACAAATACTGTATATTGCAAAAAATACTCTTATAACTCAATATGCACTGTTTGCTTTATTTTTCTGCGTCTTCAACTAAATCGTGAGCTCCTTGACAGCAGGTCTGAGAGCGTATTTACCTTCATGCCACACTGCCTGACACATGGAAGGGGATGTTGTTAAACGAATGATTTATAAAAGGGGGAGGGAGAAATGAAGGGAGATGGGGAGAGGGAGGGAGGAAAGAATAAGGAGGAAGAGAGGAAGGAAAGGTAAAAGAGAAAGAGGGAGGGAGGGAGGGAGGGATCCAGAGAGAGGAAAGGGAAAAGGAAGGGGGGGAAGGGGAAAGGGACTGAGAATACTCACACAGCAAAGGACATTTAAAAAGGCACTTGTAATCAATCCATTATTTTTATGTGGTCTCAGGCAGTGATTACTGAGGAGAGAATGGTACATCTGAAAAAGCCCATCTCCCCAGATCCTAAGTACAACCACCTAAATCATTTATCCCCTAAAGATTCTGAAATGTCTACTCTATCCAGTCCATTTCCACTTCAAAATTTACTGCAGTGTAATGAGAAATGTTAATAACCTGCACAATAGAAAAGCAAAAAAAAAAAAAAAAAAGTTTTAGAAAAAAGTAGGAAATGTATCTGACATAATTAAGTCTCAGAATTATTTATAAACTTCAATAATCTATTATTTCCTGATAATGTGCTATCAGTGACATTGAAAGGTTTACCAAAAAGATGAAAAATAAACTAAACATAACATCAACATCATGATCTATGTTAAAGCACAAAATTGCTTTTACATTATAGTCATATGTCTCAAAAACACACTGGGCAAAAATACCATGAGATACAGTATATTTGCCAGTAAAGAGGCCTTATTTATTTATTTATTTAAGTAAATTCTAACAGGAAAATTGCTTCTAAAACATATAGCACTTAAAATGCTACATATATTTTTCCTTGTTTTGGGACTTTAAAGCAACAACCAAAAAAGTGTACTCCTACACACTTCGAATTGCCTCAATACACTATCACTTAATAAAATTTAATTCTGTGACTAGTAGGACACATATTACAAACTTAAAAGCTTGCTACACAATACAAATCTGTTTGATAAGATCCAATAATTGGCATAAATCCTTCTACAGCTCAGTTGTCATTACAACATAGAAACTGGGAACACACAAACAAGAAAATCTAAGCCTAATATAATCAATACTACATACTTTTTGAATTGCAATTCTGTTAAAGCAAAATACCAATCATGGGCAGCCTCTCAACTTTCACAACATAAAAAATTAAGTTGAAAGAAATAAGCTACATTTTTAGGACTTCTGATTACTAGCAGATTCCCAAAGAGAGGACTTACTATACTGACAATAACAGAAGTTCTTCTTTCATAAAATTAGACGATTACTTTAACAATTCTTTCCTTTTAACATTACTAGTAACTTTTTTTATAAGCCAGTAATAATGGAAATGCTGAGCCCTTAACATGAGTAGTTCTAAACTGATACCAAAATATTTGCATTTGCCTAATACTGTGAAACTTTCAGGGCTGAAGCTTCCAACGTACTTTCATTTTTTTAAACAGATAAGTTGAAGGGAAAAAAAAAGGAAATGAAAGGAAGAAAGAAAAGGTAAGAAAATCTAAAATCTAAAAGACCTTCAACTTACTACATTTCTTTTAACCAAACATTAACAGAGTGCTCGACACGTGCCAGGCACTACACTGGAAACTGTGAGATTACAACATTTATTCCAAACTAAATCCTGTATTAATCAGCTTCTGAACTTATTATATATTATTCAACCCAACACTTTTCTTAAGAAATTATTGTCCAACACCAAAGAAGATACATAGTTTTCCCTGATAAATTTACTTGTCACTGATTCATACAGGTCACAGAAAGTGTAGCTAGCATCTGTGATTAACAAAAGGGATTCATTTCTGAAACATCACTGTTTTTTTCATTTACATGAAGGTGAAATAGTAATTCAGCAGATATAAACTGTTTCAGGTAGGAGTTTACAGCACCCCAAACTCAAGAATAAAAAAACCTAAAAAAAAAAAAACCACACAAAAAACTGGATGAAATTTAATTACTTTGTATAACTGATAAATATTTAAGTGGCCACAGCTTTCACTTTCCACCATAAACACAAGTATTGCAAATCTTAATCTAAATGCAGTACTATGAAAGCGGTCCCGATTCTGAAGAGAAATAATTTTTTTAAAAAAAAATTCAAAGGGACTATCAAAAGTAGATGACACCCACATTTTAACATACTAACTGATGCATTTCTATCCTTGTGAAAACCCTGTACTCCTTTCAAGCACTTGTGAATTTGTAATGGATGAAAAATATCTGCTAGTCTCTAAGTTCCACCAGTTGAATCTAGACATTTCAGATATCTAAGGCTTTTCATCCTCAAGTGCGTTAAAAAATATGACAGCATTCAATTACATATTCTCTAAAGTGAAAAAAAAAAAAACCTGTCCTTTTATGACTGTAATTTCTTCTACCATTTAAGTAGATTGTACTTTTTAGACAACATCCTACATTCAGTTAACATGTTTACATTTAAGAGGAACCTGACCATCGGTTTTCCACATCGGTTTTATCACAATGCAATAGAGCATCTGATAATTTAGAGACCAAATGGATCAGTAGAGGAAAACACACCATATAATCCTAAATCCCCGGAAATACGAGGAACAACTGCTATCTCTGAGTTGTCTAAAGATCACCAACATTTTCCTGAAAAATCTTTCGATTAAGATTATATTTGATTTCGCTAATAGGTCTTCTACTAAAAATTCACAGTACTGTTCACACAATAAATGAGATGTTCTTTCATCGGCGTAACCGATAGAACCACAGTACGGTTCAGTTTCTAGAGTCAGATTACTTGACCTGCTTTTAAAACACTTAAATTCACGCAGTTATTCCTATCATTCATTCCCCGCAAAAAGAGAGGTTCTATACGGGGGAAAAAACATCATCCTCAGCGAGATAGCCTATAACCGGCTCCAAGTCCACAGCAAAGCCCACCGAGATCCACTGCAGCTGACCCCCGTCGTCCCCGGGGACGAGCTCGGGCCCCAAGCCACCTCACACACCTGCCTCGGCAAAACTCGGGGTCGCTCACACGACCCCGATCAAACCCCCCACTTCCTGGATCCTCCAGCCCCCGAGGCTGGCTTTCTGGAGGCGATCTTACCTTCATGATGATCCTGGGGCCGCGATCCCCTCGAAAGCACCAGATTCACCTGCACCTGGAGGCGAAACAAAAGACACCCCGTCAACACCACGGGCACCCCTCTGCACCGGCGGAGGCGGAGGGAACCGTGCGAAGCCTGCACCCAGACAAGGAGCCGAAGAAGGCGTCAGTCCCCGAACCACCAAACGCCGAGCCGGGGCCCCCTCTGGCCCCGCCATCCCCGCAAACCCGACCACCTACACAGCTCGACAGCTTCCCGTCCCCATTGTCGGGACCCGACGGAGTTTCCCGTCTCCGACAATGACGCCATTTCTGTCAGAGAAGAAACTCACTACAAGCCCAGGGGCCGGCGCTGGGTCGACCGCCCTTCTGCCCGCGGGCCTGCGCGCCGGCCCGGCCGCTCCCCCTCGGAAGGGCTGCGCACCCCGCGACCGAGCGGGCGCGGGCCAGGCCTCGGGGAGCACGGCGGGGGCGGCGGAGGGCCGCGGGTTACACCAACCCGCCGCAGAGCCTCAGCCCACGTCCCGCTCTGGGGCGGACACCCGACAAGTGCGAGCGGGATCCACGTCTGCCGGCCGCGGGGACGGCGAGAGCGCCAAGGGGCCGGGCGGCGGCAGAGCCCCCCCACCGGTCGGGGCCCCCCACTGCGGCCGAGGGGCACTAAAGCGCCGAGTGTGCGGCTGCCAGGGTGGGGGGCGACTCGGACTCTGCAACTGCGGGGGGGAGGGGGGCGGCGCGAGTTCCTCGGAGGCCGAGGCCCCGAATTGGGGCGCCGGGGGACACCATCCCAGCGATCTTCCCCGGCTCCCCGGCCGGGCCCAGTGACTCCCCTGAAGACCCCCTTACGAGACCGCGAAAGCCCCAGAAAATGCCCCTACCTTCCTCGGAGGCAAGCTCCGACCCTGGCACGTCCAGAGTCCCCTCCCCTGCTCCCCCCCAAAATCAGCAGGCCCGGGAGAGAGATGGGGGAAGAAGGGCGGCGGGTCCAGCGGTGGCTGAGGCTAAAGCTCCGGCTCCTCCTCCTCCCGCGGCGGCGACTGGTACCTTTGTTTGGCGGCCGCTCGGGCTCCCTCGCTGGGGGGAGGGGGGACGACGAAAAATCCCTCCTGGACTGGAGGTCCGAGACCCCAGTCGCGCTGCCCTGCAGAGGACGGCGGCGACAGACCCTGTGCGACTCCCTCCGGGCAAAGGTCCAGGCGGTGGCCGTGGCGGCTGCAAGCTTAAGCGCAAGAGTCTCCCTCCGCTCCTGTGCCTAAGCTGCTCACTCCGGACTCGACTGACGGGCAAACATCGCTTCCCCCCCACCCCAAGTGCCCCCCCGCTTCCCTCCTTTCTCCCCCTCCCCTAGACTTTTTTTCCCCTCCCCTACCTCTTTCCCGGATGGCCTCTTAGACGACCTCGGATTGGTTAGACTTCTTTACAACCCGCCCATACCCTGTTCCTATTGGTCCCCGCGATACAAACAACGACGCCATTTTCCCACCAGTTCTATGGAAACAGAAAGTTACGCCTCATAGCTCCCCGGGAAATGTAGTCCAGCCTCTGGGGCCAATGCGCGAGGCCTTGCCCCTAAGAACTGCAAGACCCGCAACGCCCCGCGCCTACGTCAGACAGGGAAGTGGGGGGAGGGTAAGGGGCGGGGCGACGAAGCAAAGGGGAGGCGGCAACGACGCCTGCGCAGTGTGAGCGGGATGGCGCATTTTCTTGCACCGAGCAATGCGGTGTCGCTGGCGGGTGAGGAAGGCGGAGAGTGCTATCGTGAAGTGAGGGGAGGGATTCATGTAGGCATCCGGGGGAGCCTTGTTCTGAACTATAAGGTGGGAAGTTGATGCTGGGTACTGCTACTCCCGGACCCCCGGCGTGAAGTTGTGATATCATCCTCGAACCGTGAGTGGCTGTGGTGGCCGCTGGGGGAACCCGGATGGGGAGTGAGGGGGGGGGAGGTTGGGAGGCGGAGCTGAGAGGAAAGAAAGAAAGGAGGGTGAGGCCCCGGATGCTGAACCGGATTGTGTCTGAATTTTCCATCCTCTCGCTGATGAAGGGGAGGAGCGGTAGGGGACCCCGCGGAGCGGAAGGGGGGCCTCGGGGCGGAGAGGAAGCAGGAACCTTACCGACCCTGCGGGCTCTGCTAGACGGAGTCGGCGTTGGAAGCCCTTCTGCCAAGCCTGTGTGGAAAATATGCCTCGAAGTTATTTAAATTCCCTCCATGTACCTCTCCGGCAATTTACTTCACACCCATCCATCGTCTCCCGGAGTTCGAGTGGAAGGATGCACTCCGCGCTTCACAGCCGCGCTTACACTTTGTCGATTTCGCAATTCTGAAAACAGACCCATCCCTTTTTAAAAAATTACTTTGCACGATATTTTCCCATTTCTGTGCGTGTCCCCGGATTTCGTCCTCTAACGCATTGGAAGGTACTCGGCTTAACGTCCCTTCCTTCATTTCGTCTTTCCCACATTTGAACGCCACCGCCTGGTGTGGTCCCTGCCGTCATGAGCCTGAGCCTAGTGAGACAGGCAGGATGGCCACGCAAGTCAGTGTGATATTGCAACAGGTGTGAGTGCCACGAAGGAGAGTTTCGTGGTGATAAGAGAATTGGAAATAGGGAGTTTGCCTTAGGGAGATGAGGGAAGGCTTTCCCGAGGGAGTGAGGATCCAGCCGAGAGTGGAAGGGTTAGCGGGAGTTAACTACGGAAAGAACATTCCAGAGAGAAAGAACATCACGGTGGAAAGCCTTCCAGGAGGGAGCTTTTTAAACCATGAGGAGCCGGCTGGGTCGGG